>NC_056751.1:340458197-340770697 GCF_019279795.1 Protopterus annectens | reverse complement strand
CCTTTGCTTCAGAGCCAGCTCCCAGTCTTGGAGTCTCCGAGGTCCCCTCATTTCCTCTGCTCCAGTCAGCACCTTCATTGCATTCCTCTAAGTCTTTGGTGAGCCTATCTGATTTGAATATGGATCGGCTAGTGCAGAAGCTTTTAAGGGCACCAGGACTTGGTAAATTGTTGCTGGCACCGACCACTTTGTCGGAGTCGAAGACCATTAAACCGGATTTGACTACTACTCCAAGCTGTACTGGACCTGCAGAGCCGAAGGAGCCGGAACCGATGATTGTCGAACCCTTGAAACTGAGACCAGCACCGGTGTTATCGGTTCCATCTACTCAGAAGTTCTCGGCGCCGACCGAGGACGCTAGGAGCCGATGCTCTCCTGTCTGGTCCGGGGAGGATAGTCGGACCGATATGTCAGTGCCGACCTTTCCTATCGGGGCTTCGGCTCGGTTGAGTTCGGCTCCTACCTCAGGCTCTGAGCCTATGGTTTCGGTACGGGAGGATCAGACAATCCGTTCGGGTCAGTCTACCCATTCTCGTCAGAGCCATGGCGCTTTCGACGCCATGATGAGAGTCATGTCTCCTAAGACATCGTCAGCATCGGTTCGGCCTTCCCTCTCCCCTCAAGTTCCTGCGTCTGCTTCTTCATCTACCGGCCCCCCTGCGAAGCTTAGAGACCCTGAGCCTCAAGTACCCCCACAGGGCGTCGCCTGCTCTTCCGAGACCTCTCCAGATCCACCCACTGAGGAGGTACCCAGGAAGAGATTGTGCAAGCGGAGGCACTTGGACTCCCCACAGGAGTTTTTGACATCTGATACTGACCTGGATGAGTCAGAAGGGTCCCCTCGATCCTCCTCTGAGGATATTGCCTTTGCAGAGATATTAGAGATCCTGAATCGGAGGGGCGGTTGGCTGTCCAAAACCCCTACTGAGGACGAGTCAGTGTTCTTAAAGGCTTTTGGGTCTCAACCTTCCACTTCTTGGGTGTCTCCGCCTTATGATGAACTCATGAACCTGATCGCTCATAAGGCGTGGGAGTCGCCATGGAACCTGTCCCTCGGAAGCCGAACAAGTTTATCTCTGCCCCAGTGGACAAAGCCTTTTTGACCAAGGAAGTGCCTGTTGATGCCATGGTGGTAGCTGCAGCCACCAAAAAGGAAGTGTCTGAAACATCCACATCTATCCATCCTCCTAATAGAGAGTCTAGGATCATGGATAGATATGGTAAACGCATGTTTAGTTCAACGACCTTTTCTCTTCGATCGCTAAACTATTTAACCCATTTCACGAGACTCCAAAGAGATCTCCTGAAAGAGCTAGGAGATATTCTTCGGGGTACGGTAGCTGCAGGGGTGGCCGACAAAGTCAACACACAGCTTGCTACCCTAAATTCGGTTGTGAACTCATCCGTGTGTCTCATATCATATGCAGCTGATGGTTTGAGTAGAGCCGCTAGTTCAGGCATTGCTCTGTGGAGATGAGCCTGGATGCATCTCTGTTCCTTTGCGGAGCCCTTTAAGTCTTCCTTTATTAACAGCCTGTTTGATGGCTCATCACTGTTTGGGCCTAAAGTAAAGGAAACAGGAAGGCAAGACCCTATCTGCCATTGGAGTCAGTTTTTCTACCCCTACTCGGCCCTATCCCAAGGGCCCTAAGGGTGGAAAAATGTGGTTCCGGAAAGCACAGGGAACCTTCCAGGACACACGTGGAGAAACCCCCTCTAGAGGAAGAGGAAGGGGTTATAACAGAGGATGCCGGCCGAGTGGCAGAGGGGGACCGCAGCAACAGGGCAACAGAGGACAGTTCTCTGGTCATCCCTACCAGCGCCCCTGAAGGGAGGCCCGGCTGTCCGACTCTGGAGGCAGTTGGGGGTCGCTTATCTTTGTACCCAGAAGCCTGGCTAAACATAACATCTGATACTTTGGTACAAAGCATCATTTCCAGAGGATATTTCATACCGTTCTCTACCCCTCCCACTCCTGTATACAGAATCCCAGATGTTCCACCCAGTCTCAGGGAACAAGCAATCATAGAGGTCCACAAATTACTAGAAAAAGTCATCCAACCAGTCCTAGCAGACCAAGATGGATTCGGAACTTACTCAAGATTCTTTTTGTTACCAAAGAAAACAGGGGACTGGAGACCTATCTTGGACCTCAGCAGACTCAATCCGTTCGTAAAGAAAGAGAAGTTCCGAATGGTCATGCTTCAGTCCATTCTTCCCTTCCTAGGGAAAGGTGATTGGATGTGCTCCATAGATCTCAAGGACGCATACTATCACATAATGATGAACAGACGCTCCAAGGATCACCTGCATTTCTGGCTGGGAGCCAATCATTACCAGTTTTGAGCCCTGCCCTTTGGTCTCACTAAAGCCCCCAGAGTGTTCACCAAATGCATGGCAGTGGTCACGGCTCACCTGAGGCGTCTAGGATTCCAGGTGTTTCCATACCTAGACGATTGGCTCCTCACCGCTACCACCAGGCATTAATTGACTCAGGCAACACAATACACTCTGACACTCTGCCATCAGTTAGGCATTACAGTCAACTTTGAAAAGTCTGCCTTATCGCCATCGCAGCATACTGTTTTTATAGGAGCAGAGTTAGATACCTCAACCACCACTCTACATCTTCCAATTGAAAGAGTCTCACTTCTCCGCCAACACATCAGCTCACTGGTGTCAAAGAACAAAGCTACAGCAGCAGAGGTCTTGAAGGTGCTAGGTTTGATGGCAGCTGCATTCCTGGCTGTACCACTCACAAGGATGCATATGCGAATCCTTCAATGGCTCCTCTTTGCTCAGTGGTCTTACCAGAAACTGCCGATGCACCACATAATTCTCATCACAAATACCTGCAAGAGTGACCTTCGGTGGTGGTTGGCGTCTCTTCATGTCACAATCGGAAGGCCCTTTGTTCTCCCCCCTCCCCAGTAGCCATTGTAACCACTGACGGTTTCCTGATAGGGTGGGGGGGGGGGGCATTTTCAGGGAAAGACTGCCCAAGGCACATGGACGGATCAAGAGTTACATCTGCATATCAATATTCTGGAGTTGAGAGCGGTACTTCTGAGATTGCAGTACTTTCAGGACTTTTTTCCTCTAGGAACTATTGCACTTCAGACAGACAACATGTCAGTAGTCTGGTACTTGAACAAGCAAGGTGGAACCAAGTCTTACCCTTTTTGTCGAGAAGTCCTCCGGGTCTGGCAATGGGCTGTGTCATCCCAGCATTTTCTGTTAGCAAAGCACATCCCAGGGAAATCCAACATGATAGCGGACAAGCTAAGCAGGGTGATATTGCTCCCTCACGAGTGGTCTCTCAAACAGGTTGTGGAGTTGATTTTCCGCAAATGGGGCCAACCTTGCTGCGTCCTCTTTGCCAGCCACATCAATTCAAAATGCAGAAGCTACTTTGCCCTAATACCACCTCCGGGACATCCCCCGAGAGATGCACTCTTACACGATTGGACCCCGGGTCTCCTTTATGCATTCCCACCCTTTCCATTGACACCCAGATTTTTACAGAAAGCAAAATTGCTGGGAAGGACTGTTATCCTCATAGCCCCCTACTGGCCTCAACAGATTTGGTTCTCCTTTCTCCACCATCACCTGTTGGAAGATCCATTGATCCTGGACCCAGTTCCAGGCCTTCTGACGCACCCGTCAGGGGACCTGCAGCCTTCCCTGCAGTCTCTGAAACTGACTGCTTGGCTAATCCACTTCCCCTAGCTCCCAGGCTTCATTCAATTTCAGAAGATAGAATACATGCCTCGGTGGTACGGCAGTAGCATTGTTACCTCATAGCAAGAGGTTCTCCCGTTCTATTCTCGGCGTGGCTTGGGAGTGCCTTCTGTGTAGAGTCTGTATGTCCTCCCCGTGGTTGGGGAGCATTCGAAAGACATATGTGCGTAAATGGGCGTGCCTTCGTTGTAGGTTGGGCGTCGAGCTGGCACCTCGGCATTTCGTAAAAATCTACTGCCAATCATTAGCGGTCCAGAGTTCCGTTGTGGCGACCCCTTACCGGGAAAAAGCCGAAAGACAAACAACGACGACAAGACAAATTCTCTTGTCTTCTCACAAGCCATCCACCAGGAAATTATACTGCAGTAAGTGGAAAAGGTTCTCAATTTGGGCCAACACACAGAAAAGTGACCCTTTCCGAGCTCCGCTACCGTCCATTTTAGAATTTTTGACAAAGATTTTTAAGGAAGGGCCAGCAGCTGCTACAGTTAGAGTCCAGTTAGCCGCCATCTCAGATTTCCACCTTGGATTCAATGGCTCAAATGTTATGGGCCATAAGTTATCTAAAACTTTTCTTAAGGGTGTTCTTCACATGAGACCTCCTGTCAAAATTCCTTATTCTCCCTGGAATTTGAACTTTATGCTGTCTCAAATTATTCTCGCCCCTTTTGAACCAGCATTTTCTTGTGATCTCAAATATTTATCTGGAAAACTATTTTTTCTAGTGGCCATTACTTCTGCCCGCAGAGTGTCAGAACTCCAAGCATTATCTGTCAGACCACCTTACATGATTTTCCATGCTGATAGAGTATCTCTCGGAACAAAACCCTCATTTTTGCCTAAAGTCTGTTCTGAATCCAATATAAATTGGGTCATTGAGCTGCCTGTCTTTTTTCCCCAACAACTCTAACAAATTGGAATACATACTACACAAACTTGATGTACACAGACAGCTCATATTTTATCTTGACAGAACTAAGGATATTAGAAAATCAGATCAACATTTTGTATCCTTTTCAGAAGCCAGAAAAGGTAATCCAGTGGCTAAAACAACTTTATCTAAACCGTTATCAGATTATATAGCCTTTGTTTATGCAAATGCTAGTATGCCATTGACACACAAACCTAAGGTTCATTCTACTAGAGCCGTTTCTGTGTCTTCTGCCTTTCAAGCTAAATTGCCCCTTGACAATATTTGTGCTGCAGCCACGTGGTCTAAGCCTCAAACCTTTATCACACATTACAAAGTAGATAAGGCTTCCAGGGACAGGTCTTCCTTTGGTTCCACGGTACTGAAAAACGTACTTCCGTGAGCCACCCAAGATTGAGGGTGCTAGGGACGCTACCCATCCGTGAGAATAAACGGTGAGATTTAACAACTTCACATAAAGAAGTTATGTACTTATAACCAAAATGAAAGCACCCAGTCAACAACGAAGTAACACAAAACGAAGGTTTAATTGGGCATAGAACAAAAAAGGTCCACAATACTCCAGACAATACGCAGTGTAAAAAACAATCCACACATCAACGTTTCGTCTATCCTTCTTCAGCATGAAATGCAAATCACTTAAACCCAGAAACCTGGTGTTTAAATACAAATAAGAAGATGCTCACAACCAATGAATTTTAACAATTAAAAGTTAATTAATTATTAATTAACCACCACCTAAATGATGATTCAAAAACAATGTTGTTCACAAAAATAAAACACAAATGTTGAAATAAATACACTGGTTGTAAAAGTTAAAAACAATTAAAAATAGTTTGAAAAATAGATCTGCTTAGTGTCCTTGAATTAAATACATTTTGTAGAAAAAAGTTTAAAAACTTGATGAGAGCATGCATATAAAAATATATGATAAAGTATATAAAAGTACTGTAATTAGAATCACTACTCCCTCTGCTGGTAGCAAATGATAGTGCAACTATATGAATGTTTTTCAACCAAAAACTGTATGTAAAAAATGAATTGATATCATACCCCTTCATAATTTTGCTGCTCTTAGTTTCAATACCGGAGTTAAGGAAATCATGTCATTTATTCCAGGATATTTATTAGATTCTAATGTTATTTGCCAATATAACTCTCTGTATTCTAATAATGTTTCCCACATTCCCCCTCTGGGGTCTTTGGGGACCACCTCAACCACAAAAAATTAAAAACTAGCATCCTTACAAGTTAAAGTGTGTTTGTACAGAGAGTTATTGGCACATAATGTTCTGATGTCGTATGAGTGTTCGTAAATTCTTTGTTTGATTCGCCTCTCACTTTTTCCAACATAAAAGGCAGTACAATAATTACCATAAAGTTAGCATAACATTCCATGTGAGTTGTTTATCTCGTCTTTATTCTCACGTCCCTCCCGTCTTCCCCCTCCTGGCTGACAGTAGACTTAGAGGCTAGTACTATCCTGGCTCCTCAGTACTTCTTTCCTTTGGAAAGTGTTTCCCTTTTAGAGTAGGGTAAAGGTATATGTATATAGGTGTGTATATATATATATATATATATATATATGTGCATATACATGTGTGTATATATATGTATGTATATATATGTATGTATATATATATATATATATATATATATATATATATATTTGCAGAAAACAAGATCTGAGGTAATTCCTGCAGTGCATTGTGGGATAAGGGGCTTGTTCTCGAGCTACTGGCAAACCTTGAGCTTTGCTATCGGCCGTGTCGGAGCCGAGGATCTGCTCCGAACCCATCAGTGAGAATAAAGGCAAGATAAACAACTCACATGGAACGTTATGGTAAGTACATAACTTCTTTTTTGTGGTCATTAATACAACAGATTTTTGAAAAACAGTATATAGACCAATGAACTTTGATCTGTTTGGAAAAAGAAGTATCTGAGGAAGTGCAAAAATATAAACAAAACCTAGATATTTTTGAAAAGTATAAAAAAGACATATAGACATGGTAAAGAAAGAGAGATATGAAATGGTGCAATATTTATTCAAAGGTGAAAGCCAAATTGATCAACATAAAGTAGCCAGTCCCAAAGATATTCAAAGAGAAATAACAGAAAAAGGCATCCAGACGTGGAAAATTTCACAATAAAAAAAATATCTCAAAGAGGGAATGTAGCAAAGAAGATTAGTAAAGTAGAAGTTAAAAAATAGAAGTTGAAGTTATGGAGTGCCTGTGAAGTGAAGGATTTGATGTAGGTGGTCTAACACAGGTTACATCACAGCATGATGGAAAGAGTTCCCAAAGTAAGGAGAAACCGGAAGATCAGGAGACATCTGAAGAAATACAGACATGGGAAAGAGAGATTTAATATGGTGTAATACCTATGCAAAGGAAAGTAAAACTAATCAATACAAAAAGAGCAGCACCAAAGATATTTGAAGAGAAATACTGGCAAAGATATCTGGACATGGAAAACTTTACAGTACAGAAAATAAGAAGACAAAGAGGAAAAGCAAAAAAGGAGATCAGTAATGGAGAAGTTAAAAAAATATAAACTGAGGTAATGGATGGAGTATCTCCAAAGTAAAGGATACGGTGTAGAAAATCTAATTCAGAAAGCACCACAACAGGACAGAGCAATGGAACTCCAAATTAAGGGGAAACCAGTGGAATGGGATAAATTTGGTTAGGTGCCATATGAAGATATTTTGCAGCTTTCCATGGGAAACCAGTATAAATGTTCACTTGAAGCTGGACAGCAAGGGAAGGAACCGGAAACTGTGGAGACTGTGAAGCAGTTAATGTTGAGGAGTGATAGGTCAGTGAGTTCTCATATGACAGAGCAGTGGATGGCACAGGATGAAATTGAAGCAAATGTGCCACAGGAAGATGCAGTAGAACTTTGTGTAGAATGCCCGCAGGAAATAGAAAAAAACGATGTACCCTCAGTTTAGAAGAAAACGAGCTAAGAGAAGTTTTGCTTGACTTAATGTAGATAGACAGACATGTTAAGATCAATGAAAGGAAAGACTGCAGAAAGTCAGTTTAACCCAGAAAGTCAGAAGTTTGATAAAATAAATGAACACAGTAGTTAGGACTGTCCATAGAGATTCATGCGGTATAACAAAAGTAAACAGGATATATTACTGTGCGTCTAAATTAATAACTGATAAAGGTCTACCACAAGAACACAGGGTAGTGAGGGAGAGTAAGGGGAGAAAATAGAATACCATCATGGAAGTATCGAACAGAGAAAACTATAAAGCAACTAAGATGAGACATGTCACTGTTAGCAGAGTATAGAAGAGGGAACAGATCAGCAAAAATGCTTAGAAAGATAGATGTGATAAAAGCAGTGTGCAGTATTAGAGCAGTTCAGGATCTATCGTACACTATCGGAAATAAACTAAAATTTCATCACAGGAGGAAAAATTTAGAAGATAGGCAGATAAAAAGGAAAAGTACAAAATAAACAATTTGACGACCCAAAGAAGTTTTAATAGAGAACTGGGAAACCAGGTAAAATTAATTGAAAGACTACCATAAAAAGAAGAAATAGATACATTATGGAGAAGTATCTATGAAGGTCCTGTGAAACAAGATGCTAAATGGATAGAAGAAGTAAAATAAAGAATAAGCAGTTTAAAGGTACAGGATATGAAATGGGCTGAATTAAGAGCCAGAGATTAAAAGTTAAGAAAAGCAGCTAATTGGAAAACCCCAGGTCCAGATGCAATACATAACTTCTGGTTAAAAGTATTTACATCTTTGCCCAAAGTTTTAGCCATGAGTAAGACTTATTTATATCTGCACCCGGAACAGACACCAACCTGGCTAACCGGAAAAATAATGCTCCTACTTAAGTGTGAACATGAAAGCTACCCTAAAAATTATATACCAAAAACTTGCCTTCCGACGACTTATAAACTGTACACTGGAATTGATGCAGAGAGAGCTTGTAATCATTTAGAGGAAAACTCAATTATGGCAATAGAACAAAAGGATAGTGAAAGAAAGTCATATGGAACAAAGGATCATTTGCTGTTAAAGTCATAGGGAAGAACTGTAAAAAGAGGAAGAATCTAAGTATGGCATGGATTGACTACAAAAAAGCATTTGATAGTATCCCATGGATTGACCACAAAAAAGCATTTGATAGTATCCCATATTCATGGGTAAGAGTGCTTAAAAATGTATAAGATACACCCTATACTGATAGACTACAATACAGTGACCATGAAACGGTGGCAGACCACTTTGTAGTTAAGCCATGATAAAGGACAAATTATTATTCCAGGGATAAAAATTTCAAAGGGGGGTATTCCAGGGTCACTGCTGCTATTCTGCCTTGCCCTTAACCCATTAAGCTGTCTACTTAACAGCTTAGACCATGGCTATAATTTGGCTCCTAGAAAACAACCAAGTGTAAGGACTTCTCATCTTCATTTTGTCAATGATATGAAACTGTGTAGCTCATCAGATGAGGAACTGAAAGCACAAGTGCAAGTTGTTAAAACTTTCAAATAACATAAGAATGTGATTTGGTCGTGATAAATGTGCAAAAGCAACCTTTAAAGCAGGAAAACATCAATTTGGGACAAGAATGTGATATAAAAGAACTTGAGCAAGAGGGAGAGTTTAAATATTTGGGAATTGATGAAGGATCAATAATAAAACATGAGCAAATGTGAATAAAGTTTAGTAAGGAGTACTTTAGAAGACTTAATCCTGAAAACAGCATTGACATCTAGGAACAAAATCCAAGCTATAAACCATTTTGTTCTTCCTGTCCTAACTTCAGTTTTGAAGTGATTGACTGGCCCCAAAAGGTGTTGGATAGATTAGATAGGAAAACAAGAAGGATGCTTCATGCTCACCAAATGATTTATAAAAATCGGTGCTTACCAAGATTATATATTCCCTGCTCTGAAGGAGGGATGGGCCTCCTTGAAATTGATTAAATGTATAGATCTGCAGTCGTGGGGCACCACACATATCTGCTGACCTCATAAAACCCAAATGAGGTGAAAGTTTTGAAACATGCGGAGAATAATTCTAAGATGAATTCCCTGCTTAGGCTAGCAGAAGTGTATCAGTGTCAAGCAGGAGTGGAACTCAAACCACAAGTAGTTAAAAAAACAGGCAGCAACTGAATGTGCCAAAAAACAAAAGAAAGAATACAAGGTGAAGGGCCAGATGAGAAGGCAAGAAATGTGGAAAAATGCATAAATATGGTTGCAAGTATAGAAAACGTCTGAAAGAACCTCATGTTGATCAGGAATGAACGAATGCAGGATTGTTTAAGGAGAGGCGAATTTAAACCAAGAGATGAAAGGTTAATATTGGTGGCAAAAGATAGTGGGCTATATACATGTTGGTTTGCAAAGTTCATTGAACATGTGGGAGAAACAGACAAATGTAGGTGTTGTAAATACAGAATTGGAAACAGTTGCACAACTTGTTGCTGGTTGTGACATACTAATGGCAGAAGGACTGTATACTGAAAGGCATAACAATGTAGCAAGACTATTGCTCTGGAGATTGTGCAAACATTATGCTAGTGAAGTGGCAGAAAAAGACTGGAAACATGAGCCACAAAGCATCATAGAAAATGATGGTGTACATCACATGGGATCATCCATTACCAACAGTTTAAAAGGTAGATGCTAGAAAACCGGATATAGTGCTCCAAGAAAAGAAGACAGAAGTAGCATTGCTCATTGAAATTGCCACATCCAGTGACTACAGTGTCTTACGTACAGCGAGAGACAACATCATAAAATATCAGGATTTGCATGCAGAAACGAGCTCAATGTAGAGGAAAGATACACAGTTCCAATAGTAGTAAAAGAAACTGGTGGTCTGAAAAAGAATCTACAATCATATTTAGATATGCTACCAACAAATTTAACTCCGTACAAATTGCAAAAGGAATCATTACTGGGCATATTGCGGGTGCTGCGAAGAGCACTTTGGCTGGCATGAAAGTTTGAACTAATACTAATTTCATGAACTTTAATGGTACTTTGACTTAGGAATGTGGTCCATTCCTGACATGGTATTAGAAACCCAAAAGATATGGAGAAATTAAAAGAAAAGAAGGTATAGCCTTCACTTCAGTAGTACATGTGACAGCCACCAGAAGATGAGAGTAGATCCATAATGGAATAACTGAGCTAACTGTGGATGACATCTCTGTGGCACCCAAGTCTCACCCCACTGCCTTAAGTTTTAGAGCTGGTAGATATTTCTTTCTGTTAAAAGAAGACCCCCCGCACTACCGCTTGTATGAGGTTCTGGTGCTAAAAAGGGTGGATGAGTGACTCACTTTATAGTGTTCAAGGGGAGGCCTGAAAGCTTCCTTACTACCACAGATTTCTCAGGGAGCATGGATGGGAACATGGATAGTTTCAGTAGATATGAAGGATGCTTGTTTGCATACTGCCATTCACCTTTCTTACAAGTAAGGTACAAGGGAAACCATCATCAATTCCATTTCTTAGCCCTTCTCTGTGACCGGGCTTCTGTGCTAAGAACTAAAAGCAAGGCACCAGTCAGTTATTTACATCCAGGCAGAGAGTCCACATCAGTCCTTACCTGCACATATGTCTGTTGTTTTGAGAATCTTCCCTAAACAGTTATGTTCAACTATCCCTAGCCTTGAGCAGTATGTTACACTCGCCTAGTATGATACCACAATTTAAACAGAAAATCATTGACTTCATTAATTGACTTAGTTTTGGGTGTCATTCTAAGGGGATCCAGTTTCTGTCAGCCTGGGATGACATGATTGATAGAGCTTGACGGTTTGCCAGCGATGGTCTTAGTCTGTCACCACTGGGATTTCGGCTTCTGGCAAAGGCTCCTGCCACCCCATAGTGCCTTTTTTAGGCAATGTCAGAAGGACAAAAATCCCGACCTAAAAATTTCATCAAAAACAACAACCTCAAGGTTATACTGCTAAATACTATGAGTCTTGGCATGAAACTGCACTCACTGGAAGCAGTCCTCACCTTGGAAGATGCTGTCATCTGTGCAGTCATGAAGACCTGGTACAAGACGGTGGAGTGTACTCCAGAGATACCGGTTCCACTTCCTTCCACATGTTCAGACTGTGAACTGAAGGCATGAAAACTAAAGTAGGCGGTTTATCAGTATTCATTAAAGATAAGTACACCTCTAGATTGGTTAAACAGTATGATTCCCTGGAAGCAGTTCACGTGCAACTAATTGCTAGTAGGACACCGATTCAAGACATTATCAGCTGCAGGACCCGTCCATGAATCAAGACTTTCACTTTGCCTTCTTAGATCTACTGGAATCCATCAAGATAGTCAAACAGGTATACATTCAATTGTTTGTAAGTGTTATTTACGAATTGCCATTTACCCGACTTTAAGAACTGAAACCGCTAACCTCGTATGTTCCTAAATGTCGAAAACGAATAGTGGAATGTGAAATTCGCTTTTTTCGACTATCACCAATAAAACGTGTTTTCAGTGCATCTTCACCATAAAGAAACCCAAGTATGCACCCGTACATAGTCTGTAACTTCCGTGACTTGTTTCCCGTGTGAATACAGTTCAAAATTGTGACATCACCCTCATGATCGCACTCGCACTCAGCATGTACACATACCAGAATCTGCAAGCAACAACCGTAGAACACTGAACACACTAAAATGAAGAATACTGTGAAACCAATTTGACAAATCCCCTGGGTGTAAACTCATTACTCTTGCACAACAGTCTCTCAAAAGCAGCTTCCTTTTCCATCAAGCACTTTGTTTAGGGGATGAAGGTAGGCAGAGGAGATGTCTACTTCTGAGGTCCTCAACATTGTTTTGTTCCAGCTGTATTGCATGGAGGACATCCATCAAATACAGAGTTTTCTTGCCCATTAAGCTCCATAGTCTCCAATGCCACCCCTCTACAGCATTTTGACTATGAGGGTACCCCATTCCACAGGTGTCATGCTGATTCCAAAACATACTGTCAAACACAGATAGCAGTCTCTCTGATGTGGTACCATGCATGCCATACCTCCTTGGCCTTCCATAAATGCATGTCTCTTTAAAAAATGTGCAAAGTGATTTAGCATTTTCAGGCATGTCATTCTCTATGTCTGCAAAGGTATCAGCAATATCTGTGGGTGAAACAAACGCTAAGGCAGGTATTTCTTTACATAATAAGGAGAACTCAGTGTCACTGCCAAAGTCTGAAGCTAAGTGTAACTTCTGTATGTTACGCCAGATAATCTGACAAAAATGGAACCAACATCCCTTAGCAGCTGTAGTAGGCAGATGGTTTTTAATGGAATTCACAGCCGCACGTTCAAAGTCTATCAGTACCATGTTAGGTAAGAGTTGTAAATCATGCAATGCGCACAATTCCAGTATCAGACTCCAGAACATATTGTAACTTTCTTCACTCTTACCTGGTAATATGCCATAAACTACTGGTACCAACTTCCTACTGTTAGTACAGTCCAACGCACAATGAGTGCTATATACCTGTTTGCATTCTGTGGTACTTATTGTAAATGTACCATCAGCAAGTACATACTCAGAAGCACACAACATCTTTAATTTATCAACAGTGGTAATGGCAACTATGCACTTGTTATGCACCAACTCAGCAATATGTTTTATTATGAAGGCACTGCTTTTAATAGGCAATAGGCAAGATGTCTGGTGTTAACTCCGATAGTGACTGTAAATCTTTCAACTTCTCCACTTTCTGTTTGTACCTAAACCTACTGACAGTTTGCTTAAGTGCTGCTGTATTGGGTAAGCCATTAATGAGAGCACTGGAGGTAGTGGCTAGAACTTCAGAAACTATTTTGCAAGGGTCCTCAGTAGAGTGTTCTGCACGCCATTTCAAATTATCCCTAACTTTAAAAACCTCTCTTTACAAGATATCAGGGGCATGATAGTGTGCATTGATTTTCAGTAACCTATATCCATCAGCATGACATTTTGTAACACATAGACCTTTACATCTACACTTATTCTTCCATATACAACACCAGTACTGTTTCAGCTGTACAGACTTTTCCAAGTAATACTGGTAACCATCTACCTCTAGTAGTTCCTGTCCTTCTCATGTTTTTAGAGTAGTATACACACTGTGTATTGCTCAGCAGCATAGTCCTGACTACCAGCTTCATCTACCTGTAAATAATACATTGATAAGTAACACTAACCATAAGTGCACATTTGGTAACACTTTCAAAAACCCAAAACATGGTTATGCCACCTATATTTGCCTGCATGTTGTTGAACTTGTGTCCAAGACTGCAAATAAACCCACACTAGGATGATGTCTTGTCTGTTTATATTCCACTATCACAAAACTATAACCTTTACAGGTCTAGGGCACTTTAGCAAACTTGTTTTTCTGTGAGAATCAGACTTTACAATGTGATTATGCGTCTTTACTTATGCGACCTCCAACAATGACACAACAGTAACAGCATACTGTACTTTCCTCAACGTAGGATGTGCGAGTCACACATGCGAAATGCTAGTGTGATTCGCTGTTGTGAACATTCAGACATCATTTTGGTTGTTTTACTTTTGAACATGCAAGGTTCACACAACCATGCTACGACTAAATGAATGTATACCACCAAACATTATGGTCCTAGGTGATTTTATTTACCCATCCATTGACTGGATAAATTACTAGTGCCCAGACTCACTTTCCTAAAGGTTCCTCGAGTTCATTAACGCCAACTCCCTGGACCCCAACTAGGGGTGACAATATCTTGGATCTGGTGTTTACCAATATGGGGAGTGCTGTAGCACCCCAACTGTGAGGTCTTCCCTTGTTAGATCTGACCACAAGTCAGTCTCATTTGAAGTAACTGTCACACTGGACACCACCACCCCACCAGCAACTAAACTAAGAAACTTGTCCAGAGCCGATTATATCCTTCATAGGGGTGGTATAAATAGCTTCACTGCACCTCTCCCCCTCAGATGGAACTGGCAGCTATGCCGAGTCCTACACCAATGTCTTTACAACACCTGTATAACTGCATTGATGTGGCTGTACCTCATAGTACCAAAACAAGCTCCTCAAGGAAGAGCAAAACTGCCATTAACAAGCTTTACAGAAAAAAAAATTGTTGTCCAAAAGTAAGCAGGAGCATGCCCTAAACTGGAAACACACCCTCCTCAGCTTTAACAAACAAGTAAGATTTCTTATGAAGTCCTCCAAAGCAAACTACGAATCCAAATTAGTGTCCTCATCTAGTGACAACGATAAGGTCTTCTTTCATTACATCCATAGCCTAAAAGGTAAGACTCAGATTTGCGCTGAACTAGTAGTTAATAATATTACATACACTGAATCTGTGGACATAGCAAACTTGTTAGCCAACAGGTTTTGTGAAAACTTCACTCCCCTATCTCCACCACACATAACCCCAGACATCCCTTCCACCTGTCCCCCACTTTATATCTGTAGAGAGAAGGTCATAAATGTTCTCTCTAAAGCCAAAACCACAGCATCTATGGGACCCAATAACATCCTAGGCTGCGTCCTACATGGGCTTCAACAAGAATTAGCAACACCATTGGGTACTCTCTCTCTCAATCATAGTCTAAGCACTGGCTTCATCACAGCTGAATGGAAAATGGCCACCATTACCCTCTTCCACAAGGGTGGTGCTTCCACTGACCTCGGGAACTATAGACCAATTAGCCTGACTAGCCTTATCTACAAGGCCATGGAACGAATCATCATGGACCTTATCAACAAAGATATAGGTAATCTCCAAACACTTGACCCTACTCAGTTTGGGTTTGTCAAAGGGAAGTCATGCCTGTTAAACCTGGTGGTCTTCTTCGAGACGGTCACCAGAGCCCTGGATGAGGGGAAAACTGTGCATACAGCCTACCTGGACTTGGCCAAGGCTTTTGACACTGTCCCCCATTCAGGCATTATTGACAAACTCACCCAGCTAGGTATCAACCCTTACATCATTAGGTGGGTCACTAACTGGCTCACTGATAGAACCCATACAGTCAAAATAGGGGAATATCCACCTCCAACAGCAGACCTGTAACCAGTGGTGTTTCACAGAGATTAGTCCTGGGACCTCTACTGTTCGGAATCCGTTTCTCCAAAGTACAAACAAAAACTAAAGGTCTGTGGCTGACAATGTTTGCTGATGAATGCAAACTGTGAGTGGTCATAGAATCCCCAAACAAAGTCAGCATCCTACAAGAGGGTCTTATGCAAACAAATGATTGATGCCAAAGTCACGGCCTTAAACTCAATGCAAAAAATGTATTGTCATCCCTTTCGGTAAGAGCAATGTTCCTGCTAACTACCACATCAATAGGAACACCCTAAGCATGCACTCAGTGGTGAGAGACCTTGGGCACAAAGGCTAGTAGCAACCTTACCTGTGATCACCATGTCTCTACAGTGGTAAGAAACGCATTCTGTGTTGCTCATCTCATAAGTTAGGGCATTGCCTCCAGAAAAAAGTTATAACCTCCCTGTACTCTTCCCTCATTAGGCCAATAATTGAGTACAACATCCCTTTTGTTATGTACCTTTCCAGTCACCTGCAGCAACTGAAAAGACCACAGAAGTTATTCACAAGGAGAATTCAAGGTATTCAGCATCTGTCCTATGTGGATCGGCTGAAATCTGTCACTGTACTCCATTTCATACAGCCTACTCAGGACATCTCTAACTTGCGTACAAGGCAACCTCTGACTCTGCTTTATTGGAAATGCTGCATATCCATAAGTCAGTGGCTCACGGGTTGCTCACTCACCTGGGGTGTGTGACATTAAAAAACCCTGCTGGGGGGACAGATTTGTCTCCCAGAGGTTACCGCATCTGTGGAACAGACTCTCAATTCACATCAAGCAGAGTACCGCTTTGGCCCTCTTCAAGCACATTTGGACAATTAGATGGGTAACTGTAACTTCAACCTAGGGGGGTCCACGTGTTTCTTTCTTGGACAGGGGCAATAGATGCTGATCTTGGAAACAAGGGCAGAACTTGGCTAGGCTTGTAAGGGCCCTAAGGCTGTTAGCTTAGTAACTTCCTATGATCTGGCACATGTCATGCATTTCCAGAGAGACTTGGCTGAGGAGATCACCAAGTCTCTCCCGTGGACCTATTCTGAGGATCAGAGGAAATCTATTGATTCACAGCTGGCAATCCTTGTCTAATGTCTCTGTGCACCTTATCTCCAGTGTCACGGAAGGTGTGTCAGTGGCTGGCCCATTAAAAGACATTTCTGAATGCTGCTTTTTGACTTTGTGGAACATTTCAAGATGTCCTCCATCAGTACCCCCTATGATGGATCAACTTGTTTCGGTCCTAAACTTAGAGGCCATCTCCAGGAGTAGGAAAGATGGCAAATCCCATTCTGCAGTAGAAGTCAGTTTTTCCTCCAGTCAGAGGATCTTCTACAGAAACCAGAAAGGAGGGAAGAGAATTTTGTTTTGTTTGTCACAGAGATTTACTTCAGACACTTCTAGAAAAAGAGTCCTCTGAGGCAGATGGAGAAACTCTTACAGTGGACATCACCCCAGAGGTGCAGAGGGGGTATGCATAATAAAGGCTTCAGAGGCAGAGATGGTATGTAAAATAAAGGCTTCAGAGGGTCTTTCTCTGAAAAGCCTTTCAAGAGCTCCTGAATAGTTGCCCAGTTGCTGCGCTCTAGAGGCAGTCCGGGGGGGGGGGGTGCTTAACCTTCAACATAACAGCGTCAACATCAGTCACTCAAGAGAAATGGATGCAGAGGATCGTTATCAGAGGCTATTTAATTTTCTTTCACACCCATCCTCTCCCCCCAGAAAGACTTCCCAATGTCCCACCCTCACAGAGGGAAGCAGCTGGATCAGAAGTAAAGAAGCTTTTAAGAAGTAGTCTTTCAAGAGGTCCCACTAGACTAGAAATGATCTGGAATTTACTCCAGATTCTTTTAGTTCCAAAGAAAAACTGGGACCCAAAGCCTTTTCTGGACCTTTTCTACTTGAAGGAATTCATGAAGCAAACAAAATTCTGGATGGTCACAGTACAGTCCATTCTTCCCTTATTGAGAAAAGAATGACTGGATGTGCTTGAAAGGTGTAAAGGATGTGTACTAGCATATAAAGATTGACAGATACTTCAGGAAGTATCTTTGCTTCTGGCTGGGAGCCAGCCATTTCCAGTTTAGAACTTTACCCTTTGGCCTCACCACAGCACCCCGCTTGTTTACCAAATGCATGGCAGTAATACCAACTTGACTACTACTGCAGGGATTCTGGGTATTACCCTATATGCATGACTGGCTTATTGCAGCCCCCTGCCATGAATCCACTCATTCAAGCCAGAGACTCCTTGCTCCTACTGTGTACAGATTTGGGAATCACAGTAAACTTAAAGAAATCCAAACCATAACTGATACAGTTGATGGAGTTTGTTGGAGCTCTCATGGACACAAAGCTCCAAATAGCAAAGCTTGCCCAGACAAAAAATGGTTCACTTCACCAGCAAGCCCAAAGTGTGTTATCCTGTCGGAAGCTGTCAGCAAAATTGATTCTCTGACTTCTGGGTTCCATGGCACTTTAGCTCCACTAGCCAGATACTGCATGTGAATACTTCAGTGGTCAATCAGAAAAAAGCCCATGTCTTTTCCAGATGTCCTTCAAGGATGCAACTGCAGTCCTGACATATGAGTTGTCCTGCCTCAGGCAGCCCTTCGGTCGGCCGGATTCCAAAGTCTGGGTCCGGCGTCGGCTGATGTCGCCCTTTCCCCGTCAGAGCGCCTGGGGTATAAAAGCGTCAGCCGACGCCATCTTCTTCAGTCTTTCTTGCCGCGCGGCACCCGAAGCAGAAGCAGTTTGCAAGTGCCGGTCGACCAGCTCCTGTGTTTTCAGCTACTGAAGTCTTCAAAAAAAGCTAAGTACCCCGTTGGGGACCTTTTCTTGCCTCAGCCGATGTCAGATAAAACTGTAAAAGTTAATAATTGTTTAACTTGTGGGAAACAAATACCTCATAAGGATTTCCACTCTTACTGCTTACCCTGCCTAGGCCCAGAACACAACGTCTTGGCCTGTACAGCTTGTGCTTCTTTCAATAAACGCACTCTTAGGCGTCGGACAGAGTTTGCACAGGATTATTTTGGGGAAGATTTCTGTTATATCATGCCGTCGGAGCTTCCGACAGCACATTTACCTAAAAAACGGAAGGATAAGGACCGACACCCACGGTCCATGGTCTCGGCCGACACCATGCTTAGGCCTACCGCGAGTGTCTCGGTCTCTTCTGAGCCGGTTTCACAACCGCTACAGACCGACGACACCGCCCCACCGGTTACTTCGGTACCGGAGGCCAGCTCGGTGCCGGTTTCTCTTCTCCCGTCTGAGACCGTAGCCCAGGATATTTCTAACACCATTTCAGTGGATAAGACTACTCCAGCACGCGGGGCTGCCAGGCCTCCAGTGTCTATGTCCATTAAGGCCTACACACGTGCTAAGGCTGCCAAACAGGCTAAGTCTCTCCCTCCAAGATCTGTTTCTCTGGGATCCACTTCTTGTTCTCAAATTTTAAGTTTAGCTGAGGACCTTATTTCTTTAATTAGGGGTTCTCAGCCACATCCAGATAGAGGCTCTCAGCCGCCTTCTGTCAAGAGGCCTAGGATTGAGCAGGTAGATCCCCAGTCCTCCGATGAGGCCTCAGGTGATTCTGCACATTCAGACTACCAGGAGGAGGCCTTCCCGGCCTACGAGGATTCTGATGCGGAGGAATCCATTCCCTCTGCTTCTCCTCCTGAGGAGTTTTCCTTTGGGGAAACGCTTCATTCCATGAGGGAACACTTCAAATGGCAAGGCCAAGAATACTCAGATTCTAGGAAAAGATTAAGGGAATTTTTAAAGCTACCTCAGCATAGAACCTTAGCTATTCCTCAAGTCTTAAATGTTTTAGATGATGTGTACTTAGAATCTAGTGTTTCCCCTGACTCCCTCCCCCCTGCTCCTGTCAAGCCAGACAGGTACTACAGGGTCCCAGACACACATCAATTTCTGTACAAGGGCCATACTGCTGACCCTGAAACTATTTCTCAGGGGCCTAAAGGGGTTTCCTCCACTACTGCTAAGAATCCACTTCCTTCGGAAAGAGATTCTAGGGCTTTAGAAAGGTGGGGCAAGAAAGTATATACATCTTCCACCCTTTCTATGCGAGCATTAAATTGTCAATTTCATATGATTCAGTATCAGGAATACTTGTTGGATGACTTGCAAAAGAAATTGGCTTCCCCTGAACCATTAGATAGAAAGGGGTTACAGGAATTGGTTCATAATACTCAGCAGGTTAGCAACCATTTCCTTCAGTGTGGATGTGATGCATTGGAAGCTTCATGTAGAGCAGCAATGACAGGTGCGGTCATACGCAGACATGCTTGGTTAAAGGAACAAACATTGCCAGACCATGTGAAAATTAAGCTTTTGGAAGCACCACTAGAGAAACATAAGCTATTTGGTGCTACTGCACAAGAGGTTTTAAAGAAAATAGAGGAAAAGGCAAAATCATTGCAAACAGTCAAAGATTTCCTCCAGGTACAGCCTCCAAGATTCAGCAGGAATTGCCCTTCTAAGCATTGGTCCTTTCCAAACACAGACAAATTTCAAAGAGGCAAAAACAGACGTGGCAGAGGTAGAGGGCAAACTCGAGGCTCCTACAGAGGACGTCAGTGGTAGCCTCTGAACCAGAGATGGTGGGGCAAAACCTTCCACTGCTCCGCTGGGACAATCTCAATGACTTGACTTTGACTCCGCCATCCAGGGCTCAATTAGAAGCACCTTTGGGTAGAAAATTATCTTTATTCTCACAAAATTGGCACAATATTACAAAGGACAAATGGATACTGGACATAATAGACAAAGGATACAGATTCCATTTTCATACACTACCAACAAGACATGGCAGGCCAAACCTGCCACCAAATCAAAGGGCAGAGGCACTCAAACAAATAACAAACCTACTTCAAATAAGAGCAATAGAAAATGTTCCTTCTGCAGAACAAGGCCAAGGATTTTATTCAAGACTGTTCCTTGTTCCAAGAAAAGAAAACCAATGGAGACCCATTCTGAACTTGTCCGCACTGAATACTTACCTTATTGTGCCAAAATTCAAAATGCTGACTTTACAACAACTCCTTCCCATGCTGGGCAAGGGGTCTTGGCTGGTAACTCTGGACCTCAAGGAGGCATACCTGCATGTTCCAATCAGACAAAGTTGCAGAAGATACCTCAGATTTCTTGCAGGCTCAGAGCATTGTCAATTCTCAGCATTGCCCTTTGGCTTATCTACTGCGCCCAGAGTGTTCACGAAATGCCTGGCATCAGTAATTGCACATTGCAGACTTCAGGGGATACAAATATACCCTTACCTGGACGACTGCCTTATACAAGCGGACAGCCAACAAGCCTTGTTAAAAAACTTGGACTATGTCATTCACCTACTGCAGGCCTTGGGATACACAGTCAATATTCAGAAATCAAGTATCGTACCATCCCAACAAATACCTTTCCTGGGTGCCACACTGGACACAAACACCCAGATGGCGTTTCTGACAAAAGAAAAACAAAAACAATTACCAGAATACTTCAGAAAATTGGCAACACACACCCAGATGACTGCAAGGAAAATCCTGCAGGCCCTGGGTTTCATGGCATCTTGCATTCTTCTGATTCCACACGCAAGGCTGCATATGAGGAAACTACAATGGTATCTAAAAAGTCTATGGTCTCAACACAGCCACATCCTGGAAGTGTTGATCCCACTCATTCCATGCCTTCAAAAGGAATTTCTGTGGTGGGCTCAAGCAAGCCAGATAAACAAAGGTCTGCCTTTCAGCAAGCCTCATACAAGTCAAACCATAACAACAGATGCCTCAGACCATGGATGGGGGGTGCACATGGAGGGCAGATGCATTCAAGGACAATGGACACAAAAAGAAAAGCACCTGCACATCAACCAAAAAGAAATGCTGGCAGTGATACATGCAATCAAGGCCTTCGAAAAGTTCATGCATCAGGGCCATCTACTAATGTAGACAGATAATACCAGTGTTATGTGGTACATAAACAAGCAAGGAGGTACCCATTCCTACCCTCTTTGCAGACTGGCAATGAATCTCTGGGATATTTCCCTACAATTGAAAATAGAGCTACAATCCCAGTTTGTACCAGGGAAGGACAATGTTCTGGCGGACAGCCTAAGCAGAAACATCATGGATCCACACGAATGGATGTTGCATCCAGACATTTTCTTACAAATAACTCAAGCATGGGGAAGGCCGGACATAGATCTTTTTGCCTCCCACCTCAATCACCATCTGAAAAAGTTTTGCACAAGGACATACCATCCTCAAGCATGGAAGGTGGACACTCTCTCCTTCAGTTGGAACTCTCTAACACTATATGCCTTCCCACCTCTTCCTTTGATGACCAAGGTGTTACTAAAGATCAAGACAGAGCAACCAAAAGTCATACTGATAGCTCCAGACTGGCCAAGACAACACTGGTACCCACTGCTACGGAGCTTGGCACACACCAATCCGTGGCTCCTTCCTCAATGGCCACTTCTTCTGACACACCACAATTACAGGACACTACACCCCAGCTTGAAAACATTGAAGCTGACAGCTTGGAAGATTCCATGACTATTCCTCAGGGTACACTTTCCAAAAGGGTAAAAGATATCATCCTGGAGGCGCGCAGACCTTCCACTAGAAAAACATACTCAGCAAAATGGAGAGATTTCTTATCTGGAACAGCAAAAAGGGTCAAGACCCATCAGTGATGAGCATTCCACAGATCCTAGAATATTTGGCTGAAATGCTCCACAATGGCCTTTCATATTCTTCCATAAAAATACATGCTTCAGCAATATCTGCCAAATATAACACTGATCCGCCTGTATTTTCTCACCCATTGCTAAGACAGTTTCTAAGAGGTATAAAGAACATCAACCCTCCAAGAAAACCACCAGTGCCTGCATGGGACCTCAACTTCATACTGGAAAAATTAACTCTTCCTCCCTTTGAACCATCAGCATCTTCAGAGTTGCAATTTCTGTCTTGGAAGACAGCTTTCCTTCTGGCCGTAACCTCAGCAAGAAGAGTCTCTGAGCTACAGGCCCTTATGGCAATACAACCATTTCTCATTTTTCATCAGGACAGAGTTTCTTTGAGAACCAATCTGTCATTCATGCCAAAGGTGGTATCCAGGGTGTCCCTGAATCAAGCTATTCACCTGCCTACCTTCTTTCCCAATCCTCAAAATAAAGGAGAGAGACTTCTGCACACCTTGGACATACACAGACAGTTGTGCTACTACTTGGACAGAACAAAGTCTTTCAGAAAATCTGAACAGCTTTTTGTAGCTTGCGCTGCTGGATTGCAAGGAAAAGCAATTTCCAAACAGACAATTTCTAAATGGATTGGAAATTGCATTCGATTCTGCTACTCTTTTCATGGAAAAACTGTGCCAGCTGACATCAGGCCACATTCCACCAGAGCTACAGCCACCTCCACAGCCTTTTTAAGAGGAGTGGCAACAAAGGACATTTTAGAAGCTGCTACATGGAGCTCCATGCATACATTTTCCAAACATTACAACCTGCCTTTATATTCCAGATCCAGAGCAGGGTTTGCTTCTGCAGTCCTGCAGGGCATTTTAGCTACACCATCTTTGTCTTAGTGCCTACCACCCCCAAGTTGGCTATGGTATTCAACCCATATGTCAGGACTGCAGTTGCATCCTTGAAGGACATAGTACAGTTTTGTACCTACCATAAATGTAGATGTCCGATAGGTATGCAACTGCAGTCAGGTTTTCCCTCCCACCTACCCCTCTGTGGTATTCTTTTGGGTTTCTACCCCTCATTTTAGCTACCTGGGGTAATCTTTTATGGTGTATTTGTTTTTATGTTGTTGTACTTGTCTGGAATTTTTTTCTCTATTTTCAAAATTTAGCCTTCCTTAGAGGGCACCTGGCATCTGGGGTAAGAAACACTGAAGAAGATGGCGTCGGCTGACGCTTTTATACCCCAGGCGCTCTGACGTCGGGGAAAGGGCGACATCAGCCGACGCCGGACCCAGACTTTGGAATCCGGCCGACCGAAGGGCTGCCTGAGGCAGGACAACCCATATATCAGGACTGCAGTTGCATACCTATCGGACATCTACATTTATGGTAGGTACAAAACTGTACTTTTGTCTGACAACAGTTTGCAGAACTCATATGTATTAATGACTTGAATCCCATTATGTACTACAGGGATGATCCTTTATTCTTCATTTACTCCAGGCCGTGGTGATGACCGAATGTTCCCTTTTGGGGTGGGGTGGGGTGGGGCATTACCTGGGACAGACAGTCCAAGGCACATGGTCCCAGATGGAGGCCAGTCTGCACATAAGTGTTTTGGAGATGAGAGCAGTTTTCCTAGCATTGCAGACTTTCCAGGAATCTCCCCCCCTGAGGTGTGATATCTGTCCAGATGGACAACATGGCAGTTGTTTGGTATTCAGCAAGCAGAGAGAACCAAATCTTACCCATTGTGTTGAGAGACCATGAAGGTGTGGCAGTGGGTGATGTCTTCTCATCACTTTGATTGCAGTGCACATTCTGGGAAAAAATGTCTTTGAGGATAGGTTGAGGAGATCAATCCTTCTCCGTCATGAGTGATCTCTGAATCCGATAGTAGCAGAGCAGATTTTCAGCCATTGGAGCTATCCTTGCAACATCTTTTTTTCACCTCTTCCCACAACACCAAATGTAGCAAGTTCTTCACTTTAATTCCCTGAGAGGTGAAGTCATCCAGGGATGCTGTCATTTGCAGTTGGTCCTCTGGACTCTTTTATACCTTTCCTCCAACCTCATTAATCCAAATGTTTTCACAGAAAGTAGGTGCAATGAAGTCCATAGTTATCCTCATAGCCCCTTTTTGGCATTGACACGTATGGTTTCTCTTCCTTCGGCCTCCTCTGGTACATCCTCCCTGGGTGTTGGACTCCGATCTAGATCTTCTTTCCTTTCTGGCAGGCTCACATTACCTGAGCATTCAATCCCTCAAATTGCCCTCATGGTTTCTGCATTTCTGTTGGTGGTTTGACGGTCCAGGTTTTCCTCTTCAGTCATCCACATTTTGTCCTCTTCCCATAAATCTTCCACCAGGAAAATCTATAGAAGTTAGTGGAATAGAGTCTCCATTTGGGAGTCTGAAAATAACTTTGGCCCATTTTCAGCTATGCTGTCTGCTATTTTTGATTTTTCTCATCATCTTTTTTTCAGAATGGAGCTAGTTATTCAACTATCAAGGTCAAATTAGCATGTATATCTCCTCTTTTCATTTTTGAGAAAGTCATACACCCACAGCCTCTCTTAAACTGTCTAAGGCTTTTCTCGGAGGAACTTATTTTGTGTCCTCCAGCTCTTCCATGAGACATTATTATTTTGTTTCAAGCATTCTCAGCCCCACTTTTCAAACCTGCTGCCAAAGTTGATCTAAATTTTTTGTTATGGAAAACCTTATTTCTGGTTGATGTAACTTCTAGGAGAATTTCCAAGCTTCATGCTTTCTCTTCAAAACCTCTTAGTTGATTTTGTTTCACAAGGACAGAGTAACTTGCAAGACCAATGCCTCTTTCACCCCTAAAGTGGCGTCTGAATTGTCTATTAACCAGTCCATAAATTTACCAGTGTTCTTCCCAAATCTTTTGAAAAAGGTAGAACGTACACTACATTTGTTGGATGCTAATCGCCAGTTATGCTTTTATTTACATTGAACAAAACCTTTTATAAAATCTGACCAATTGTTTTGTCTAATTGTCAGCTGCTTATCTGGGTAAACACGTTTCCAAAACTGCTTTCTCACGTTGGCTTTCTCGGTATATATTTTGTCTACTTACAGAGAGGATTATCACTTTATACCTAAAGCTCACTCCCTGAGGTTGGTAGCTGCATCTACAGCTTTCTTTTCAAGAGTGCCAGTTGGTGATATCTGTGCTGTGGCTAGCTGGTTCAAGGTTCACACTTGAATCTCACATTACAAATTGGACATGCAGTCCAGATTAAATACCTGATTTGGTTTGGTGGAATACTGTTCCATGAATTCTGCCTCAGTCATTGAGGAGCAAACAGAAAAGACAACATCCTATACAAAAGTTATATACTTAGCATGATGATAGATTTGTAATGTTTGTTTCCTTACTTCCACAACAACCAGTCCCCAGTACCATATCATTTTCTGTTTCTTTTTTTTCTTGGTCACATCTGGAGGTTCCTACCTGATTTAGCCTTGGCTTTTCAGAGTCAAGCAGCTTTCTTTTAGTAATTTTTTACTATCCCTGTTTCTTTCTAACTTGTTGTGGGCAAACTCTGTCTGTGGCAGCTTGTTCTCTATACAGGGATTATGGGAAGGGGAGGAACTTGAGAACTGGATCCAAAAGCTAAAGAGTAGCTGAAGCTGGATCCGAGGTTCGATGAAACCCACACATTGAGGAAGGACAGAAACAGACATCACAGATCTATTGTTATGGTAAGTACATAACTTTCATTTTCAACTCTGGGCTTTCTTGTAGCCCACTAGAACTTTGACACCTTAACAGCATTTCACATCCCATGGGAAGTAAATGTGTTAGCAGACTCCCTGAGCCACAACTGAAGCTGTTTCTTTGAGGTGAGAATTTAAGTGTCCTGTCTTGTTAGTATCTTTCTGCAGTGACATCCCAAATATTGCCCTGTTTTCCACACAGGAGGAAGTACTGCTCCGCTGTTGCTTATTTTAGCAGGAAAATTGAATTTTTTACCTTCTCCTCCCCCATGGTCTGCAAGCCATCTAGTCAGTGACCCTGAACCTGTTGTTTGTTACCTGTTGGTGAAAGCCAGTTGCATTGTGGTCATCACACAGACAGCCACTAGGAAATTATTGTATTACACCCTAAATTACCATTTTCAGTATGTGTAGTGCAGGGGTGATGTTCTTACGTCTTCCATTGCTGCAGTCCTGACTATTGGGTATAGTCCGCGTCCCAGTCGGCCCGAATACCAGAGTATAAGGCTGACGTCGGTCAGGGCGCATTAGACTGACGTCAGTACGTCAGGGTACTAATGCGCATGACCGACGTCATATCCTCTGTCTTTTTTGCCGCATGGTCCGATGCAGAAGCAATTTTGCGAGTGCAGGTTGGCGTTCTGAGATTTTCCGAAACCGGAGTTTCAGACCGAAACAGAGTTGGCTAAGTAACCCCGTTGGGGAACATTTTGGTTTTTTCTTGCCTCAGTATTTAACCGGATGTCAGAAAAAGTGAATAACTGTATTTCTTGTGGGAAGCAGATACCGCATAGGGATTATCATACATTGTGTATACCTTGTTTAGGGCCTGAGCACGACGTTGTTGGTTGCCGCTCTTGTGCTAGATTTAACAAGCGCACTATTAAGAGGAGGCTAGATTGTGCTAGGTTAGTGTTTGGAAAGCGTTGCAATTATAATATGCCGCCGGATGCTCCGGCGCCGCTTCATCCAAGAAGCGCAAGGACAAAACAGTGAAGCCTCGGGTGAGGAACCGCAGTCCCGGACGTCGGTTCTTTAGTAGGCTCAGTGGAGCCAGAGGTTTTGCCAGGAGTCTCCGTGGAGTCTCAGGCGGATACTTTATTGTTACAGGATGTGCCTTCTCAGGAGGTAGGCCAGGCTGAGGGGGCTTCTGAGGTAACTGTTCTTCCCTCTCTTCCCAAGGTAGTTAGGGCCTCTCCTTCTGTTGCCAAAGCTTCTTTTAGAGGTAGGCCAAGTTCAGCTTCTGTGGGGCTTCTCCTAGCATTTCGGCTCTGTGCCTAAGAAACATATGCTTAAAATGGCTGAAGATTTGATTACTCTAATTAGAGGTTCTATGCCCCCGCCTGATAAGAGGCCTAGGGTGGAACAGGAGTTTGATAGTTTTGAACAGTGTTCACAGGCTTCAGAGTCTTCTGTGGAAGACTTACAAGAGTTTCCTACTTATTCTGATTCTGATGTGGATGATTCCACTCCTACAGCTTCTCCTCCTGAGGATTTTTCATTTTCAGAGACTCTTCACTCCATGAGGGAGCACTTTAAATGGGAAGGCCAGGATTACTCTGATTCCAGGAAAAGGCTTAGGGAATTCTTGTTTTTGCCCCAGCATAGGCCCTTAGCTATTCCTCCTGTGTTGAATGTGGTGGAGGATGTTTTGCAGAGGCTTCCCTGAACCCTGATTCCTTGCCCCCTGCTCCTGTTAAGCCTGATAGGTATTATAGGGTGCCCGAAGCTCATAAGTATTTGTTTAAGAGTCCTAGGGCGGACCCAGAAACTATTTCTCAGGGGCCTAAAGGTGTTAAAGCTTCTGTGGTTAAAAATCCTGTACCTTCTGATAAAGAGGCAAGGGCTTTGGATAGGTGGGGTAAGAAAGTGTATACTTCTTCCACTCTAGCCATGAGGGCATTGAATTGTCAGTTTCACATGCTAAAATATCAGAATTATCTCCTTTCACAATTGAAATCTAAGGTGGATGCTTTGGCGGAAGGTATTGAGTGTAAAGAATTGCTGGATTTGGTTCATGTGTCTGAACAAGTGGGTAAGCATTCTTTGCAGTGTGGTTTTGATGCTGTTCAGGCCTCCTCGAGGGTGGCTGCTACTAGTTCTGTTCTTCGCAGACATGCCTGGTTGAAGGATCAGAATTTAGCTGAGCATGTTAAGACCAGGATTTTGGATGCTCCTTTACAGTCTGATGTGTTGTTTGGACCGCCTGTGGAAGCAGTCTTAAAGAAAATGGAAGACAAAGCTAAGTCTATGCAGACTGTTAAAGATTTTTTGCAGGTGCAGCCTCCAAGTTTAGTAGAAATTGGCCTGCTAAGGGGTGGACATATCCTGCTTATGGTTCCCAGTCTAGGGGTAGGTCTAGACGTGGTAGGGGCAGGGCTCAAGGTTCATTTAGGCCTAGATCAGAGAGTTCACCTGCTCCGACTTCTGGTGAGGGCAGGGGTCAGTCCTTTCGTAAGCAGACCCAATGACCTGCCTTTTCAGCTGCCAGTGGATTCTCGGCTGGCAGCTCCTTTGGGAGGAAGATTGTCTCTTTTCAAAGAAAATTGGGATTTAATCACTCAAGACAGATGGGTGCTGGATATCATTCATCACGGTTACAGATTTTATTTCCACACAATGCCCCCTTTCAAAGGCATGCCAGATGTTCCTCCTCCACAAAGAAAAGAGGCTCACAAGCAAGTTTCTCAGTTACTCCAGATAGGGGCCATTCAGCCAGTCCCTGTATCAGAAAGGGGCTTGGATTTTATTCTCGCCTGTTCCTAGTACCAAAGAAGGGGAACACGTGGAGACCAATTTTGGATTTATCTATCCTCAACACTTATCTGGACATTCCCAAGTTCAAGATGTTGACGTTACAGCAACTATTACCTCTGCTGGGCAAGGATCACTGGATGGTAACTTTGGATCTCAAGGAAGCTTACCTTCATGTGCCTATAAGGCTAAGTTGCAGAAAGTATCTGCGGTTTCGAACTGGAGATTTTCATTATCAGTTCTCTGCATTGCCCTTTGGCTTATCTACTGCCCAGAGTATTCACAAAGGTTCTGGCTCCAGTGATAGCTTACTTCAGGCTTCAAGGCATTCAAATCTATCCTTACTTGGACGACTGCCTGATTCTGGCTCAAGAAAAGGAAGACCTTCTACAGCATCTGGACTATGTCATAGCAGTGCTAAGATGCCTGGGGTATTCTGTGAACGAAATAAAGTCCAGTCTAGTACCCTCTCAAGACATGTGCTTTCTGGGTGTGAGACTGAATACAGCAGCCCAGATGGCCTTTTAACCCCGGACAAACAAAAGAGTCTGTCACTTTACTTCCATCAACTATCTCATCAGTCCGTGCTGACTGCAAGGACAGTCCTTCAAGCATTAGGGTTCATGGCATCTTGTATTCTGGTGCTTCCCAATGCCAAACTGCATATGAGGAAGCTGCAATGGTATCTCAAAAATGTATGGACACAGCACTGCCAAGATTTGGACACTGTCATTCAAATAATACCTTGCCTTCAAAAGGAATTCTTGTGGTGGGCTCAGGAATGTCACCTAAACAAGGGACTCTCTGTGACCCGGCCAGAGGCGAGTCAGATTTTAACGACAGATGCCTCGGACACTGCTTGGGGAGCTCATCTAAATGGAAAGTGGATACAAGACAAGTGGCCTGCCAGACTACAGCATCTACATATCAACATGAAGGAGATGTTAGCAGTCCAGTTTGCATTGATGGCTTTCAAGGAGTTACTTCTTCCAGGGCAGGTGTTGATTCTAACAGACAACACAACTGTCATGTGGTACATCAACAAGCAAGGGGGAACACATTCTTATCCTCTATGCAGGCAAGCAATGATTTTATGGGAGACTGCGTTAAGCCTGCAACTAACTCTTCAGGCAAGGTTTCTGCCAGGAGCACAGAACTCCCTAGCAGATGTATTAAGCAGACAAATCATGGATCCCCACGAGTGGAAACTGGATCTTCATGTATTTCAGAAATTGACAGTGTCATGGGGAACTCCAGACATAGATCTGTTCGCTTCTCCACTAAACCACCAGCTGCCAAAGTATTGCACAAAGGGGTTTCATCACACAGCTTGGAAAGTGGATGCTCTGTCTTTCAGTTGGAAAAACCTTCATGTCTATGCCTTTCCACCTCTGCCTCTTCTTCCAAAGGTATTATTAAAGGTCAGACAAGACAGGCCAAGGATGATTTTGATAGCTCCAGATTGGCCTCGGCAACACTGGTACCCACTTCTACGGAGTCTTGTAAAGAAGCCTCCATGGCCTTTACCTCTGATTCCTCATCTGTTATCTCAGAAGGACGGTCATCTGCTCAATGTCAAGCTTCAATCTCTTCATCTCACAGCTTGGCATATTCTGTGTTGAAGCACAGCAGGTCTCAGCTTCCTCAACAAGTTTTAAATGTGATTATGGAAGCTAGAAGGCCTAGTACTAGGAGAGTGTACGCAGAAAATGGAAGAGATTTTTATTTTGGAGTACAGCAAAGAATTTGGAGATTTCAGAGCCTAATTTGAGTGTGGCTCTTCAATATCTTACTGAATTATTGGACAAAGGTTTGTCCTTCTCTTCCATAAAGATTCATGCTGCAGCAATTTCAGCTCACTATGATTGTGACCCACCTTTGTTTTCGCATCCTTTGTTCAAGCAGTTTCTTAGAGGGGCAAAGAATATAAGACCCCACGTAGAGCTCCTACTCCTGCTTGGGATCTCAATTTTGTGTTGGAAAAACTTACTCTACAACCTTTTGAGCCTGCAGCTACTGCTGAATTGAAATATTTGTCATGGAAGACTGCTTTTCTGTTGGCTATTACTTCTGCAAGAAGGGTGTCTGAGTTGCAGGCCCTTATGGCAGTAGAGCCCTTTTGATTTTCCATAAGGACAGGGTATCATTACGTACTAATCCTTCCTTTATGCCTAAGGTGGTTTCTAGTGTGGCTTTAAACCAAACTATTCATTTGCCTACGTTTTTGCAGATCCTCAAAATAAAGGGGAAAAGATTTTGCACACTTTAGATGTACACAGGCAATTGCGTTATTATTTGAGCAGGACTAAGAATTTTAGGCAGTCTCAGCAGTTACTTGTTTCTTTTGCTTTGGGTTCACAGGGCAAGCCTGTGTCAAAACAAACTATTTCTAGGTGGATTGGCTTTTGCATTGCATTTTGTTATTCCCATCATGGCAAAGAGGTTCCAGCTGGGATTAGGCCTCATTCCACTAGGGCTACTGCCACTTCAACAGCATTTCTAAGGGGTGGCAACTAAGGATATTCTGGAAGCAGCTACTTGGAGTTCAGTGCATACTTTCTCTAGGCATTATCACCTGCCTATATACTCTAAGACTAGGGCTGGTTTTGCCACAGCTGTTTTACAAGGCATGTTGTCAGCTCCTGCTACTTTATAATTTGCCAGCCTCCTTACCTCTGCTTTGGGATTCTACCCAATAGTCAGGACTGCAGCAATGGAAGGCGAAGAACATAGTACAGTTTTGTACCTACCATAAATGTAGATGTTCGAGGATTCCATTGCTGCAGTCCAATTTACCCTCCCTCCTTCCCCTCTGTGTTTAGGGGTGGTTGTGTAGGTGAGTTTACATGCTTATATTTTATATATATATGTATATATTGTTGTATATATTATACATGTTTTTTGTGCAGGTTGTTTTGGGGACTTGTCTTTTTGGGTCTTCTGACATCTGGGGCAAGAAAAGACTGAGGATATGACGTCGGTCATGCGCATTAGTACCCTGACGTACTGACGTCAGTCTAATGCGCCCTGACCGACGTCAGCCTTATACTCTGGTATTCGGGCCGACTGGGACGCGGACTATACCCAATAGTCAGGACTGCAGCAATGGAATCCTCGAACATCTACATTTATGGTAGGTACAAAACTGTACTTTATTCTGCTTACATGGATCAGCAACTTCCCATAAATGGATAGCTTTCTTCAGGTGCACCAGGGATGCAGTTATAGGAGAGGTGCTCCCCCAAATCATCACGTTTTTCTTATGTCTCAAGGAGATGTGAAAGGGCAACGCCTCTTCATTCCTCTACCTCACATTTGGCTCCTCCAGTGCCTGGGCTACTTAATCAAACTGGTAATTTGGGATGTAATCAGGGTTCTATTTCTTTGTCAAAGAGCTGCTGGAGTGTGGACTGTGGTGAAGCTATCAGGAAGCCTTACACTAGCCAGACCTACGTTACTGAATGGAAGTTGTCGCTTGCCCTTTGTTATGATTCAAGACAGGTGGGGTAGTTCATGTATATGCTTTACTATATAGAAATGCATAAGAACAGATAGTAACAACATAAAATATAAATGAACTGATTAACTGACAGACCATTGCATACATGCATGCTTACATCTCAACAGCTCTTTACAAAATGGCAGTCTGGCTCGCATGTGCTCAGTATTTATACACATGAGCAAACCCATGGAAAGTTTCTTAAAGGTATACATACGTGCTGATCTGCATGCTCCCTGTTTAGTGAATTGCCCATAATAAAATGACATTTGAAAAAGACACACAATTATGCAGGCAGTAAGAAATAAATAGAATGTTCATGTCCAAGTTGCCTTGTATCTTGAACGTGGTCTGGAAATGTGACCTGATCTGGTGATATAGCAGTTAGGACCGGGTTTAGCAGCAGGGACAGTCATTGGTGAACAGTCTGTTTCAGGAGTTTCGGGAATCTTCTCATGAACAGGAATATTTGCTGGAATGTCCTCTGGAACTGGAACACTAGATAACTCACTCTGAGATCTAGAATCTTTTTCATAGGTAAGGTGCTGCAATACAGGCTCTGACACTAGTACCAAATGTTTGCGATTCCGCCTAAATTCTACTCCTTGTGATTCCACAGTGTGAGGGCTCAGCTCTTGACGTACACTTTTCACGACTCCAATCCGATCAAACCATTGGACATCTGCATTCTCACTATCTCCCCTTCTTGTAATGGATTGAGCAGTTTGCTGGACTTATCATAATAGGACTTCTGGGATAAACACCTTTTCATGAGTTGAGCTCTCACTGCTTTGTTCTTAGCACAGGGAACCAATAAATTGCTACTAATTGTTAGTGTGGTTCTGGTTTGCCTCGACAAAAGCCTTTGTGCAGATTAACCAAGATGTTTATCATGAGGAATATTCCTGAGATTCTGGAGATTCAGAAAAACATCGCTATTGTCTTGTTTTGACTTCTGTAATAACTGTTTCGCACGTTGAACTGCACGTTCTGGCAAACCATTTGACCAAAGAGCAACACTCCTTCCTCAGCTGAAGACCCTTACAGTCCAAGCAAATAATCCAACAAGAAATAAGACCAAAACGTTCAACATCCGTAAGTTTAATAAAATGCAAATGGGTACTCAGGGCTACACATAACATGAATAAAGTCCCACTCTTCAGCAAATCTCTTGAATAGCTTGGTTGTAAACTGTGTCCCATTGTTAGAAATAACTTTGTGTGGACTACCATGGACTGCAAAATGACACTTTAACTTAGTAATGACAGTACTGGGTGCTAGATTAGGAAGTAGGTCAATCTTGAACCAATTTGAATAAGAGTCACTAACATCAAGTAATGTTGACCATTCATAGGTGGGTACTAGGCTATCTGCCCGAAGGTATTTATAAGCCTAGCCAGAATGTGTTGGCTTTCTCCTCCCCCTTAGTTTAGTTTCCTGTGCCTCTGTCCAGCAGAGCCACTGAAGTGATCCCCGAGGTAAACTTTCTGTATTTCCCATCCACTCGTCAAGGTTTCTTTTGAAGAGTGTTAGCGAGGAGCTCTGCCTAATGTAGATTGGGATCTTGTTCCAACACATGGGAAGTCTCTGAGACAGGAATCTATCCCTCCAGCACGTCCTATTTATTGTTGTGGTGAGGTTTAGATCCCTAGAGCATGTGGCTTGAGGGGATAAGGTTTTCTTTAGGTGGAGAATGTCCATCAATTCTGGGTTGGACATGGCCTTGTATGTCAGGCAGAGATCACCTCTGAGTAGGCGGTATGCAACCAAGCACAATTGGAGTTTGTTCAGTTGAGCTGCATAGGGCATCTGTTTGAGGCCAGTGATCCTCTTGGTGAGGTACTTCTGTGGTCTTTCCAGCTGTTGCAGGTGTCTTGTAAGATGCATCCCAAATGGGGCGTTGTACTCTATGATGGGTCTGATGAGTGATGAGTAGAGGGGCACAAAGACCGATTTTGATCTGGATGCAAACCCTTTTGTGATTAGGTGGGCCACATAGAAGGATTTTCTAACCACTTTGGCAATGTGATTATCAAAGGTGAGATTACTATCTACTTGGGTCCCCAGATCCCTTATTACGTCTTCCGTATTTAGGGGACTACCACCTATGTGGTAGTTAGTGGGTACTTTGTTTTTTCCAAAGGGGATGACTATGCACTTTTTAGCATTTAGCTTGAGGCCATGATTTTAACACCAGGTATCCGTCTCAGTGAGACCCTTTTGGAGGATGTCTGTGTCAGCCGGAGAGTCAATTATAGCCCCTAGTTTGCATTCATCTGCGAACTTGGTCAGCCATAGTCCTCTGGTGCTTGCCTGTACGTCTGAGAAGTATATGCCGAACAGGAGGGGTCCTAGGACTGAGCCCTGGGAAACGCCACTTGTAACTGGTTTAGAGTCGGACCTAGCGTCCTCAACTCTCACCATGTGGGTTCTGTCTGTGAGCCAGTTGGCAACCCATCTTGTGACGTAGGGGTTTATGTTCAGGCTAGTGAGCTTGTCTATAGTACCAGAATGGGGAATGGTGTCGAAGGCCTTAGCGAGGTCTAGGTAGGCTGTGTGTACCACCTTTCCCTCGTCTATAGCTTTGGTAACTGTCTCAAAGAAGTCCACCAGGTTTAGGAGGCATGATCTGCCCTTAACAAAGCCAAACTGGGGTAGGGTCCAGTGTTTGGAGGTTCCCAATGTCTCTGTTAATGAGTTCCATGATGATGAGCTCCATAGCCTTGCAGACCAAGCTAGTCAGTCTTATAGGGCGATAGTTCCCAGGGTCTGTTGTGGCTCCACCTTTTGTGGAGCGGAATAACCGTTGCTGTGCGCCACTCTATGGGTATGTAGCCTGTGGAGAGGCTGAGTTTGAACAGTGTGTTTAGGTGAGGAGTTAGTTCCTCTTTGAGCTCATGTAGGACGCAGCCTGGGACACCATCCGGTCCCATTGGTGCTGTGTTTTTGGCTTTGGAGAGGGCTGTTTTAACCTGAGTGTCTGTGATTTCAGGGACTCTACATTCTTCTGGTATGGTTATGGGCCCTTTTGGGGGTGAGAGGGGGGTGAAGTTTGCGCTGACCCTGTCTGCCAGGATGTTGGCGGTATCGGTCAGTTCAGTGTAGCAGATCTGAGCATTGCCACTTAGATTCTTGACATAGCTAAAGAATGCCTTGTGGTTATCTTTGGAGTCCTTGGCAATTTTTCTTTCAAAGCTCGCCTTGGATGATTTTATGACGGAGCGTAGTTTCTTGCTGATATTGATCAGGGATGTCTTCCCTTCTTGGGATTTTACTGTTTTCTGTACTAGTTTCCTCCTTCTGTTGTATAGCTTGTTTATGGCAGGAGTCCACCAGACTGGTTTCCTTTTCTTGGAGGAGTGAGTCTTGTTTTTGCTTGGGATGGCACGATCCATGCATTCTTGTAGCTGCTTGTAGAATGCATTAGTAAAGGATTATGCAGCTTGGAGAGTGTTATCCTTCAGCATGGGGGCTTTGAAACTTTACACCTTGGTCTTAAGTAACCTGAAGTTTGCTTTTGAAAAGTTTTTCAAGGTGGTTTTCTTGTCCAGGTGTGGGGGGCGGAATATGGATACCCAAAGTGATTTGTTTATGGTCAGATCTAACCAGCGAGGGGTTGACCCACCGGTCGCCCATGTTGGTGATGACCAGGTCCACTATGTTGTCACCTCTGGTGGGAGTGTTGACCAGTTGAACCAAGGGCATTTGAGTTTATAAATTCTAGGAAAAGTTGGGCAAGGGAGTTAGTACTTGAGTAGTTGTCCCAGTTAATGTTTGGGTAATTGAAATCACCCAATATTAGGGTGTTTGGTAAGAACTTTATGTTTCCCAGTGTTTCCAGAAATGCGGAATGGGGGTCCTGGGACATGGTGGGTGATCTGTAGCAAGCTATAATTTGAATTGCAGTTTTACCCTTTGTTAGTTGCACGTGGATGATCTCTGAAGCATTGCTGTGCCACCAACCAGGAGGTGTGGGTATCCTTGATGAATATGGATACGCCCCCGCCTTTTGTATTTCGGTTTGGGTTCTGCGGCCGAACTGTACGGTATGAGTTGTAGCCTGGTAGTGCTGGGGTTCTCTCTGGAGCCTTAAACCAGGTTTTTGTTGCTGCACATATATCAATTTTTGCCATACTGAGGAGTACCTCGAGTGCGTGCATTTTGAGGTTTAGATTTCTGCCATTGAGTAGCATTACCCTCAGTTTTTTGTTACGTGCGCTATTTATGGCGGTGGGTTTATCTTTTGAGCCTTGCCTAAAAAAGTCACTATGGGGGTGGCAAGAGCCTTGGCCAGTATTCAAAAGCCTAAGGGTGACAGGTGCAAGCCATCTCTAGCGAAGCAGCGTGGCTTGTCGAGCATATCATCCCAGGCGGACAGACACTGGATCCCCTTTGAATGACACCAGAAACTTAGCCAATTGTTGAAATCGAGAATTTTTTCTTTATACCATGGTATCATTCTTGGTGAGGGCAGGATGCTACTCGGGGTCAGGGTCGTACCGGCCTGGGCTACGTGATCAGAGAGTTCTTCCATGTCTCTTTTCATGTAGTCCAGGAAGGTACAGCTCAGATCATTCACACCAACATGAGCAATGACAGAGTCATATTTGTACTAGTTCTGGAGTGACCTGAGTGCTTGTGTTATGTGGCGGTTCCTGGCACCCAACAGGCAGCTAACGGTAACCTTCTCCATATTCAGCTTAGTGAATGGGATGTCAGTGTGCCTGACTATAGTCACCTATTACTAGTATGTTGGGTATGTTCTTTTGCCTTAAGGGCTGTGATTGCATGGCACACTGGTTTTGTGAGGTATGTGTTTCATGGTTTGTGTTGGGGGGTGGAGGTTGCTTGGGTGTTTGCTTTGGAGGTCTCTGTTGGTTTTGCAGATTTTTATTTAGAGTCTCCGAGTATGTTTTCATGTATTTATGTGTGTTTTTTGCCTGTGCTGGTTTAATGGGTCTATGTAAGACTGGTGGTGTGATGCAAGTATTTCCCTTCTCCTCTTGACTGTCTGACCCAATCTTGGGTTGAGAGAGCTTAGCCTCTAGTTTAGCTGTATAACTGCATCTTTCACATGTATTAGTGTGTGGTGGTAGGAGGAGGGGGTTTTCTGTGTATATGAGGCAGTTGTAACATTGCCTGAAAATGCCCAGATTCACCAGTTGGACTGGAGACTACACCTGAAACTGCCCTTTGGACATGCCTGGATAGTTACAGTGAACTGTTTTACTGGATGGCTGGTAAGGTTGAATAGAGAGCCTTGTCCTTCTGTACAGTACAGGAGGGTCTAGTGCTAGGGTTTATAAGTGCTTGCTGTAAGTTTTGAGCAAGTGCCGGGCTGAGAAATGAATGGCTTGAGTGCTTAAGTTGAAAGTTTGTCTAGTTCCAAGGGAAAAATTGAAGAGGAGACTTTGTGGAGCCGGGAATACTTTTACCCTAGCTAACCAGCGCTGCCCGGCATGCAAAACCGGGCAAATACGGTATTTATAGCAGGGAAATGAAAGAGATAGAAATTAGCCCAAAATGGCCAATAAACTACTACTTTCTGGGCTGAAACCACTCCTCCATGGACAGATAGGCTGGTCAAAGCTCCCCTCTCTCACAGGTGAACAGAGAAACTTCCTTCTATCCAAAGTAAGGTATGGGCAAACACAGAGATTTGTAACACAGCCCTGAATTCAGCACTAACCTGAAAACTGGACTATACTAGCTTAGACAGGCGGGAAACAAGTATATATTTTTGTTGTTTTTTTTTTTCAGAAAATAAAGCAGATACACTCAAAAAACAGTTTAAAAGCACAGAAAAGGATACTTAGTTATATATCGCAGATCAAAGTTGTAGTCAATGCCCCCAGTAATAAAGCAGGAAGAAACACAAATACAGTAAAAGCAGATGAATAAAGTGCAATTTATATATATATATATATATATATATATATATATATATATATATATATATAAACAATAGAAAACGAACAAACTGATTTAAACAAGTTACCAAAAAAAAGCACAGAACTGAGCCCTGTTTCAGCAATCTTCAGTCAGACAAGTTCTAACTGCACACCCCTGCTTACTAGGGTGCATGGGAACCTTCTCCAAAAAAAGATGGCCTGGGTCAGTGCTCAAGTTATACAAACAAAGCTAGATTCAGCAGGCCTGAATCTGATCTATGCTACAGCAGCAAGGCGCACCAATTTCAGAAAGAAACAGTTCAAATAAACAGTCACAGTAAGCCTGTGACCAGAAATTCCCAACTCAGAAGGGCAGAATCCAGCCTCTCCTCCCACAAGAGTGCAGACCACAAACCTTCTTAATGTAGAATAACTGGCCTGAAGCCCAAGTGCTTAAGCCAGAACTAATACACTTTTAGAATAGCAGACACTGGGCCTTCAATCAACAATTCCCAGCTTAGAAGGACGTAAGCTACCTGTCCTGCCACAACAGTGCAGACCACAAAGATTCTTAATGTAAAACAGCCTGTATAGTGCTTAAACCAAAAGACTTAGAATAGCAGTTACAATTTAATCAGGCTACGACCAAGCAGTAATAAATGCAGCAGAATAAATAAAATTGAGTACTTTTAAGAAAAGCAAAATAAAGTAGGAGGAAACACAAATACAGTAAAAGCAAATGAATAAAGTGCAAAAAAAATGTTTTTTTTAAGTGCAAGAAGAGAGGAAGGAAGAACCTAAGTGGGCTGGCCTTCTCAAATATTATGTCTCTATTAAGTAGAGTGAACACTAGACTCAGAATATGATCTAACTGTACTCTGTTAAGTGAGCAAATGAGATGGACCCAGGAGGAGTGTTCTCATACAGACTTACAGGAGGGGTGGGAAATTCCAGAGCCACCAACACTAATACCAACACAGGAACAAGGAGGAAGGGTGGGGAACTAACTGCAGAGAGACACGCAGCACACTTTTCAGAAACACACAATTAGGAAACGGAAAAAATGAAAATACAGTACTTTTAAAACTGCAAGTTTGTACTTAACAGAAGAATAAAATTCACTACTGCAAGTTTCACTTAGCTTCAGCTTGTAATGCAGATGTTTGTAGCAAAGCAAGTCTCTCAGGAGTTGAGAATAAAAAAAAATGTATTCAGCTACTGTTAACCAAGATAGTTCAGGAATCTGGTGTAGCTGAAGTGATTATTTCTGTTCATGTGGCTTAGTACTATTACATACAGAACACGATGAAAGTAGTCTCTCAATATCCTTTGACATAGAAGGCCAAAATAATAGTCCTGTCACCCTTTTTTTGGTAGAATCCATTCCTGGGTGGCCACTATGCAAAATGATAATATCCTGTGGTTGCAAAGATTTTGGAACAATCACTTTTGGACCTTTCCTGATGATACCATTGTCAAACAGAATCTCATCTCTAAGGAAAATAAGGTTGCAGGTCTACTGGTAAACAAGATTGCTTTGACGGTCATCCTCGACTGACCACGTGGTTGTGGTTCTGAAGAATTGGATCTGAGACTGCGTGACTTCTGAGCTCATCAAGATGTGTGGAAGAAAAATTTCTCACTTCTATGACTTCAAAATCAAGTTTCTCATTTTCATGCTGTTCAGTGGTATTTCTGGGCAATTACTGTATCAACAAGATATAGAACTTTGCCTTTTGTTTAGACAAGATTGAAATTATACTTTTGCAATTTCAACGTCATACATTGTACTCTACCAGGAGCTGTATGCATAGGCTTTCTCAAAATAATAACTAGAGGTTGATGATCAGTTTCAATCTGTATAGTAGGTCAATCATAAATATAATCATGGCATTTCGAACAAGCAAACACAATTGCCAAGAGCTCTTTCTCAATCTGTGCATACTGCATCTCTGTTTGGGTTTGAGTTCTGGACACAGTCTACTGGTCTACCCTCTTAAAGAATGACTGCACCTAGACCAAATTTTGAAGCATCACAAGAAAGAGTAACAGGTTTGTGAACATCATAGTAAGAGTTGGTGGACTGGCAATTCTCTGTTTCAGGACATCAGATGCCTTGGTGGTGGTCTGACCAGGATGCATCTTTGCATGTCCGCTCTCTGAGCGGTGCTGAAAGTTGGCTTAAGTCCACAATGAACTTGCCTAGATAGTTAACCATGCCAAGAAAACATTGTTAGGGCTTGAACATTGTCGGAGATGGCATCTCAAGAATTGCTGTTTGCTTGGAAGGATCTGGTCGTAAGCCTGAACTGGTAAACAAATGACCAACATAAGCAACTTCTGGTAGCCTGAATTTACACATCTGAGGATTCAGCTTCAGATTCACTTCATGTGTTCTTTCCAGAACTTTCCTAAGGTTTCTGTCATGCTTGGCTTCACCATTACCTCCTACTAAAATATCATCTACTATAATAGCACACAGATAACCAGAAAAAAAATTTGTTCCATGGCACGCTGGATGACTTCACTGGCAGAATTTATCCCAGATGGTATTCTGAAAAATTTGTACCTGCCAAAAAGAGTACTGAAGTGGTTAGCAATGAAGATTTACAGTCAAGCAAAATTTGCCAAAATGAACTCTCTGCATCTAAAACAGAAAAAAATCAGTGGCATTTGGCATAAGAACAGCAACTTCATCTGTACACATTGGATGATGAGGTTGTTTTAGTGCTTTGTTCCAATCCCATGGATCAGTACGTATTATGATGTCATCTGAGCTTTTCCTATGAGCTACAACCATGGAAGATACCCATTCAGTTGATTTGTCTACTGGATAAGTCACACTTTGCTGCACCATTTTATCTAGCTCAGCCTTGACTCTATTCTGCATCGTTAATGGAACTTTCTGGGCTGGCCCAACAACTGAGCTGACTTCAGGGTCTAACTTCATGGAGTACACAACCTGGAGCTTGCCTAGTTTGTCTTTGAAAAGATCAGCATATGTAGAGAAAATAGGTTGGGCAAAATTAGAACAGTGGTCTTTTAAGCTTACATGGTGGAGTTCCTTATTAAATGAAAGTAGTCCCATTTTCAAACTGTCTTTGAGGCCTAATAATGACTGTGCATTCCTTCTGACCACATTAAATTGCAAGTCATAGCTGTTCCAGCAGAGTAACATGAAAGCACTACTGAACGTTCGGTTTGAGATGTTCATCGTGTTTCACTGTTGCAGTCATCACTGCAGTCATCACTGTAGGGTTCTTCCTGCCGACAGGCAGTCCTTGGTCTGCCAGAATCTCAAAGTCTGGGTCCGGCGTTGGCTGTTTAGTCATGCTCCCTGACGTCAGAGCGCTAGGAGTACAAAGCTGCCAGCCGACGCCATGTTCTCCAGTCTTTCTTGCCATGCGGTGAAAGCAGTTCGCAAGTGCCGGTCGGCTGACTCCTGATATTTTTTCGTGCTTCAGTCCGAAGACTTACTTCTTCTTCTTAAAGCTAAGTACCCCGTTGGGGAAACTTTTTTCTTGCTCCAGTCCGATGTCAGAAAAAGTTAATAATTGCATTTCTTGTGGGAAGCAAATACCTCATAAGGATTTTCATTCTTACTGTATTCCTTGTTTAGGCCCTGACCACGACGTAGCTAGTTGTCGGTTTTGTGCTAGATTTAACCAACGTACGATTAAGCGCAGGTACGATTTTGATTTCACTACTTTGGCAGGCGATTTAATTATAAAATGTCGGACACGCTTCCGACTACCGGAGGTCACAAATGACGCAAGGATAAGGACAGGCCTCTGAGGTCCAAATCAGACTACATTTTACAAGCAGAGCCAGCTACAGGTTCGGCCGTCGTCAGTGAGGTGCTTTCGCAGCCCCTGTCATCTGCCATTTCAGAACCGATTGCCGAAACGGACTCCCACGAGGAGCCAACTAGGCCTTTGAGCACTCCAGCTGCTGGACCTTAGGACAATGCTCCCTCAGATGGGCCCGGAGCCGCTGTGCAGGTACCGGCTTTTCTAGGAGGTTTTCAGGCCTACACAGCTTCTGATTAAGGCAAAGCCAAAGATAAAGGCAAAGACTCCTTCTAAATCTAAGACACCAGCCCAGGCCTCTTCTGATCCGGGACCCAAATCTCAGAAACAGCTACTTAAAATGGCGGAGGACTTACTAACCATGATTAGGGGTTCACATCCCCCTCCAGACAAAAGGCCAAGGCAAGAATTGGTTTATGAATCTTCTGATCAGGCATCTGTTTCTTCAGTGTCTTCCTCTTAACAGGGATATACTTTCCCTCCTTATGAGGATTCTGATGCTGAGGAATCCATTCCATCAGCTTCTCCCCCTGAGGATTTTTCTTTTGGGGAAACTACATGACATGAGGGAACATTTTCACTGGGAAGGACAGGAGTACTCGGAATCTAAGAGAAGGCTTAAGGATTTCCATCTTCTTCCCCAACATAGACCACTGGCTATTCCTCCTATTTTGGATATTGTGGATGATGCCTTTTCTGAGGCTAATTTAACTCCTGACTCCTTTCCTCCAGCCCCTGCTAAGCCCGACAGATATTACAGGGTCCCTGACTCCCACCAGTTCCTTTACAAAAATCCTACTGCTGACCCAGAAACCATTTCTCAGGGTCCTAAGGGGGTTAAGGCCGCTTCTGCTAAAAAACCTATTCCAACAGATAAGGATTCCAGAGCTTTGGAGAGATGGGGCAAAAAAATGTACACTTCTGCTACTTTATCTATTAGGGCTGTAAATTGTCAATTTCATATGCTAAAATATCAGCAGTTTCTACTGTCTGTTATGAAACAAAAACTGGATACCATTACTGCATGTGCAGATAATAAGGAATTACACGATTTGATGCATGCCACTGAACAAGTGGGGAAGCATGGTTTACACTGTGGCTTTGATGCCTTGGAGGCTTCTTGCAGGGCAGCTGCCTCTGGCACAGTCATTAGAAGGCATGCTTGGTTAAAGGAACAAAACTTACCTGATCAAGTGAAAGCAAAGTTACTGGATGCTCCTGTTCAGCATAATGTTTTGTTTGGGTCTAAGGCTGAAGAGGTGATAAAGAAAATGGAGGATAAGGCAAAATCCATGCAAACTGTTAAGGATTTCTTACAAGTTCAGCCCCAAGATTTAGCAGAAATTGGCCAACTAAAAATTGGTCCTTTCCTAGCTCGGACAGGTCTCAGAGGGGTAGATATAGGCGCTCCAGAGGGAGGGCCCAAGCACAGACCTCTTACAGACCTAAGACAGTGGAGTGCTTCCACCCCCAGGGGTGGAGAGGACAGACCTCAATCTTATAGAAAACAGGCTCAATGACTCCCCCTGCATGGCTCCAGGAACGTCTCTCCTGGAAGCCCCTGTAGGAGGAAAACTCTCTCTTTTTCAACAAAATTGGACTTACATAACCCAAGACAAGTGGGTTCTGGATGTAGTTTCAAGAGGTTACAAATTCCACTTTCATACCTTGCCAAGACCAAACAGATGGTCAGACCTACCAAAACACCAAAGGGCAGAGGCATTAAACCAGGTGGGATCCCTCATGGCTATGAGGGCCATAGAACTGGTTCCACAATCAGAGACGGGACAAGGCTTCTACTCCAGGCTCTTCCTAGTTCCCAGAAAGCAAAATTCATGGAGACCCATCCTGGATCTCTCAGTCTTAAACACTTTCCTGGAGATACCAAAGTTCAAGATGCTTACTCTGCAGTAGCTCCTGCCAATGTTGAGCAAAAATGAATGGATGGTGACATTGGATTTAAAGGAGGCTTACCTACACATCCCTATTAATCAGGAGTGCAGAAAATACTCAGGTTCAAGGCCGGCTCGAAACATTACCAATTCTCTGCACTGCCCTTTGGCTTGTCTACTGCGCCCAGGGTCTTCACCAAGTGCCTGGCACCAGTAGTAGCTTATTGCAGACTCAAGGGAATTCAAATTTACCCTTATCTGGATGACTGCCTTATTCAAGCGGACAGCAAGGATGTATTACTCCAGCACCTGGAATTTGTTCAAAATCTACTCAAGTACCTGGGATTCACTGTCAACATAAAAGTCAAATTTGACACCCACGCAACAGATAACCTTTCTGGGTGCTCTTCTAAACACAACAACCCAGATGGCATTCCTGACATCCGAAAAACAACAGCATCTGACTTCAACTTTCAAAACCTTGGCGTCAATAACTCGGCTAACTGGAAGGAAATTCCTGCAGGCTTTGGGTTACATGGCCTCCTGCATCCTCCTCATACCAAATGCAAGACTACATATGAGAAAAATACAATGGTACCTAAAAAGTGTATGGTCCCAGCATTGCCACAGTCTAGACACACAGATTGCTGTCTTGCCTTGCCTACAAAAGGAATTCCATTGGTGGACCATGGCATGTCTTCACAACAAAGGGAAAGCCTTCCGTCTGCCTCCAGCCAGCCAAGTGTTAACCACGGATGCCTCGGATTACGCATGGGGAGCCCACTTGCAGGAAAAAGGTCTGCAAGGTTTTTGGACAGAGGATCAGAAGCACCTACATATCAATTTAAAAGAGATGTTAGCTGTACAGAATGCCCTCTTGGCTTTCAGGGATCTCCTACAACCAGGACAACTACTGATACGGACAGGCAACACCACAGTTATGTGGTACATAAACAAGCAAGGGGATTCACACTCCTACCCCCTTTGCAGACTAGCCATGACTCTATGGAACACAGCTCTAGCTTGCAAAGTGGATCTACAAGCTCAGTTCCTTCCAGGAAAACAAAATATTCTGGCAGACAGCCTGAGCAGGAACCTGTCAGACCCACACGAGTGGATGCTAGACACCCAAATATTCAAGATGATTACAGAAGCCTGGGGCTGCCCGGACATAGATCTTTTTGCATCCCCCCTCAACCACCAGTTACAGATTTTTTGCACAAGAACATTTCACAAGCTAACATGGAAAGTGGATGCACTATCATTCAGTTGGAGAAACCTCTCTGGGTATGCCTTTCCACCACTACCTCTTCTTCCACGGGTGTTACTAAAGATCAAGCAGGACAAGCCCAAGATGATTATTTTACTGGCCCCAAATTGGCCTTGTCAGTTTTGGTACTCAACACTGATGAATCTATCCCAGGAGCCTCCTTGGATTTTACCTCCGATTCCAAATCTTTTGTCCCAAAACCAGGGCCAGGTTCTGCACTCTCATGTCAAAACTCTCAGCCTAGCAGCCTGGCGAATTCATGGTCTATAAATAATCCTTTCCTTCCCAAACAGGTCATGGATGTCATCTTAGAAGCCAGACTGCCTAACACTAGAAAATCTTATGCAGGTAAATGGAGGAGATTTTGCACCTGGATGCATGCTCAGGATTCGGATCCTCTCATTCCTAATATCCCACTGATTTTACTTTACCTGACAGACATGCTACATAAGGGTTTATCCTTCTCCTCCATAAAAATACATGCCTCAGCTATCTCTACACATTACAATACAGATCCTCCAATCTTTTCGCATCCACTTCTGAAACAATATCTCAGAGGAGCAAAGAATTTAAGGCCCCCTAGGACACCACCCATTCCTGCCTGGGACCTCAACTATGTTCTGGAAAAACTCACTCTGCCTCCTTTTGAGCCTGCTGCCACATCTGATATTAAGTATTTATCATGGAAAACAGCTGTCCTACTGGCTTTGACTTCAGCCAGGAGAGTCTCGGAGTTACAAGCACTCGTGGCTGTGGAACCTTATATTATTTTTCACCAAGATAGGGTGTCTTTAAGGACCAATCCTACTTTCATGCCTAAAGTGGTTTCCAAAGTGGCTTTAAATCAAACTATTCACCTGACAACTTTTTTCAATAATCCACAAAATAAGGGGGAACGGATCTTGCATTCCTTGGATGTACACAGACAACTTCGTTTTTACCTGGAGAGAACCAAGGATATCAGGAAAACAGAGCAACTGTTTGTTTTTTATGCAACAAATTCCCAAGGCAAAGCTATTTCAAAACAGACCATTTCTAAATGGATTGCTCATGGAATTAGATTTTGTTACTCTCATCATGGAAAGCAAATCCCAGGAAAAATTAGGACTCACTCTACCAGAGCTGCTGCTACTTTAGCTGCCTTTCTCAGAGGAGTACCTACCAAGGATATTTTGGAAGCTGCAACTTGAGTTCAGTGCATACTTTCTCTAAGCGCTATAATCTCCCTCTTTACTCTAAGTGTAGGGCAGGCTTTGCTTCTGCAGTCTTGCAGGGCCTTCTATCTGCCCCTTCTACTCTATAACCACCACCCTTTACCTCAGCTTTAGGATTCATCCCTACAGTGATGACTGCAACAGTGAAACACGATGAACATAGTACAGTTGTGTACACTTACCATAAATGTAGATGTTCGAGTGTCTTCACTGTTGCAGTCTGGGTTACCCTCCCTCCTGTCCCCTCTTTTACTTTCATTAGTGTGGTTTCCTACTTCACCCTTCTTCTGAGGTGTATTTGCTACAGGGTATGGGGTTTGTTGTATGTTACAAAAACTGGAGAACATGGCGTTGGCTGGCAGCTTTGTACTCCTAGCGCTCTGACGTCAGGGAGCATGACTGAACAGCCGACGCCGGACCCAGACTTTGGGATTCTGGCCGACCGAGGACTGCCTGCCGGCAGGAAGAACCCTACAGTGATGACTGCAACAGTGAAGACACTCGAACATCTACATTATGGTAAGTGTACACAACTGTACTTTTCTTCACCACCATATGTAACAAGCTTCGGACACTTTGCCAAATCAAGCTTCTCACCAGCACATACTCTAGCAAATGTTTCTGCTGACATAACATTGCACTTTGTCAATGTTTAGTTCTGTGGGCCTTCCGTTTATCTGAACAGTGCAAAATACTTCATTCTTTGCCTGTAAATCTACTGCACTGACTGTTGCATTAAGCACAGACTCACCGTCAACATAAAAAGTAGGGTCACAGCTTTCTAATTGATCAGCTTGTCTCTCTGAATGTTCTACATTAGTAAAAGAATGAGCCTGTTTGGATTTACAAAATATTTGGAAATTCCACTTTTTACATCTGTGGCACTGCTGACCAAGAGCTAAGCACTTTTCTCTTTTAGATACATGATTACCACCACAATTACGACAGCTGACTATGAGGCTAGGTTGAGGGCACATGCTTAAGTTTGCTGACTCACCCTTGTGCTTCACTGAGACTGTGGGTGCTCTGGAATTTGCTAGAAAGCTAAGGGGTTTACCAGGGAGTGTTACAGGACCTGCAGCAGCTCCCATGTGCTTGGGCCTATTTCTTTAACCATGTGCTGCATACAGTCAACATTAGCACTAGAAGATACTGGAAGCATGCATTTCTCATTTGTAAGCATATTTGTGTGGTTTTCTGTGAGCTCATATATTTGACAAATCTCAATGGCCTTATTCAAAGTTAAATCACTGTTACAAAGCAAAATCTTTTTCAGAGCATCATCTTTAATGCCACATATAAGTCTATCTTTTATCATCTCATCCCTTAAGTCATCAAATCTACACGTTTAGCTTTGTTTCTCAAGTCAGTTATATATGCTGCAAAAGTTTCCCCAGGCTTTGATCCTTGTGTAAATTAAGTGCCTTTCCATCATGATATTCGTTTTGGGGTTACACATTTCTCTAAATTTACGTTTTAAGCACTCTTGAGTCTTCACTTGATTCAACGGGTACCACTATATGGCAGTTTCCTTCCCTTCCCTACGTGTACACAGCAGGAGCATACACAAATGAACACTTTCTTTCTATGGCTCCTGAACCAGCTAAATTAAGCAGAATAAATGCCTTTCTGTGTGCATATTTGTCAGAAAATGCAGCTTGTATGAAAATGTTGTACTCTTGCTCAAACATACTCAAATTCTCTGCAATATTATTATCACATAAAAGTGGAGCTGGTTTTCAGAATCCTTCAGCCATGCCAACAAAGTATGCTTTAACACACTGCAAATATGACCCTTATAATTATATACGAACATGCACACATACCATGTACTTGTAGTAATATTCAAATGCACAATAAACTCTTTGAAATATTGTACTTTGCAAAATATGCTTTGAAATGGCTGTATTTTGTGAAATAACTGTTCTGTAATATTGCACAAACTTGCGAACACTTTGTATACCTCCGATATCTCAAATGGCTTTAATGCAAAAAAGTAGCACATAGCGAAAAAATGCAATCGTTTTCCTTATTTTATCCATTTTAAGCGATTCGGACATTATTTCAAACATTTTCATAACTGTTTCGAATATTTTTATCATGTTGCAGTTTCTGACATTTTGTTTAATTAGAAATTCGTTTTGAGCATTCTGAGTGTTTTGCTTTATATTCTTTGAGTAAGAAATCGTTTAAGCAAGTTTTAGTACCTGGAATTCGTTTCTGACTTGTTTTGTACGTGCAGTAGGGATGATCCATTCCTGTATATTCATCCAACATTAATGGAATGCCTCTTGGTCTTGATTCTGGATCTCATTCTGAAACCATGTCACTCATCCCATGTTATGATTCAAGACAAAGAGGTGGGGTAGTTTGTCGCTGTGCTTTTTTATACAGAAACACATCAGAGTGGATAGCAGCAATATAAAATATAAACAAACTGATTAACTGACAGACCACTGCATACATGCATGTTTACATCTCAACAGCTCTCTACAAAATGGCAGTCTGGCTCTCATGTGCTACGTATTTATACACATGTGCAAGCCCATGGAGAGCTTCTTAAAGGTATACATACTGATCTACAGAAGTGATCCATCTTGGTCAAGCTTATGTTGCCTCACATATCTGGCTAGCAAGTCCTTGCTTATCTCCAGTACCATTATGAATTAAAAATTAATACATGACCAGTGTGCATGTTTTAGTGATGTTCATCGTGTTTCACTGTTGCAGTCATTACAATTGGGTTATCCTGCTGGCAGGCTACCCGCAGTCGGCCCGAGTTCCAAAGTCTAGGTCCGGCGTCGGTTGCTGTCGCCTCCTTCCTTACGTCAGTGCGCCAGGGGTATAAAAGATACAGCCAACGCCATTTTCTTCAGTCTTTCTTGCCGCGCGGTGCCCGAAGCAAAAGCAGTTTGCAAGTGCCGGTCGGCTGACTCCTGAGATTTTCAAATTCAAATTTCAGATCCGAAGTCTTCATTAAAGCTAAGTACCCCGTTGGGGAAACATTTTTCTTGCTCCAGACCAATGTCAGAAAAAGGTAATAATTGCATTTCTTGTTGGAAGCAAATACCTCATAAGGATTTTCATTCTTACTGTATTCCTTGCCTAGGCCCTGACCATGATGTTGCTAGTTGTCGATTTTGCGCTAGATTTAACCAGCACTCTATTAAGCATCGGTACGATTTTGCATTTCATTACTTTGGCAGAAGATTCAATTATATAATGCGGTCAGAACAGCTGACTACCGGAGTTTATGAAAAGTGCAAAGAAAAAGAAAAGGACAGGCGTCCGAGGTCCAAAACCGACGACGAGGTTTCTGTTAGGCCTGTTGCCGGTTCTCAGTAAGGCACTTTCGCAGCCCCTGACGCCCGCTACCTCAGAGCCACAAGCCGCTTCTGACTCCCACGTGGAGCTGACTGGGCCACTGGAAACTCAAGGTGTTGGACACTCGGAAACTATTCCCTCAGATGGGTCTGGAGCCGCTGAGCAGGCATTGGCTTCTGAGGGTGTTTTCAGACCTACACAGTTATATGTAAAACCAATTTCAGCTTGAAAGGCAAAGACTAAAGCAGCTGTAAAGACAAAGAAACAAGTACAGCATTCTCCTGGACAGGTTTCCATGCCTAAAAAAACAGATGCTCAAAATGGCCGAAGACCTAATTACTTTGATCAGGGGATGTCCTTCATGGATGCATCTGCAGTCATAACAACTGGGTTGTCCTGTCGTCAGGCAGCCCTTCAGTCGGCCGGATTCCAAAGTCCGGGTCCGGCTTCGGCTGATGTCGCACTTCACCCGACGTCATCTCTGTTGGTCTTGGTATAAAGCATCAGCCGACGCCATTTTCTTCAGTCTTTCTTGCCGTGGCGCCCAAGCAGTAGCTGTTCGCAAGTGCCGGTCGGTCGGTTCCAGAGATTACTTCTACCGAATACTACTTCGAAGACTTCTAAAGCTAAGTACCCCGTTGGGGACTCTTTCTTGCCTCAGCCGATGTCAGAAAAAGTTAATAATTGTTTAACCTGTGGGAAACAAATACCTCATAAAGATTACCACTCTTACTGCCTGCCTTGCTTAGGCCCAGCCCACGTAGCAGCCTGTTCGTCCTGTGCTTCTTTCAACCGACGAGCGCTTAGGCGTCGGTCGGAGTTTGCAGAACAGTTTTCGGTTCTGATTTTGCGTACATTATGCCGTCGGATCCTCCGACTCGCATTCTGCCAAAACGCAAAGAAAAGACCGACACTCGCGGTCGCGGTTTCGCGAAACCATGGTTAAGCAAACCGCGAGTGTCTCGGTTTCGGCCGAAACCGAGAAAACTGATCAAAATACAGCTGAATCTATCTCTACAACTGAGGTCCCTGCTAACACTCTTGAATCGGCCTCAGAAATTTTACCCACTACGGTGCTTACCACTGACTTATCAGACACCATTCCCTTGGATGTCTCTACCCCAGCACGTGGTGCTGCTAGGCCTCCAGCAGCCATGTCCATTAAGGCCTTTGCCAGGGCTAAAGCAGCCAAGACTACTAAAACAGTGCCTGTTAAACCCCCCTCAACCAGGCCCTCTTCCAGTTCTCAAATGCTTACTTTGGCAGAAGATTTAATTTCATTAATTAGAGGATCTCAAGCTCACCCAGACAGGGCCTCTCAGCCCCCAGAGAAGAGACCTAGGGCAGAGCCCCATGAGCCAGTGTCCTCTGATGATTCTGCTGATGAATCAGACATAACTGACCAGCCAGAGGCTCCTTTCTCCAATTTTGAAGATTCTGATGCTGAAGAATCCATTCCAGCTGCTTCCCCATCAGAAGAATTCTCCTTTGGGGAAACCTTGCATGCCATGGGAGAACAGTTCCAATGGCAGCAACAGGATTTTTCAGACTCCAGGAAAAGACTTAGGACCTTTTTGCACCTTCCACAGCACAGGCCCTTAGCTATACCTCCTGTTCTCTCTGTGGTGGATGATGCTTTCAATGATGTCTGCTCCGCTCCAGATTCTTTACCCCCAGCCCCTGCCAAACCAGACAGATTTTACAGGGTGCCAGATACTCATCACCACCTTTACAAGGCCCCTCTTGCAGACCCCGAAACTATTTCCCAGGGTCCCAAGGCAGTAGCCGCGACCATAGCTAAAAACCCTGTTCCTTCTGAAAGGGAAGCAAGGTCATTAGACAGATGGGGTAAAAAGGTTTACACTTCAGCCACTCTCTCAGCTAGAGCTTTAAACTGTCAGTTTCACATGATACAATACCAAGAGTTTATGCTTGATCAGTTAACTAAAAAGCTAACCACTGATGAATCTCTTGATAAGAAATATGTATTAGAAATGGTAAATAACATACAGCAAGTTAGTAACCATTCTTTAAAATGTGGCTATGATGCACTGGAGGCTTCATTTAGATCAGCCATGACTGGCACTGTAATTAGAAGGCATGCATGGCTAAAGGAGCAAGCTTTACCGGATCATGTTAAATCTAAATTGCTAGATGCTCCTATGGATAAAACAAGTTTGTTTGGTACACCTGCCCAGCAGGTTATGAAGAAAATGGAAGAAAAGGCAAAATCAGTCCAGACAGTTAAAGATTTCTTGCAGGTTCAACCCCAAGGTTTAGCAGGAACTGGCCTGCCAAAAATTGGTCCTTTCCTGACTCCACAAGACCTCAAAGGGGCAGGAATAGACGTTCCAGAGGCAGAAACCAATCCAGAGGAGGTGCCTACAGAGGCGACAGTGGCAAGGTAACAACAGAGGCACAGACTCAACACCTGCCACTACATCAACACAGCCACAGTGACTTAATCCTAAACCCGCCTACCAGGGAACAAATAGCAGCTCCTCTAGGCGGAAAGCTAACCTTATTTTCAAAAACTGGCACCACATAACAAAGGACAAGTGGATTTTACGAACCATAGATCAAGGTTACGGTTCCACTTCCACACTTTACCAGACAAAGAGGAATGCCAAATCTACCTCCAAATCAAAAGACAGAGGCTCTACAACAGATAATGGAGTTAGCAAACATGAGAGCTGTGGAGAAAGTGCCAACAGCAGAGCAAGGAAAGGGGTTCTACTCCAGACTATTCCTAGTTCCAAGAAAGGAAAAAAGTTGGAGACCAATTCTAGACCTGTCCACCCTGAATACTTACATCATTGTCCCAAAATTCAAAATGCTGACCCTTCAGCAACTTCTTCCCATGCTGGGCAAGGAGTGTTGGCTGGTAACTCTAGATCTCAAGGAGGCATACCTGCACGTCCCCATTCGACCAATCTGCAGAAGATACCTTAGATTTCTTGCAGGATCAGAGCACTATCAATTCTCAGCATTGCCCTTTGGCTTATCTACTGCGCCCAGAGTATTCACAAAATGCCTGGCATCAGTAATCGCCCATTGCAGACTACAGGGAATTCAAATTTATCCATACCTGGACGACTGCCTGATACAAGGAGACAACAAAAGCAAGCTGACAACAGATTTACAAAGGGTCATTTACTTGCTTCAAGCACTGGGATACACAGTCAATTTACAAAAGTCAAGGCTGATACCATCCCAGACAAGGACTTTCCTGGGAGCGGAATTGGACACAGTAAGACAAATGGCATTCCTAACTACAGAAAAACAAAAAGAACTCCCTCTTTACTTCTTAGCACTAACAAAACTGAACAAGTTAACAGCAAGAAAGGTACTGCAAGCCTTGGGTTTCATGGCATCATGCATAATCTTGGTTCCATTTGCCAGACTACATATGAGAAAACTACAGTGGTACCTAAAGAATTTATGGTCCCAACACAGACACAGCCTAGAAACGGAAATCCCACTAATACCATGCTTAAAACAGGAGTTCCTATGGTGGGCTCAGGCATGCCAGTCAAACCCAGGCCTGCCCTTTCGCAAGGGTCAAGCAAGCCAGACCATCACAACAGATGCTTCAGACCTAGGATGGGGGGGCGCATATGCTGGACAAATGCGTACAAGGATTGTGGACACAGGACCAACTTCACCTGCACATCAACCTAAAAGAAATGCTGGCAGTAAAACTGGCAATCCAAAAGTTCAGACCATTTCTCAAGGAGGACCACTTGATGATAAGGACAGACAACACCACAGTCATGTGGTACATCAACAAACAGGGAGGCACTCATTCTTACCCCTATGCAGAATGACTTTGGAGCTGTGGACCCTGGCACTCAGCTACAACATCCAGTTACAGGCAATATTTGTGCCAGGAAAGAAAACTCTCTAGCAGATATGTTAAGCAGGACCACATCGGATGCCCACGAATGGCAGCTGCACCGGATATCTTCAAGACCATCTCGAAGAAATGGGGAATGCCTCAGATAGATCTATTCGCATCACCTCTCAATCACCAGCTCAAAAATTCTGCACAAGGACATTCCACCCACTAGCATGGAAAGTGGACTCGCTCTCCTTCAGCTGGAAAGGCCTAACAGCATATGCATTCCCACCTCTTCCCTTGATACACAAAGTACTACTAAAAATCAAGGAGGAACGTCCAAGGATAATCCTGATAGCTCCAAACTGGCCAAGACAGCATTGGTACCCACTGCTGAGGAGCATGTCTCGAACAATATGTGGCCAATTCCTGATGCCTTTGATGCTAACTCAGAACAACTTCAGCACCATGCATCCAAACCTAAAACGCTGCAACTGACTGCATGGAACATCACATAGCAGCTGCTAATACAGAACTTTCACAAAGAGTTAAAGACATTATTCTTGAAGCACGCAGGCCTTCAACTAGAAGGAATTATGCTGGGAAATGGAAAAGGTTTGTCATTTGGAGTTCTGAAAGAGGAAAAGATGTATCAAACATAGATATGCCTAACATTCTGGAGTATCTGGCGAACTACTTCATTCAGGCCTGTCCTACTCCTCCATCAAGATTCATGCATCAGCTATTTCAGCAGAATACAGCTTTGATCCACCTGTTTTTCACACCCTTTGCTCAGGCAGTTCCTCAGAGGAATCAAGAATGTAAAACCTCCAAGGAAACCACCATTGCCAGCTTGGGACTTGAACTTTGTGCTAGAAAAATTGACACTATCACCTTTTGAACCAGCAGCAACAGCAGACCTACAACACCTGTCATGGAAAACTGCTTTCCTACTGGCAATTACTTCAGCAAGGAGGGTTTCAGAACTACAGGCCTTAATGGCAGTGCAACCCTTTCTAATCTTCCACCAAGATAGAGTGTCCATGAGGACTAATCCTACATTTATGCCTAAGGTGGTATCCAGAGTGTCTTTAAACCAGGCAATCCACCTGCCTACCTTCTTTCCCAACCCACAAAACAGAGGGGAAAGAATTCTGCATACCTTGGATGTACATAGACAGCTACGCTACTACTTGGACAGAACAAAAAATAGCAGAAAGACTGACCAACTTTTCGTAGCCTATGCAACAGGAAGGGAAGGAAAAGCTATTTCCAAACAGACAATCTCCAAATGGATAGGAAATTGCATACGATTCTGTTACTCCTTCCATGGAAAGCCAATTCCACAGAACATAAGACCTCATTCTACAAGGGCAACAGCCACTACCACAGCCTTCTTACGAGGAGTGGCTACCAAAGACATTATTGAGGCGGCTACTTGGACCTCCGTGCATACATTTGCCAAGCATTATAATTTACCTCTATATTCCAGATCCCGAGCAGGGTTTGCCACTGCTGTTCTGCAAGGGATCCTAAACACACCATAATTTACTTTTATCCTCCTCCCTAGTTGGCTATGGTATTCTACCCAGTTGTTATGACTGCAGATGCATCCATGAAGGACATAGTACAGTTTTGTACCTACCATAAATGTAGATGTCCGAATTGGATAGCATCTGCAGTCAGGATTACCCTCCCTCCTTCCCTCTGTGGTACTCCTAGGGTGTTTACCCTTCTAATAGCTAGCTAGTGGGGGATTTCTTTCATGGTGTATTTGTTTGTATTTATGTACATACATGCTTATTTTTGTGTTTACCTCTATCTTTTGGAAACATTGGCATCTATCCAAAATTTTTAGCCTTCTATAGGGCTTCTGGCATCTGGGGCAAGAAACACTGAAGAAAATGGCGTCGGCTGATGCTTTTATACCCGAAGACCAACAGAGATGACGTCGGGTGAAGTGCGACATCAGCGAAGCGGACCGACTTTGGAATCCGGCCGACTGAAGGGCTGCCTGACGACAGGACAACCCAGTTGTTATGACTGCAGATGCTATCCAATTCGGACATCTACATTTATGGTAGGTACAAAACTGTACTTTCCCATCCCCCTCCTGATAAGAGGCCTAGGCAAGAGATAGAATATGAATCTTCAGATCAGGTTTCCATTTCCTCTGATTCCTCTTCTGAACAGGAATATTCCCTTCCTCCCTATGAGGATTCTGATGCTGAAGAATCTAGCCCTTTAGCCTCTCCTCCTTAGAATTATTCTTTTGGGGAGACCCTGCATACTATGAGGGAGCATTTCCACTGGGAGAGCCAAGATTACTCAGAATCCAAGAAAAGGCTCAGGGACTTCCTTTTATTACCTAAGCACAGGCCTCTTGCTATTCCTCCTGTTTTAGACATTGTAGATGATGTATTTTCAGAGGTAAAGTCTGTCTCCTGACTCTTTACCACCAGCTCCTGTTAAGCCAGACATACTACAGTGTTCCTGATTCACATAAATTTCTTTACAAAAACGCTGCTGCTGACCCAGAAACTATTTCTCAGGGTCCCAAGGGGGTCAGGGCTTCCACTGCAAAAAAAAACCCTATCCCCTCTGATAGGGATTCAAGGGCCCTGGACAGATGGGGGGAAAAAGATTTATACTTCAGCTACCTTGGCTGTAAGAGCTTTAAATTGTCAGTTTCATATGCTTAAATATCAACAATATCTTATATCACTGTTTAAGCAGAACATGTTGGCAAATTCAGAATGTGCAGAAAACAAAGAAATGCAGGATTTATTGCATGCAGTTGAACAAGTGGGAAAGCATACTTTGCAATGTGGTTTTGATTCTCTAGAGGCCTCCTGCAGGGCCGCAGTTACATGTTCTGTCATTAGGAGGCATGCTTGGTTAAAAGAACCGAATCTGCCCAATCATGTTTAAGCAAAACTATTAGATGCTCCATTACAACATGATACCTTGTTTGGTGTTAAAGCAGAAGAGGTGTTGAAGAAAATGGAGAACAAAGCTGAATCTATGCAAACCGTGAAGGATTTCTTACAGGTACAGCCTCCCAGATTTAGCAGGAACTGGCCTGCAAAGAATTGGTCCTTTCCAGTGTCAGACAGGCCACAAAGAGGCAGATACAGGTGCCCCAGAGGCAGATCACAGCCCCAAGGCTCATACAGGCCTAAACAATGGGGTGCTTCTACCTCCAAAAGTGGAAAGGAAAAATCACAGCCATACAGGAAACAGTCTCAATGACTTCCCCCTGCCAGCACCAAGCACTTATCTTCTGGCAGTTCCTTTGGGGGGGGGGGGAACTAGCACTTTTTTCACAAAACTGGCACATGATCACCCAGGACAAATGGGTCTTAAATATCGTATCTCAAGGTTACAGGTTCCACTTTCACACCCTGCCAAGGCCAAATGGTATGCCAGACCTGACACACAATCAATGGGCAGAGGCACAAAAACAAGTTTCATCTCTCGTGGACATGAGAGCCATTCAGCAAGTACCACAGCAAGAGCAGGGACAAGGATTTTACTCAAGGCTATTCTTGGTACCCAGAAAGGACAAAGCCTGGAGACCAATACTGGACCTGTCTTTCCTAAACACATTCCTGGATATTCCAAAATTCAAAATGTTAACTCTACAGCAACTTCTGCCCATGCTGGGCAAGAAGGCTTAGCTTGTGACTTTAGACCTAAAAGAGGCATACCTGCATGTCCCAATCAGACAGTCATGCAGAAGATACCTCAGATTTATAGCTGGCTCAATGCACTACCAATTCTCTGCACTGCCCTTTGGCTTATCTACTGCGCCCAGGGTCTTCACAAAATGCCTGGCACCAGTAATTGCATTTTGCAGACAAAGAGAAATACAAATATACCCTTACTTGGACAACTACCTTATTCAAGCAGAGAACAAGGACATTCTACTACAGCATCTGGCGTTTGTAAAAAGATTACTAACAGGTCTAGGGTACACAGTAAATGAAAAGAAATCAAAACTCGTACCCTCTCGAGATAATATTCCTGGGTGCAAGCTTAAATACAACTGCCCAGATGGCTTATCTCATGCCAGACAAGCACAGACAACTGACTACTTGTTTCAAAATGTTGGCAACAAAGACCCAGTTATCTGCAAGACAAATTCTGCAGGCTTTGGGCTTCATGGCATCCTGCATACTACTAATTCCATATGCAAGACTGCAAATGAGGAAACTTCAGTGGTATCTAAAAAGTGTTTGGACTCAACATTGCCACAGCCTGGAAACAATAATTACCCTCATTCCCTGCCTGCAACAGGAGTTTTGATGGTGGGCAAAAGCCTGTCACCTCACACGGGACAGCCATTCACCTTACCCACAGCTAGGTAGACATTGACAGCAGATGCATCAGATTATGCCTGGGGGGCCCGTATGGCAGGAAAATGTATTCAGGGCACATGGTCCGCAAGCCAAATGCATCTACATATCAATCAAAAAGAGATGCTAGCTGTTCAAAATGCCCTGACAGCCTTCAAGGATGTACTTCATCCGGGACAACTACTGATAAAGACGGACAGTACTACAGTCATGTGGTACATAAACAAGCATGGGGGCATGCATTCCTACCCCCTCTGCAGACTAGCCATGAACTTGTGGGACACAGCACTGACTTACCAAGTACACCTGCAAGCACAATTCCTGCCAGGAAGGATAAATACTCTGGCAGACGAACTAAGCAGAAACCTAATGGATCCCCACGAGTGGAAATTGGATCCACAAGTCTTCAGCATGATAACAAGGAACTGGGGATGCCCGGACATAGACCTATTTGCCTTCCCACACAACTGCCAACTACAGAGATTCTGCACAAAGACTTATCACAAGCAAGCATGGAAAGTGGATGCTCTATCTTTCAGCTGGAAAAACCTAACAGTATATGCCTTTCCTCCTCTGCCTCTCCTCCCCAAGGTACTCCTCAAGGTCAGAGAAGAGAAGCCAAAAATGATACTGATTGCCCCAGACTGGCCCCGCCAGCACTGGTACCCAGTGCTAAAGAGCTTGTCTCAATACCCAGCATGGACATTACCTCAAATTCCTCACTTATTGACCCAACAAGACAGTATGATACTGCACAGCCAACTCAGGACCTTAAACCTGGCAGCATGGCGAAAAATGTAGCCATTGAAGACACACCACTCTCTAAAGCAGTGATGGATGTTATTTTGGAGGCCAGGAGGCCTAGCACCAGAAAATCTTATGCAGAAAAATGGAAGAGATTCTGTGCTTGGAACCAGGCACAATGTATTGACACGACTGTTCCAAATATTCGTCAGATTTTGCAATACTTAACTGAGATGCTGGATAAAGGCCTTTCCTTTTCATCAATTAAAATTCATGCCTCTGCCATTTCAGCTCATTACAATACAGAACAACCTATTTTCTCTCATCTATTACTAAGGCAGTACCTCAGAGGGGCCAAAAACATCAAACCTCCAAGGAGAGCACCAATACCTGCATGGGACCTCAACTATGTCTTGGAAAAACTCACACTGCCTCCGTTTGAGCCAGCCTCTGCAGCCGATATAAAATTCTTATCCTGGAAAACAGCTCTGCTTCTAGCAATTGCTTCCACTAGACGAGTCTCAGAGTTACAGGCACTCATGGCTGTGGAACCTTTTATCATTTTCCATCCTGACAGGGTTTCTCTGAGGACAAACCCTACATTTATGCCTAAGGTAGTGTCCATTGTGGAGCTTAACCAAACAATTCATTTGCCTACTTTTTACCACAGAATAAGGGTGAGAGACTTCTGCATTCTTTGGACATTCTACAGGCAGCTACGATTCTACTTGGACAGAACCAAAGCTTTCAGAAAGACTGAACAACATCTAGTGGCATATGCTGCAGGATCACAAGGAAAGCCTATCTCAAAACAGACTATTTCAAAGTGGATAGGCTAATGCATTCATTTCTGCTATTCACAGCATGGCAAATCAGTGCCTAAGGGCATTAGACCACATTCAACGAGAGCAGCAGCCACTTCAGCAGCCTTCCTCAGAGGAGTAGCAACCAAAGACATCTTAGAGGCTGCAACTTGGAGTTCAGTGCATACATTTACAAAGCGCTATCATTTATCTCTCTACTCTAAATCAGGGCAGGCTTTGCCACTGCAGTTCTGCAGGGCCCGATAGCCTCTCCTAATCCTATTTAGCACCAGCTTCTCAACCTTAGCTTTGAGATTCAACCCAATTGTAATGACTGCAACAGTGAAACACGATGAACATAGTACAGTTGTGTACCTACCATAAATGTAGATGTTAGAGTGTATTCACTGTTGCAGTCCAGGTTACCCTCCCACCATCCCCCTTTTCCTTGCTGGAACTTATCTGTACTTCTCTGTTCTATACAACCTATGTGGTGTATTTGCTTGTAGATGAAGGAAAAGTTGTTTTTTGTGTATGCATGCTTGTTGGCATAATTTAGCCTACCATTTTAGGGGCACCTGACATCTGGGGCAAGAAAAACTGAAGAAAATTGCGTCGGCTGCATCTTTTATACCCCTGGCGCACTGACGTCAGGGAGGAGGTGACAGCAACCGATGCTGGACCTAAACTTTGGAACTCGGGCCGAATGTGGGTAGCCTGCCAGCAGGATAACCCAACACTAATGACTGCAACAGTGAATACACTCGAACATCTACATTTATGGTAGGTACACAACTGTACTTTCTCTGTACTCTGGGCCATCATAGGAGATAAAACGGTTCCTTAAATGGATTCTGCATATTTGACCATCTTTTTCATAGGACTTGAATGTCACTGTGAGCATGCTTGCCTGTCATCACTTCACTCTGACTGGTTCAGTGGTTGTAATATTTAAGTCTTGGTGGCCATCTTCTTTGCTTGTGGGCTATCTGAGCTTCAAGCCTTTTCTGAACCATATATGGTCTTACAGAAGGTCTAAGGTCAGTGTTTATCACTTTATTAATATAATATTTTATAGTCCGTTTGCATAGGCACAGTGTAATGTGCCAGAAGTGAGAACATGTAGATAGCAATTCATAAAATCTGGTACCTCTCCAGGGCAACAAGCTGCAAAATGCAGAAAATTGGGTATGTAAATGAGCATGTAGTGATGTGCAAATAGTGTATTCTAATGAGTGCATATTGAGTTACAAATAAAGATTGTTGTAAGCACCTTGCAGTTTATAGTGACAAGCTGTGCAAGCAATTCCTTAGGAGTGCAATGGCAAAACACTTAATGAAATTTTTCAAGTTGCATCTGGTGAAAATGCTGGGAGCAACAGCAGGGGTTAATATATATGTGCCACTAGCTTTTACTCTGCAGTGTGACATAGTAGTAGGCTGTATAAATTCAAATTTTATCAGCACAGGATCATAACTTCTTACTTGTCAAGCCAGCGGCTCCAGGACGGTCTTCGCTTGGGTTGAGAAAACATAAGGGTATTGGTTGACCTGTATGGCACACAGAGTGGATCATGAAGAATGCATGGTTTCCTATACCAGTGGACATCAAACTATGTGTATTTCTCACTGTCCTATCTACAGGGGCCTTCCAGAGACTAAAAGAGGATAGACTTGAGTATATCATCGGCATTGACCTGCAGAATAGTCGAAACACTACTTGATAAGTTACTGGAACTTGTTGAAAAAGTCTGTTTTCTCAGCATGGTGTTAGAGTGAATCATCACTTTGTGTGATTTCCATGGTATTGCCTCAAGCCTGAAGTACTGGGAGCCATAGCTTGCCCACAAATGGCAGTAAAAGACCAATCAGTGTTCATGGACAGTGGTAGGAAGGACTGTCACTCCATCAACTGCCAGGTTGTATGCACCAGTGTTCCTGCACCACCCTGTCAGTACCCATAATTTCTGCATATGGCATAAATGTCAGTTATGTTACCATTTCTTACACTGGGACATTCCACAGGGCCCACATATTAGGTAAGTGCAGACACACTGGTACAACCTCATGTCTGCTTGATGACAGCCATGTGGAACCTGTAGAATATATTGGAACACCAATATAACACCAACCATGCACAAGTCAGAGAACATAGTGGAGTGAGAGCTTAGCCTGCTGAAGGCCTGGATTTGCTGCCCAGACACATCTGGAAGAGGGCACTGCAGTGTACCCTTACCACAGCCTGGAAGCTGTATGTAGCATGCTGCATGCAATGCAGTATTAGTTATGAGGAAGCAGGCAGCATAGCTGTTTATCCTGGAGCCTCCATACCTACAGTAGTAGGCCCTGCTGCAGCCTTTAGTGCAGCCTCCATCGGTAGCAATGAAATTGTAGGCATACATCAACCAGCAGCTGTTAACACCCCCCCCCCCCACCAGGCAATGGCATGCACAGTATATGTCAGCCCAGGTGAGGTGATGTCTGATCCACCTCTGTGGGACTTGGCATGCACACAGTGGCAGTGTTTGTTTCACAAAAAAACAAACTGATATATGCACTGTTATGCAAATGTTATATTGTGACTCTGACATCTTCATTTACACCTGACAGGAGCGAGGGTGGCTGCAGGTCACAAGTGTCATCATTTGCACAGGTGCCTGTGGACAGAAGGGCGTATGACTGTCTGCATAACTTGCGGATGAGGAGGGTTACTGGTTAATGGATGTGGAGTCATGGGTCACAAGGAGTGGGAGCAGCTTCACTATTATACTCACTCTCTTTCCTCTGTGGATTGAGTGGGAGAGCTATTGTGTGCTTATTCACTACGGCCACTGCATAGACTTGAATGTAGCAGGATTGTAGTCCTCTTTAGACATTGAAGTGACAGCACTGACAAAATGTGATGTGAAGGTGAATCACTGATGTGAAGCCCCACCCCTAGTGCCTTTTCACTGCTGCTGCTCCAGACATGGGATGGGGGATTGTGATACCACTGCAGGTGAAGACTGTTCACCCTGTGATAGCATATCTATGCATCCACCCTGTATACAGGCACAGCTGCAGCCATGACCAGCTCTCTCGGGTAGGGTTCCAGTGGTGGCATTTTCTTTCCCCAGACGTATCATGGCAACATCCCTAGAGTGCATCGATTCCTGAAGGTGTTTGTACTGCTGGTTACATTGTCACACCACGCTTTTTATCTCCAAGTCAGCACGTGCAGCCGCAGATTGCATCCAAATTATAGCTTTGCATATTTGTTAATGCCAGGAGTGAGCTTCATATCTGTGACTTGGATGGAAACAGAAAAGCCTTGTCAGGCTATCATAAGTTTGAGTATACTCACGTGTACTGCACTGCTGCTGCAGTCCTTGGAGAATGGTGGCAGTGCTCTTGGTCACAGGAAAGCTCCCCCTCAACTAGCATGGTGAATCCCGTGTTGTGCATACTGTAGAGCAAGTGATGTGATAACGGGTGAAGGCATACTTCTCAACTTATTTGTGCAAGAACTTTGGACAAAAACAAAAATGATGGGGGGGGACAAAGGCCCAAAATTAGGAACAATTTTCAAATATTACTCTAATTCAACTAAAAAGTGTATAGAATAGCAAGCAGTTTTTGCATCGGAATGCATCTTTTGAACAATAAGAAGCACAAAAAACTGTAATGACTGGGTGGCATTATAGACTGGCTGTAATCCTCTATGATTTACCAGGGAAATAATTTTACAAAGGACAGGGAAAAATAGGAGGCATAATTAGGAACGTCCTGCAAGATTTTGGAAAGTTGAGAGTTGTGTTAGACCACCAAGGAGGGAGGGTGGGCGACCGTGTCACTGTGTCCTAGGGACTGTAATCACTTTGTGTTAACATCATTGTCAGACCCTGTGCAGGTGCTGATCTCTGCTTCTTGTCCTGGCCTAGGCTCTACTCTTGTAATATAGGACTGGTCTGTCCCATTAATGTATTGCTGAAGTATTAAGAGCGCAAAGACCACCCCATCAACGTGGTGCACTGTGGTGACCATCCAAATGATAGGTGGACCCACAGAAACCACATAAACATACTGTACCTGTGGTCCTCTATGTCTGAACACTTGCAGTGCTTAAAGGGAACATATGCTGTGATCATTGTGTCCTCCTCAGAGTCTGGGCCAAATTACTGTGTGTGATGTTTGTTATAGCTCCTGATCTGTCTGGTCTCCTTGTGAAATATTAGAACTACAGCTGATAGGATACCTGTGCCCTCATCATCTCTGTGCAGAAATTCTAAGAGTTGCTCATCATCCATGGAGCTTGCAGTGGAAGACTGACCTCCCCCCAGCTGCATATCTGTTAGCCTGTGTGCTGTATGCTTCCTGAGAGGCTTGCAGTGCCACGCCCTTACCTAACTGCCAACATTGCCATGTCGTATGATTCCTCTCATCCATAGCATTGAATTCAGGGACAACTGTATCCCTTGTAATGCCATAGATGTTGGTTGGCACTTCCTGTCACAAAGCAGGCACCATATTTGTGTTCAAGCCACCTGTAATAGGACTTTGTTCTCATCAGGGCTGAATTTGTCTACTGTTTGCTGACTGCCCTCTTTGAAGGATTTGCTTACACTAAGAGAGGAACACTACATGTGAGTCAAAGTGCCAAGTAAAGCATGAATCACAAGCTGTCATATTGGTTTGCTGCATATTTTTGCTGTTGGCCTCCTGATCTAGTGCCTCATGGGAGACTGCATTTGCCTCATTTCAAGGAAAGTAAGATAATGCTTCATGTATTGCACTGCAGCTAATAGGGCCCTTATGCATGCCAGTTCTGTATAGCAGTTTCCTGGTATGATCTGAAAGAACAGCTGACTGGGGCAGTCAGCATCCCTCTATTGCTAAGCAGTGCAGGTATCATTGTGGTGATCAGCATTTCTACCTCCCTGAAGATCTCTGAACATGGATAGCAGAGGTGAGGCAGGAACTCCTCAAATGGTATTGTCAGTGTCACCATTCCTAATCAGGAGCATGTGATAGCCTGAAAGCTTGAGTAATTTCAGAACTTGTGTTGGTCCAGTAAAAGGTGTTGCATCACATCTGTGTTCCAGTGTCTTCTACTTTCTGTTAGTAGACCAACACAATATTTTTTAGTTTTTTTGTGTGTTGTATCTGCTGTTTCATCCTGTACTTTCCACCTTTTCTGTCCGTTGGAGTACTTTTCCTAATAAAATTTGATTTTCTCTGATATATGTCAAGATGTATCACTTTGGCTGCTGCTGGTGACTGTCTGCTCTGTGTTCTGTTGTTAGCGTTATTGTTGTGACCTTATGCTGTTTTCTGGAAAAATGCACATGGCTTTGCCTTTGCATAGTTGTGGCCACCATTTCATTGTACTTCTGGATTTTACATAGATGTGATCATGTGTATACTTCTGCTTCTTTGCACGTACATCTTTTATTGTGGCTTTCTTAATCTGTGGGCACCAAATCCTGCTTCTGCATTATTTACCATGCCTATTGCAGTATAACATATGTCAAGCTGTGGACACTCACTCATGATCTGCTTTTTTATAGGTTCATAGTAGGTACTAGGCTATTGGCCCTATGGCCTATATAAGCCTAGCCAAAAAGGTACCCTGGCTTTCGACACCCAAGAAAATTATATTTCCTGTGCCCCTGTCAAGCAGAGCCACAGAAGTGATCCCTGGGGTGAATTTCCTATTTCCCATCCAATCATCAAGATTTTTCTTGGAGTGCTAATGAGGAGCTTTGTTTGACATAGATAGGTAGTCTGTTCCAGAGTATGGGAAGTCTCTGGGACAGGAGTCTATCCCTCAAGCATGTTCTGTTTATTCTGGTGACAAGGTTTAAGTCCCTACAGCATGTAGCTCAAAGGGATTTGGATTTCTTTAAGCGGAGCATGTCCAACAGCTCTGGGTTTGACATAGCTTTGTACGTTAGGCAGAGATTGCCTCTGAGTAGGCGATATGCGACGGAGTAAAGCTGGAGTTTTTTGAGATGGTCTGCGTAGGGCATCTGTTTGAGAACAGTAATCCTCTTTGTGAGGTATTTCTTGTGTATACATGTGTAGCTGTGACTTTGGAATGTTCTACCTTCTCTCTCTTGCACTTGCATGCAATTTCTTATGTACCCATAATGTCTTTCAGTACACGTAGAGTAAGAGACAAATGTCACTGGCTGCTGCAGGAAGCAGCAGAGACTTCTGGCCCAGTGAGTTCAGTGGATGTCTGTTTTGCCATATGTTCTGCATCGTTTACCAGCTATGGTTCATAATCACTAATGGCATCCTTCCCTTTAAGTCGTCCCTCTGCAGGTCTGGATACCACCTTAGAACTGTAGGTGTGCCAGCCAACACCTACCATTACCCTGGCTGAGGCTACAAGAATGCCTCACCAGGTGGATTCTGACTCCTCATTGACAGGTCACCTACCTTGTTTCATCTGGAGCAAGTGGTACAGGTGGCATTTGGCTGGTTGTTGATATGCTGTGTCACCACACGTCAACCCCTCCTACAGTGGGTATTGGATTTGCCGGATCTGTGCATATACCATCAGGGTACCAGAGGTGGGTCTTTGATACCTCTTTGCAAGTTCCCTTCCAGTCTAGCCACCATAGTCAGTGCTGACATTTTTGCTTACTGCATTCTGTTTGATTGTAATATAGCTGCCTGGTTTCATCCTGCTGTTTTCCTGTTTAGGGAATATCATTTTGTTTACTTATGTAGATGAAAGTGGACAACATGAACTTCCCATTCTTATTTCAAGTGCCTCAGTAAGCTGTTTGAAGAGATCTTCCCTTCAGTTATAGCTTTATAAAATTCCACTGGGAAACTGAAACCATTTCCTTGTGCATCTTTTACTGAGTTCCTAAACTCTGTAGATTGTTTCTAGCTTCTTCCTTGAGCTGTTCATTAATTCCTGCTGACGTGTGTGTGTTTTATATATATATATATATTCGGGTCGCTGCTGAAAAAGGTCTCTGGGCTTGCCTACCAGTTATCAAGTAGTTGGTAAATAAATAAATAAGATTTTCTGTAGCACCCCCCCCCCATTTCATGTATCCTGCAGAGCTCTCCAAGTATTATTATTAATTCCTAATTTTGCTAGTTCCCTTTCTTGTTGCCATATTCCCCTGCCCTATTCTTTCAGTGTACTGTTTTAATCGCTCTCTTTCCCTCCTTCATCCTCCTTCTAAGTACTTTTTCTGCCTTTTCAGCATGCCTGCACTTGAAGTCCTCCTTCTTTATTAATTCCACAGCAGTTGCTCTTGATTCTTTTTCTGCCTTTTTCAGTTGTAAGTGCTTCAATCTTCTTTTTGTAAACTAATTCAGGGTCTTTCTTTCTTCCGCTCTGCTACAGTTTTAACTCTCTTTGCGTACTAATTAACCATTCTTTTCCTCTTTTTTTTTCTTGGTTTTCCTTATTCTATAAACTATCCTCTTTGTACTACCTTCTACGTATCCCATCATATTCTTCCAAGTCTGCCACTTTCCATTTCATTCCTCATCATGGCTTCTCTAACTGCATCTCTTGTCCCCTGTGTTCAGAATACCACATTCATTCATTCCATCTGTCTTTTTTCTACCTCATTTTCCAATGTCTGGATACCCAAGACAAGGCATGATATAAGCATGTGTCAATTTCTTTGGTTTCTATCGCGTGATCGAAAATTGTAAACGGCAAACGCGTATTGAGCGAACACGATTGATCGAAACGTTGCGTGCGTAACAAGGAAATTGCCATAGGGAATATTTTCCCTTTACTTCAGTGCAGTGTGATGTCGAAGTAGGAATATTTAAGTAACTGGGGTGCAAGGGGGCTTGCCCCCTGCCTACAGCGTTTAGGTAAATATAGTTTTTTATTTTTATTTTTTATTATATTTTCAAAATTTCGAACATTGTTCATATGGTGTCGACCATATGGTGTTCGATGTTTGAAACTTTTGAAAATATAATATAAACCCAATTGCTTCATATTGTGCTACTTTATGAGGTGTCTCTCCAGTCAAGAACTAGCCTTTTTTCTCTCTTGTTTACTGCAATCCATTGAAAAGATGCACTGTGTTTTCACTTCATATATGATTCTGTATGTTGAACCATCCCTTTTGTTCCTCTATTCGCTAAGATCTTGATGTGCTTGAAACAGCACCTAGACATTTTGCTGTTTTATGAGTGTATGGCAGCATTAAGTCTTTCTGATGCAGTTTTTCATGTTTCATTAAGCTCCAAATTTTATTCCTGAAAGATGTTTTCATGTTCCATAACATGTCAATTAAGATTTAGTGACATTTTTGCTAATTTGTCTGGTTTTATTTCTGCTATAACCTTTCATGCAACCTCACTTTCCTCAACGTTCATCAGAGCTCTTTTGATTCTTCTTAACTCATTTTCCTCCCTGTTTAAAAATTCATCCCTGTCATGACGTAGTCCTTTCCTCCCGCTTCCACCCCTGTGTTCCCCATTTAAAAACATAATTTCTCTTTTTTATTTGACCTTTCTTTTTCCCTCTTTTCCTATTTTTCATCCCTCATCACTAAGATGGTGCTGAGTCAGCGAGAACGACCACTGAGCTAGTCTGCTGCCTAATAATGAGGTATTGTTAATGTAGGATAGACTGTTTATTTACAAGGTTTGGATTTATTTATTTTATTATTTATTTATTGACATTTGTTTCCTGGAAAAGTCCACTGGGCCATGATGGCCCATTTTCAGTGGTGGCCCGGGAAGAAAAGCTCCACAGTGACAGGTAGAAATGACAACAAATTTCAGTATTGCTCACAGTAACAAGTATCAGTGACACAAAATACAACCTGCCATTATACATATAAACTTATAAATTGCACAAAAAAGCAGTACATAAAAGTTTCATAACATCAGTATTTGCATAGAAAAGTATTTACATAGAATAGAGTGACCCAATGACGGGTGGCCACGGTGGTGCAGCAGTTAGCTTTGCTGCCTTACAGCAAGATGTTCTCCAGTTCGATTCTCGGCTGGGGTGCCTTCTGTGCGGAGTCTGCATGTCCTCCCTGTGGTTTGCGTGGGTTTCCTCCGGGTGCTCCAGTTTCCTCCCACATTCCAAAGACATGCAGTAGGTGGATTGGACACTCTAAATTGGCCCTAGGTGTGTGTGTGTGTGTGTGTGTGTGTGTGTGTGTGCATGTGTGTGCCTTCTGTGGAAGGTTGGGTGGCAACTCGACACTGTAAAACTCCACTGCCAATCATGAGCGGACAAATGATCTGCTGTGGCGACCCCTAACCGGGAAAAGCCGAAAGAAGATGATGATGAGAGTGACCCAATGACACAAAAATACAACCTGCCAATAAATATATAAACCTAGAAATTGCACAAAAAGCAGTACATGAACATTTTATAACCTTAGTATTTACATAGAATAAAGTGACCATTGTGAAAACTATGTATACCTAAAATAAGGGACGCAGAGTTACAGAGGAGTATAGAGGCAAATAAGTAGGTTAACATTTAGATAACTGCTGAAGAAGGAGTTGAGCAGTTACATATCCATGTAGAGGAAAGATGGTTCTGGAGGGCAGCTTTGAAGATAGCTGGTGATGGTTGTAATCTGATTGGAACTGGAAGGTTGTTCCAGATTTTGGAGATGGTCCACGAGTATAGTAACTGGCCTGCAGGGAGATGTTCTTCATCTCACATTGCTGCAGTCCTTACATATGGGTAGTCCGCTGTCCTCGGTCGGCCCGAATACCAAAGTATTAGGCTGACGTCGGTCAAGGTGCTTTAGACTGACATCAGAACGTCAGGGTACAAAAGCGCATGACCGACGTCATATCCTCAGTCTTTTTTGCCGCATGGTCCGATGCAGAAGCAGCGTTGCAAGTGCCGTTCGGCGTTCTGAAATTTTTCGAGTTCGGAGTTTCAGACCGAATCCAAGTTGGCTAAGTACCCCGTTGGGGAATATTTTGGTTTTTTCTTGCCTCAGTGTATTACCGGATGTCAGAAAAAGTGAATAACTGTATTTCTTGTGGGAAACAGATACCGCATAGGGATTATCATTCTTTGTGCATTCCTTGTTTGGGGCCTGAGCACGACGTTGTTGGGTGTCGCTTTTGTGCGAGGTTCAATAAGCGCACTATTAAGCGAAGGTTAGATTGTGCTAGGCTGGTCTTCGGTAAGCGGTGCAATTATAATATGCCGTTGGATTCTCCGGCGCCCGCTTCTTCGAAGAAGCGCAAAGATAAAACAGTTAAACCCAGGCAAGATGAGTCGTCCGTCCCGGACGCCGGTTCGTTAGAGGCTTCAGTGGAGCCGGTGGTTCCGACGGAGACTTCTTTGGAGTCTCAGGGGGAGACTTTGATTTTGCAGGATGTGGCCTCTCAAGAGGCAGGTCAGGCTGAAGGGGCTTCTCAGGTTACTGTACTCCCCTCCCTTCCTAGGGTGGTTAGGCCCTCTCCTTCTGTTTCCAAGGCTTCTCCCAGAGGCAGGCCAGGTTTAGCTTCTGTTGGTGTCACTCCTAGTTCAGCAGGGTCTGTGCCTAAGAAGTACATGCTTAAAATGGCAGAAGATTTGATTACTCTGATTAGAGGTTCTTTGCCCCCTCCTGATAAGAGGCCTAGGGTGGAGCCAGAATTGGGAGGTTTGAGCAGGCTTCGATGTTTCAGAGTCTTCGGCTGAAGACTTGCAGGAGTACTCTCCTTATTCTGATTCTGATGCAGATGATTCCACTCCTACTGCTTCTCCTCCAGAGGTTTTTTCTTTTTCAGAGACACTTCATTCTATGAGGGAACATTTTAAGTGGGAAGGTCAGGACTTCTCTGATTCCCGGAAAAGGCTTAGGGAATTTTTGCTTTTACCCCAACACAGGCCCTTGGCTATACCTCCTGTTCTGGATGTTGTGGAAGATGTGTTTTCAGAGGCTTCACTTAATCCTGATTCTCTGCCTCCTGTGCCTGTTAAACCGGATAGGTATTACAGGGTACCTGAGGCTCATAAATATCTTTATAAGAGTCCTAGGGCGGACCCAGAAGCTATTAGTCAGGGACCTAAGGGTGTTAAGGCTTCTGTGGTAAAGAATCCGGTTCCTCTAGATAAAGAGGCCAGAGCTTTGGATAGATGGGGAAAGAAGGTCTATACTTCTTCTACCTTAGCTATGAGGGCTTTGAATTGCCAGTTTCATATGTTGAAATATCAAAACTTTCTTCTTTCCCAATTGAAGTCTAAGGTGGATGCTCTGGCGGAAGGCATTGAGTGTAAAGAATTACAAGATTTGGTGCATGTCTCTGAACAGGTGGGTAAGCATTCATTACAATGTGGTTTTGATGCTGTGCAGGCCTCGTCTAGGGTGGCTGCCACTGGTTCAGTTCTTCGCAGGCACGCCTGGCTGAAGGATCAGAATTTATCTGACCATGTTAAGACAAGGATTTTGGATGCTCCTTTGCAGTCTGATGTGTTGTTTGGTTCACCTGTGGAGTCAGTCTTGAAGAAGATGGAAGACAAGGCTAAGTCTATGCAGGCTGTTAAAGATTTTTTGCAGGTTCAGCCTCCAAAGTTTAGTAGGAATTGGCCTGCTAAGGGGTGGACGTATCCTTCTTATGATTCTCAGTCTAGGGGTAGATCTAGACGTGGTAGGGGCAGAGCTCAGGGTTCTTTCAGACCTAGAACAGGGAGTTCACCTGCACAATCTTCGTGTGAGGGCAGGGGCCAGTCCTTTCGTAAACAGGCCCAATGACCTACATTTTCAGCTGCCAGATCCTTCTTGCTTGGCAGCACCTTTGGGAGGAAGGTTGGCACTGTTCAAGGAAAATTGGATTTTGATTACCCAAGACAAATGGGTATTGGATATCATACACCAAGGTTACAAGTTTTATTTCCATACCTTGCCTCCTTTCAAAGGCATGCCAGACTTTCCTCCGCAGCAAAGACTAGAGGCTCACAAACAAATTTCTCTACTACTTCAATTAGGGGCCATACAACCGGTCCCTCTGCCAGAAGTGGGCCTAGGATTTTATTCTCGCCTGTTTCTAGTACCAAAGAAAGGGAACACGTGGAGACCAATTTTGGATTTATCTATCCTCAACACATATCTGGACATTCCCAAGTTCAAAATGTTGACGTTACATCAGCTTTTACCTCTGCTGGGCAAAGATCACTGGATGGTGACTCTGGATCTCAAGGAGGCTTATCTTCATGTTCCTATCAGGCTCAGTTGCAGGAAGTATCTGCGTTTTCGAGCTGGGACTTCTCATTATCAGTTCTCTGCATTGCCCTTTGGCTTATCTACTGCGCCCAGAGTGTTCACGAAGGTTCTGGCTCCAGTGGTAGCTTTCTTCAGGCTAAGAGGAATACAAATCTATCCTTATTTGGACGATTGCCTGATTCTGGCTCAAGGAAGGGACGAACTTCTTCATCATTTACAGTATGTGACGGCAGTGTTAAGATGCCTGGGGTATTCTGTGAACGAAATAAAGTCCAGTCTAGTACCCCCTCAGGACATGTGCTTTCTGGGTGTGAGACTGAATACAGCATCCCAGATGGCCTTTTTGACCCCGGACAAACAAAAGAATCTTTCTCTTTACTTCCACCAATTGTCTCGTCAGTCCAGGCTGACTGCAAGGACAGTCCTTCAAGCTTTGGGGTTCATGGCATCTTGTATTCTGGTACTTCCCAATGCCAAACTGCATATGAGGAAGCTACAATGATATCTCAAGAATGTATGGACGCAGCACTGCCAAGATTTGGACACTGTCATTCAGATAATACCTTGCATTCAAAAGGAATTTTTGTGGTGGGCTCAGGAATGTCACCTAAACAAGGGACTCTCTGTGACCCGACCAGAGGCGAGTCAGATTCTAATGACAGATGCCTCAGACAAAGCTTGGGGAGCTCATCTAAATGGAAAATGGGTACAAGACACGTGGCCTGCCAGACTTCAACATTTACATATCAACTTGAAGGAGATGTTAGCAGTCCAGTTTGCATTGATAGCTTTCAAGGATTTACTTCTTCCAGGGCAGGTGTTGATTCAAACAGACAACACAACTGTCATGTGGTACATCAACAAGCAAGGGGGGACGCATTCATATCCTCTATGCAGACAAGCAGTGATTTTGTGGGAGACTGCTCTCAGTTTACAGCTAAATCTTCAGGCAAGGTTTCTGCCAGAAGCACAGAACTCCTTAGCAGATGTGTTGAGCAGACAAATTATGGATCCCCACGAGTGGAAATTGGATCCTCATGTATTTCAGAAATTGACAGTGTTATGGGGAACTCCAGACATAGATCTGTTCGCTTCTCCACTAAATTACCAGCTGCCAAAGTTTTGCACAAAAGGTTTCATCCCACAGCTTGGAAAGTGGATGCTCTCTCATTCAATTGGAGCAATCTTCACGTGTATGCCTTTCCACCTCTGCCTCTCCTCCCAAAGGTACTCCTGAAGGTCAGACAGGACAAGCCAAACATGATTTTAATAGCTCCGGATTGGCCTCGACAGCACTGGTACCCATTACTGAGAAGTCTGGTGCGGAAGCCTCCATGGCCGTTGCCTTGATTCCTCACCTGCTGTCTCAGGAGAACAGTCATTTACTCAATGTCAAACTTCACTCTCTACATCTAACAGCCTGGCATATTCTGTTTTAAACCCTGGAGGGTCTCAGCTTCCACAACAAGTTTTGAATGTTATTTTGGAGGCCAGAAGGCCTAGTACAAGGAAAGTTTACGCAGATAAATGGAGGAGATTTTTATTTTGGAGTACAGCAAAGGACTTTGATGTTTCTAAACCTAATTTAAGTATTGCTCTTCAATACCTTACTGAGTTATTGGACAAAGGTTTGTCCTTCTCCTCTATAAAGGTTCATGCTGCAGCAATCTCTGCTCACTATGACTGTGACCCACCATTATTTTCTCATCCTTTGTTTAAGCAATTCCTTAGAGGGGCAAAGAATATAAGACCCCACGTAGAGCTCCTACTCCTGCTTGGGATCTCAATTTTGTGTTGGAGAAACTCACTCTACAACCTTTTGAGCCTGCAGCAACAGCAGAGTTGAAATATTTATCATGGAAGACTGCTTTTTTGTTGGCCATTACCTCTGCGAGAAGGGTTTCTGAATTACAGGCCCTTATGGCGGTTGAGCCTTTCTTGATTTTCCACAAGGATAGGGTGTCTTTGGCGCACTAACCCTTCTTTTATGCCTAAAGTGGTTTCTAGTGTGGCTTTAAACCAAACTATTCATTTGCCTACTTTTTATGCAAACCCCCAAAATAAAGGGGAAAGGATTTTGCAAACTTTGGATATACACAGACAGTTGCGATATTATTTGAGCAGAACTAAAGGGTTCAGGCAGTCTCAGCAGTTGTTTGTTTCTTTTGCTTTGGGTTCTCAGGGCAAACCAGTTTCAAAACAAACTATTTCTAAGTGGATTGGTTTTTGTATTACTTTCTGTTATTCCCATCATGGTAAGGAGATTCCAGCTGGGATTAGGCCTCATTCCACTAGGGCTACTGCCACTTCTACAGCTTTTTAAGGGGTGGCTACTAAAGATATTTTGGAAGCAGCTACTTGGAGTTCAGTGCATACTTTCTCTAAGCATTACCACCTTCCACTTTACTCTAAATCTAGGGCTGGATTTGCCACTGCAATTTTACAGGGCATTTTGGCAGCCCCTAATGCTTTTTAGTTGGCCATCCTCCCTTACCTCTGCTTTGGGATTCTACCCATATGTAAGGACTGCAGCAATGTGAGATGAAGAACATAGTACAGTTTTGTACCTACCATAAATGTAGATGTTCGAAGATCCACATTGCTGCAGTCCAATTTACCCTCCCTCCTTCCCCTCTGTAGTTAGAGGTGGTGGTGTGGTTTGGGTTGTACATATTGTAAATATGGTGCAGGGGTGGTTGGTTATTTTTTGGCTTTAGCCTTTGTTGTTAGGGCCTTCTGACATCTGGGGCAAGAAAAGACTGAGGATATGACGTCGGTCATGCGCTTTTGTACCCTGACGTTCTGATGTCAGTCTAAAGCGCCTTGACCGACGTCAGCCTAATACTTTGGTATTCGGGCCGACCGAGGACAGCGGACTACCCATATGTAAGGACTGCAGCAATGTGGATCTTCGAACATCTACATTTATGGTAGGTACAAAACTGTACTTTTTGGCTTGTGTATTTGGAGCATATATTGGTGCTCAGAGTGAAGAGGACAAGCTGGATTATACAGGGAGAATATGGAGCTTAGAGCTGGACAGTCGAAGTATTCAGTTTTATTATGAATAACCAAGTTAAATGTCTGGACAAAGCTATAATTGGATAATAACCATGCACAGCTTCCTCCAAAAAAACAATGTAACAAAATGCATTTTTGCTGGAGGCAGGCTGGGTAAGCCAAGCATGAAGCTCTGTGGTTTTGTTGCAGATACTTTGGAACTTGAAAGTGGTGATATGGAGAGATTTGGAGCACTTGGGGAAAGTAGGGTTTGAGCAGTTGTAAGAGTCAGTGGTCCCTGGGTTGGGGTGGATGTCGCCCGAGCAGGTAAGAATGGGGAAGATATGGCAGGAGTGGAGGATGAGATATGAGAGTCTAGAGATAAAGATCAATGGTCAGTGAGTTGTTGGTTTAAAATCTGCAACCAGTGCATCCATTTAATAAATGGATGTGGTTTCAAATTTAATTGACACTTAAATATTTCTCTTTGACAGTATCCCATACAGAGTTAGTTTGTGCATAATCCAGCTTCCTTACTAGCATTTTGAGTGTAAAAGTGTACAAGATTACAAGTTGTCAGTCAGTCTCATAAAATATAATTGACAGCGATGTTTCTATTACTGAATGAGAAGTGATTGACATTTTTTCGTAATTTTCACTTTTGTGTGAGATTGTGCAGTTGTGGAGTTAATATATGTGAGTTAGTGTAGCTGTGGGGAACCGATCTTCGGTGTGGGGGATGTGGGGGCCTGCCCCCAGCAAAAATGCATTTTGTTACATTGTTTTTCTGGAGGAAGCTGTGCATAGTTGTTATCCAATTATAGCTTTGTCCAGACATTTAACTTAGTTAAAATAAAACTGAATATTTCCATGTGGTCATGTTCCATATGGAGGTGATGCAGATCTAGTATAATAGAATTGTTGATCTGATGTCATCAATTTTCATTCCATCTTCAACCTGTGTGTTTGATTCCAATCCTCAGAAGCAACTCTGCAGCTACCATATCTCGTGGTAACTAAAAAACTCTCAAGCTTATCCCTTATCCACAATGCACCTATCCCAGTTACCTCGGATGTTTGCCATGTTTTTTGTCAGATGTGATGCCAATTGCTCACGAGCAGGTAAGTGATTCCTGTCATATATTCAACATTAACTTTCAATCCTTCTGTGCTTTTCTCTGTATTTCATAAATTCCCCTACCCTTTTTGCCTTTCTTGTACAGCAGTACTCTAAATACTATTGTCTTTATTTTCCTTTCCCCACACTTCAGTGTGTTCTAAATACCATTGCTGTCATTTTCCTCCTACACTTTGCGTAGTTTCTTTACTATCATTGTTGATATAGTTTTATTATATTTCTATATTTCCTCTCCTAAAAAAATAAACTTCACTGTATTTTCTCACTTTGTGTGTGTGTGTGTGTGTGTGTGTGTGTGTGTGTGTGTGTGTGTGTGTGTGTGTGTGTGTGTGTGTGTGTGTGTGTGTGTGTGAAGAAGAGATTTGTCAGAAAAAGAAAAGGCTCCAGCTAGATTTAAGCATTGTCAGAAATGTGGCCATAAGGTACCCTTTTCTGATGCGCACTCTTTGTGTTTACTGTTTGGGCCCCCTCCATCTTCAGGAGGATTGCTCTATTTGTCACTGTTTTAGCCATAGAGATCTTGTTGACCGGAAAAATAAATTAATCTTAAAAGGCCTGCTTCAGTCTTTTTTCTGCAAGGCCTTATCTGAAGCCAAAAATCAAGAAGTAAATCTGATTTTTCTAGTCTGTCTTCTTCTTTGTCTTCCAGAGCTTCTGCGAAGACAAAGAAAAGAAGTTTGTCAGTGGTGGCATCTCCATTGGCTCAGAGTTCAAAAGAGACTAAAATATCTGTTTCATCTTCCCCTTCGGAACAGACACGAAAAAAGTCATAGACTCCAACTATTTCATTGGAACCAAGAATTAACATAAGTCAACTATCTGAACCTACTAGCTCTTTGGTTCCTAAAATTCCAGGTTAAGGACAAACTTCGGTGCTGAGATCCTTGGATCTGACACCACAGTTACAGAATTCGACAAAAATTTTTCTTCCAAGAGTAAGTTATTCAGCCTCCATTAACGCCTTTCCAGAGGGACTTCCTTCACCATTCTCGGAAGGACCTAAATCGGCTTCTGTGATGTCAACCTGTTTCTCTAAAACTCTAACTGAATACGATGTGGAGAGACTGGTGAGAAAAATCCTTTGGGTGGAAGGAATGATAGGATCCACCTCGGTTCCTACCCTGACAGGTCAAGGATTCCATTCTTAAGCTACTCCCCCTTTACTTCCTCTTCTGACTTCACTTGAAGACTTAGAGACTACAGTTTCAAGCTGCTTGGTGCTGTATTCTTCACCAGAACCAAAGATATCTTTATCTTCGGAACCAGTCTACTCGAGTCTATCAAGATACATCCAAACACCATGGTTTTGGGTGACTTTAACTATGCAACCATTGACTGGGTAAATTACTCGTGCTCAAACTCATTTGGCCAAAGGATGTTCTTTGTGTTTCATTGTTGCAGTCGTCACACTTGGGTTATCCTGCCAGGGATAGCTCTCAGTCGGCCCAAATACCAGAGGCTTAGTATTTCTACATCGGTTGCCGTCGCTCCAGGACTGACGTCAGGTCGTTACTGGTATAAAATCAGGCAGCTGACGCCATTACATCAGTCTTTCTTGCCGAGGAGCATGAAGCAGGAGCAGTTTGCATGAGTGCCGGCCGGCCGCTACCTGAGTTTTCATTTCCGAATTGAAGTTGAAGTCTTCTAAAGCTAAGTATCCTATTGGGGATTGTTTTTTCTTGCTCTAACCGATGTCAGAAAAAGTTAACAATTGTCTCGCCTGTGGAAAGCAAATACCACACCGAGATTTCCATCCGGTTTTGTGCTTTGTTCAATGCCAGAATTATAAGTCGTCGGGCCCTTTTGTAGCTAAATATTTTCGCTCTCGATCTCCGTATTACAAAATGGCTTCGGTAAGCCATCTGACTACCGATCTTCTGAAAAAACGTAAGGATAAAGACGGAGACCGCACAAGTCCAAAACTGCCAACAACACTTCCGTTAAGCTAGTTGCCAGTTCACCAGTCCTTGGTGAGGTGCTTTTGCAGCCCCTGATGCCCGCTTCTGTAGATTCACAGGCCGCTACCGAGACCCGTTCGAAGTCCGGTATGCTACGAGACTCTTCTTTGACTAAGGATCCTGGGGATGCTTAAAATGGCAGAAGACCTTATCTTGCTTATTAGCGGAAGCCACCCTACCCCTTCCAAAAGAAAAAGAGACTTGTCCCCAGCAGTTCTATCTGACCAGGAGTCCGATGACTCTGAGGTTTCTGAATATGGAGACATGCAACCCTTGTCTGCTTATGAGGATTCAGATGCAGAGGAATCCATTTTCATTTGGTGAAACCCTACATACTTTAAGGGAGCATTTCCAATTGGAGTGTCAGGACTATCCTCAGTCCAAAAAGAGACTTGGGGAATTCTTAGATTTACCACAGTACAGACCTTTAGCCATTCCTCTTGTCCTGGATGTTGTGGATGATGTTTTTGTGGAATCCAGTTTACCTTCTGACGCCCTTCCTCCTGCTGCCAGGAAGCCTGACTGGTATTACAAATTTGCTGACAGTCACAAATTTATTTTCAAGAATCCTACTGCTGACCCAGAGGTCATCTCCCAAGGACCTAAAGGAATAAAAGCAACCACAGCTGAGAATCCCACCCCCTCGGACAGGGATTCCCGAGCTTTAGGCAGATGGGGTAAAAAAGTATATACCTCTGCAACTCTTGCCATTAGAGCACTAAATTGTCAGTTCCACATGCTGAAATGCCAGCAACATACTATGGAACTCCTTAAACAAACATTATATACATTTTCGGCTTGTGCAGAAAATAAAAGAATTACAGGAGCTTATGCATTCTGCAAGCCAAGTTATTAGACACACCTTGCAATGTGACTTTGATGCCTTAGAAGTATCCTGCAGGGCAGCAGTCACAGGATGTCCTTCATGGATGCATCTGCAGTCATAACAAGTGGGTTGTCCTGTCGTCAGGCAGCCCTGCAGTCGGCCGGATTCCAAAGTCCGGGTCCGGCTTCGGCTGATGTCGCACTCCACCTGACGTCATCTCTGTTGGTCTTCGGGTATAAAAGCATCAGCCGACGCCATTTTCCTCAGTCTTTCTTGCCGCGTGGCGCCCGAAGCAGAAGCTGTTCGCAAGTGCCGGTCGGTCGGATCCAGAGATTACTTCTACCGAATACTACTTCGAAGACTTCTAAAGCTAAGTACCCCGTTGGGGACTCTTTCTTGCCTCAGCCGATGTCAGAAAAAGTTAACAATTGTTTAACCTGTGGGAAACAAATACCTCATAAAGATTTCCACTCTTACTGTCTGCCTTGTTTAGGCCCAGCCCACGACGTAGCAGCCTGTTCCGCCTGTGCCTCTTTCAACCGACGAACGCTTAGGCGTCGGTCGGAGTTTGCAGAACAGTTTTTCGGTTCTGATTTTGCGTACATTATGCCGTCGGATCCTCCGACTACCCAATCTACCAAAAAACGCAAAGATAAAGACCGACACTCGCGGTCCGCGGTTTCGGCCGAAACCATGGTAAAGCAAATCATGAGTGTCTCGGTTTCGGCCGAAACCGAGAAAACTGATCAAAGTACAGCTGAACCTATTCTTACAACTGAGGCCCCTGCTACAACTCTGGAATCGACCTCAGAAATTTTACCCACTACGGTGGTTGACTTATCAGACACCATCCCCTTGGATGTCTCTACCCCAGCACGTGGTGCTGCTAGGCCTCCAGCAGCCATGTCCATTAAGGCCTTCGCCAGGGCTAAAGCAGCCAAGACTACTAAAACAGTGCCTGTTAAACCCCCACATCCAGGCCCTCTTCTAGTTCTCAAATGCTTTCTTTGGCAGAAGATTTAATTTCTTTAATTAGAGGATCTCAATCTCACCCAGACAGGGCCTCTCAGCCCCCAGAGAAGAGACCTAGGGCAGAGCCCCCTGAGCCAGTGTCTTCTGATGATTCTGCTGATGAATCAGACATAACTGACCAGCCAGAGGCTCCCTTCTCCAATTTTGAAGATTCTGATGCTGAAGAATCCATTCCAGCTGCTTCCCCACCAGAAGAATTCTCCTTTGGGGAAACCTTGCACGCCATGCGAGAACAGTTCCAATGGCAGCAACAGGATTTTTCAGACTCCAGAAAAAGACTTAGGACCTTTCTGCACCTCCCACAGCACAGGCCCTTAGCTATACCTCCTGTTCTCTCTGTGGTGGATGATGCTTTCAATGATGTTTGCTCCGCTCCAGATTCTTTACCCCAGCCCCTGCCAAACCAGACAGATTTTACAGGGTGCCAGATACTCATCACCACCTTTACAAGGCCCCACTTGCAGACCCAGAAACTATATCCCAGGGTCCCAAGGCAGTAGCCGCGACCACAGCTAAAAACCCTATTCCTTCTGAAAGGGAAGCAAGGTCATTAGACAGATGGGGTAAAAGGTCTACACTTCTGCTACTCTCTCAGCTAGAGCTTTAAACTGTCAGTTTCACATGATACAATACCAAGAGTTTATGCTTGATCAGTTAACTAAAAACTAACCACTGATGAATCTCTTGATAAGAAATATGTATTAGAGATGGTAAATAACATACAACAGGTTAGCAACCATTCCTTAAAATGTGGCTATGATGCACTGGAGGCTTCATTTAGATCAGCCATGACAGGCACAGTGATAAGAAGGCATGCATGGCTAAAGGAACAAGCCTTACCGGATCATGTTAAAGCTAAGTTGCTAGATGCTCCTATGGACAAGACAAGTTTGTTTGGTACTCCTGCCCAGCAGGTTATGAAGAAAATGGAAGAAAAGGCAAAATCTGTTCAAACTGTTAAAGATTTTTTGCAGGTTCAACCCCCAAGGTTTAGCAGGAACTGGCCTGCCAAAAATTGGTCCTTTCCTGACTCCACAAAATTTCAAAGGGGCAGGAATAGACGTTCCAGAGGCAGAAACCAATCCAGAGGAGGTGCCTACAGAGGACGACAGTGGCAAGGTAACAACAGAGGCACAGACACAGCCACTGCCACTACATCAGCACAACCACAGTGACTTAATCCTAAATCCGCCTACCAGGGAACAAATAGCAGCTCCTCTAGGCGGAAAGTTAACCTTATTTTCAAAGAACTGGCACTACATAACAAAAGACAAGTGGATTTTACAAACCATAGATCAAGGTTACGGTTTCACTTCCACACTTTACCAGTCAAAAGAGGAATGCCAAATCTACCTCCAAATCAAAAAACAGAGGCTCTCCGCCAGATAATGGAGTTAGCAAACATGAAAGCTGTGGAAAGAGTGCCAACAGCAGAACAAGGAAAGGGTTCTATTCCAGACTATTCCTAGTTCCAAGAAAGGAAAAAGTTGGAGACCAATTCTCGACCTGTCCACCTTAAATACATACATCATTGTCCCAAAATTCAAAATGCTGACCCTACAGCAACTTCTTCCCATGCTGGGCAAGGAGTCTTGGCTGGTAACTCTAGATCTCAAGGAGACATACCTGCACGTCCCCATTCGACCAATCTGCAGAAGATACCTCAGATTTCTTGCAGGATCAGAGCACTATCAATTCTCAGCATTGCCCTTTGGCTTATCTACTGCCCAGAGTATTCACAAAATGCCTGGCATCAGTAATCGCCCATTGCAGACTACAGGAATTCAAATTTACCCATACCTGGACGACTGCCTGCTACAAGGGGACAACAAAAGCAAGCTGACAACAGATTTACAAAGGGTCATTTACTTGCTACAAGGACTGGGATACACAGTCAATTTACAAAAGTCAAGGCTGATACCATCCCAAACAAGGACATTCTTGGGGAATTGGACACAGTACAACAAATGGCATTCCTGACTACAGAAAAACAAAAGAACTTCCTCTTTACTTCTTGGCACTAACAAAACTGAACAAGTTAACAGCAAGAAAAGTTCTGCAGGCCTTGGGCTTCATGGCATCATGCATAATCTTGGTCCCATTTGCCAGACTACATATGAGGAAACTACAGTGGTACCTAAAGAATTTATGGTCCCAACACAGACACAGTCTAGAAACAGAAATCCCACTAATTCCATGCTTAAAACAGGAGTTCCTATGGTGGGCTCAGGCATGCCAGTCAAACCCAGGCCTACCCTTTCGCAGATGTCAACCAAGCCAGACCATCACAACAGACGCTTCAGACCTAGGATGGGGGGCCCACATGCTGGACAAATGCGTGCAAGGATTGTGGACAGGATCAACTTCACCTGCACATCAATCTAAAAGAAATGCTGGCAGTAAAACTGGCAATCCAAAAGTTCAAACCATTTCTCAAAGAGGGCCAGTTGATGATAAGGACAGACAACACCACAGTCATGTGGTACATCAACAAACAGGGAGGCACTCATTCATACCCCCTATGCAGAATGACCTTGGAGCTGTGGACCCTGGCACTCAGCTACAACATTCAGTTACAGGCAATATTTGTACCGGGGAAAGACAATACTCTAGCAGACATATTAAGCAGAACCACTTGGATGCCCACGAATGGAAGCTGCACCCGGACATCTTCAAGACCATCTCAAAGAAATGGGGAATGCCACAGATAGACCTATTCGCATCACCTCTCAATCACCAGCTCAAAAATTCTGCACAAGGACATTCCACCCACTAGCATGGAAAGTGGACTCACTCTCCTTCAACTGGAAAGGCCTAACAGCATATGCATTCCCACCTCTTCCTTTGATACACAAGGTACTACTAAAAATCAAGGAAGAACGTCAAAGATAATCCTGATAGCTCCAAACTGGCCAAGACAACACTGGTACCCACTACTGAAGAGCATGTCTCGGAACAATATGTGGCCAATACCCCTGATGCCTTTGATGTTAACTCAGAACAACTACAGCATCATACATCCAAACCTAAAAACGCTGCAACTGACTGCATGGAACATCACATAGCAGCAGCTAATCCAGAACTTTCCCAAAGAGTTAAAGACATTATTCTTGAAGCACGCAGACCTTCAACAAGAAGGAACTATGCTGGAAAATGGAAAAGGTTTGTCATTTGGAGTACGGAAAGAGGAAAAGGTGTGTCAAACATAGATATGCCTAACATTCTGGAGTATCTGGCCGAACTTCTTCATTCAGGCCTGTCCTACTCCTCCATCAAGATACATGCATCAGCTATTTCAGCAGAATACAGCTTTGATCCACCTGTTTTTTCGCACCCTTTGCTCAGGCAGTTCCTCAGAGGAATCAAGAATGTAAAACCTCCAAGGAAACCACCATTACCAGCTTGGGATTTAAACTTTGTGCTAGAAAAGTTGACACTATCACCCTTTGAACCAGCAGCAACAGCAGACCTACAACACCTGTCATGGAAAACTGCTTTCCTACTGGCAATTACTTCAGCAAGGAGGGTTTCAGAACTACAGGCCTTAATGGCAGTGCAACCCTTCCTAATCTTCCACCAAGATAGAGTGTCCATGAGGACTAATCCTACATTTATGCCCAAGGTGGTATCCAGAGTGTCTTTAAACCAGGCAATCCACCTACCTACCTTCTTTCCCAACCCACAAAACAGAGGGAAAGAATACTGCATACCTTGGCTGTACATAGACAGCTCCGCTAGGACTTGGACAGAACAAGAAATAGCAGAAAGACTGACCAGCTTTTTGTAGCCTATGCAACAGGAAGGGAAGGAAAAGCTATTTCCAAACAGACAATCTCCAAATGGATAGGAAATTGCATACGATACTGTTACTCCTTCCATGGAAAACCAATTCCACAGAACATAAGACCTCATTCTACAAGGGCAACAGCCACTACCACAGCCTTCTTACGAGGAGTGGCAACCAAAGACATTATTGAGGCGGCTACTTGGACCTCCGTGCATACATTTGCCAAGCATTATAATTTGCCTCTATATTCCAGATCCCGAGCAGGGTTTGCCACTGCTGTACTGCAAGGGATCCTAAACACACCATAATCTACTTTTATCCTCCTCCCTAGTTGGCTATGGTATTCTACCCACTTGTTATGACTGCAGATGCATCCATGAAGGACATAGTACAGTTTTGTACCTACCATAAATGTAGATGTCCGAACTGGATAGCATCTGCAGTCAGGATTACCTCCCTCCTTCCCTCTGTGGTACTCCTAGGGTGTTTACCCTCCTAATAGCTAGCTGTAGACAGGGAGTCTTTTATGGTGTATTTGTTTGTATATATGTACATACATGCTTATTGTTGTGTTTACCTCTATCTATTTGGAAACATTGGCATCTATCCAAATTTTAGCCTGCAAGAGGGCTACTGGCATCTGGGGCAAGAAACACTGAGGAAAATGGCGTCGGCTGATGCTTTTATACCCGAAGACCAACAGAGATGACGTCGGGTGGAGTGCGACATCAGCCGAAGCCGGACCCGAACTTTGGAATCCGGCCGACTGCAGGGCTGCCTGACGACAGGACAACCCACTTGTTATGACTGCAGATGCTATCCAGTTCGGACATCTACATTTATGGTAGGTACAAAACTGTACTTTCTGTACTTAGAAGACATGCTTGGCTTAAGGAACAGACCTTGCCAAAATAAAACTATTGGACGCAACACTGAACAAAGACAATTTGTTTGGCACCAAGGCAGAAGAGGTCTTAAAATGCTATGCAGACAGTTAGACTTCTTGCAGGTCCAGCCTCCGAGGTTCAGTAGGGATTGCACCTCCAAGCACTGGTCCTTTCCGGTGCCCTCAAGACCAGCTCAGACAAGACATAGGGGAAGCAGATCCCCCCAGACTGCAGTCCCAGGGAATGCAGAGATATTCTTTCTGTTTCACTGTTGCAGTCATCACACTTGGGTTATCTGCCTGCAGGTAGCCCTCAGTCAGCCCGAATACCAGAGTCTTGGGATTTCTGCGTCGGATGCTGTCGCCTCTTCCATGATGTCAGGTCGTCAGGGATATAAAACATGCAGCCGATGCCATTACACCAGTCTTTCTTGCCTAGAAGGAGCCCAAAGCAGAAGCAGTTTGCAAGTGCTGGTCAGCTGCTACCTGAAATTTTCATTTTTCGAGTTTCAAACCTGAAGTCTTATAAAGCTAAGTAGCCCGTTAGGGATTCTCTTTTCTTGCTCTAACCGATGTCAGAAAAAGTTAACAATTGTCTTGCCTGTGGAAAGCAAATACCTCACAGAGATTTTCATTCTTACTGCGTCACCTGTTTAGGCCCAGAGCACGATGTCCCTCGCTGTCGGTTTTGTGCCTTGTTTAATGCCCGAACCATTCGTCATCGGGCTATTTTTGTAGCTAAATTCTTTCGCGCTCGTTCTCTGTATTCCGAAATGGCTTCGGTAAGCCATCCGACTACTGACCTTCCGAAAAAGCACAAAGACAGACCGCATAGATCAAAAACTGCCGCCGAAGCTTCCATTAAGCTAGTCGCCAGTCCGCCGGGACTCAGCGAGGCGCCTTTGCAGCCCCTGATGCCCGCTTCTACAGATTCGCAGGCCTCTGCTGAGACCCATTCAGAGTCCGGTATGCCTCGAGATGATGCTTCGACTATGGAACCTGTGGATGTCTCTACCTTGGATGGGTCTGGAGCCGCTGTGCAGGCACCTGCTTCTGAGGGTGTATTCCGACCTACCGATATTCATATTAAACTGAAAACTTCATTTTTAACTAAAACTACCGAGTTTCTCAGGCCCAGAGTTCGCACTACGCCTAGAAAACCATCGTCCAAAGCGCATGCTGAAGCTCCCTTGCCACAAAAACAAATGCTTAGATAGGCTGAAGACCTTACTACTCTAATTAGGGAAGCCAGCCTTCCCCTGCTAAAAGACAAAGAATTGAATTTCCTTCTGATTCTACAGACCAGGAGTCCGATGACTCTGTCCCTTCTGATTACCAGGACATACCCTTATCTAGCTATGAGGATTTAGAAGCAGAGTAATCCATTCCCTCTGCCTCCCCTCCAGAGGATTTTTCTTTTGATGAAACCTTGCATATCTTATGAAAGCATTTCCGCTGGGAATGCCAGGACTATCCTCAGTCCAAAAAGAGACTCAGGGAATTTTTAGATTGGCCTCAGCACAGGCCTCTAGGTATACCTCCTGTCTTGGATATTGTAGATGATGTCTTCATGGAATGCAGTCTTATTCCTGACACTTTACCACCAGCTTGTAGAAAACCTGACATACTACAGAGTACCTGACTCTCACAAATTTCTCTTTAAGAATCCTACTGTGGATCCAGAGACCATTTCCCAGGGACCTAAAGGCATTAAGGCTACTACAGCCAAAAACCCTACCCCTTCAGACATGGATTCTGCATTGACTCAGCCATACCTTACTGGACCAAAACAAGCTCCTCAAGGAAGAGCAAACCTGTCTGGTGGACAACTGCCATTAACAGGTTTTGCAATAAGAGGAAGAAATTGCTGTCTAAGAGTAAGAGGGAGTGAGCCCTCTTAAACTGGAAACACTCCTTCCTCCGCTTAAACAAGCAAATAAGACTTCTCGTGAAGTCCTCCAAAGCAAACTACAAGTCCAGATTAGCTTACTCAACAAAGGACAACCATAATGCATTCTGTAGTTACATTTGTAACCTAAAAGGAAGGGCCCAGATTTGTGCAGAACTGGTAGTTAATGATAATCACAGATACTGAGCATGTGGATATAGCTAACTTGTTGGCTGACAGGTTCTGTGAAAACTTTACTCCCCTGTCCCTGCCACACTTACCCCATGACATCCCTACCACGTGTCCCCTACCTTGTATCTCTGAAGAGCAGGTCATAAATGCCCTCTCTAAGGCCAAACACAGTATCTATGGGACCTGATAACGTCCCAGGCTGTGTTGTATGTGGGCTCTAATATGAATTAGCATCACCATTGGTTACTCTTTTCAGTCATAGTCTAAGCACCAGATTCATACTAGCTGAAGGGAAAACAGCCACCATTATTCCCTTGCACAAAGGTGGTGCTTCCACTGACCCCGGGAACTGTGTAGGCCTATTAGCCTGACTAGCTTTATCTGCAAGGCCATGGAGTGAATCCTCATGGACCTGTTTTTCACAAAGTTTCACCAAGGTGATACTGATATATAGACTGTATTTATATAGCATATGTCATGGACAGAAGTAAATAAAAAATGAAAAAAGATAACTATGGGCACAAGACCCAGGATAAAAAAAGTGCCCAATCCTGGTAGGCGCACTGGTGCCAGGACTGGAAAAAAATGACAGTGTAGAATCCTCAAAATGCGGAAATATTTCTACAATGGGGCCAGGCCAGGCTCAGGAGGAGTATGGCCCCCCTGTTGTAGAAGGAAGCAGCAGTCCACAAAAAGGACAAAAATTGATTGGCCAAAAAAAGAGCCATAAAGATGATACAGTGGACTACTGAGGATAAGAAAGAAATTATGTATTGTTGTTGTTATGCAAGAAGCCCAGATTTTCCAGATACAAGATATACGAAACGATTAAGAGAGAAATTAGAGGAAAGAAAAATACTTTTGCAGGAAAAACTGTCAGAAGCTTCAGATAAATATTTGCGTTTATTAATACAACAGATTTTTGAAAAACAGTATATAGATCAAGAAACTTTGATCTCTTTGGAAAAAGAAGCCTTTGAGGAAGTGGAAAAATATAAACAACAAAACTTAGAGATATTTGAAAAAGCTAAAAAGAGATATGGACATGGGAAAGAAAGAGAGATTTGATATGGTGCATTATTTATGCAAAGGAGAAAGCAAAGTTAACTAATATAGAGAAAGCAGTCTCAAAAGTATTCGAAGAGAAATGCAGGCAAAGGCATCCAGATATAGAAAATTTCACAATAAAAAGATTAATAACACAAAAACATAATGTAGAAAAGACGATTAGTAAAGTAAAGGTTAAAGAAATAGAAGCTGAAGTTATGGAGTGCCTGCAAAGTGAATGATTTAATGTAGAAGGTCTAAGACAGACTACATCACAGTATGCTGGAGTATGTCCCCAGAATAAGGAAAATCAAGAAGACCAGGAGACATGTGAAGAAGAAATATGGACAGGGGAAAGGAAAATAGAATTAATATGGTGTAATATTTATGCAAAGGAGAAAGCAAAATTAATTAATACAAAAAGGGCAGCACCAAAGATATTTGAAGAAAAATATAGATAAAGGAATCTGGATATGGAAAACTTTACAATACAAAAAATAAGAAGACTAAGAGGAAAAGTAGAAAGAGAGATGAGTAACGGAGAAGTCAAAGAAATAGAAACTGAAGTAATGGAACAGCTGCAAAGAGAAGGATTCAGTGTAGAAAATCAAATGCAGAAAGCACTACAACAGGATAGAGCAATGGATATCCAAATTAAGGGGAAACCAGTGGAACAAGAAGTAACTGGTCAAGTGCCATATCAAGATATTCTGGAGCCTTCCACAAGAAACCAGTATAAACATTCATTTGAAGCTAGACAGCAAGGAAAGAAACAGGAAACTGTGGAAACTCTGATGCAGTCAGTGTTGAGTGATAGGCCAGTGAGTTCCCATATGACAGAAAAACAGAAGACACGGGATGAAATTGAAGAAAATGTGCCACAGGAAGATGCTATAAGAACGTTCTGTAGAATGCCCACAGGAAATGGAAAACAAGGGATGTACCCACAGTATGGAAGAAAAGGAGTTGAGAAGAGTTGCTTGATTTAATAGACAAAGATAGATATATCAAGATCAATGAGAGAAATAGACAGCAGACGGTTAATAAAACCCCAAAAGTCAGAAGCTTGATAAAACAAATGAACACAGTAATTACCACTGTCCATAGAGACCCATGCAATATAACAGAAGTAAACAATATATTACTGTGCTGCTAAATTAATGACTGATAAAGTTCTACCACATGAACATAGGGTAGCGAGGGAAAAGAGGGGGCAACAGCGAATACCATCATGGAAATATTGAATAGAGAAAACTATAAAGCAGCTAAGACAGGAAGTATCATTGTTAGAAGATTATAGAAGAGGGAACAGATCAATGAAAATATTAAGAAAGATGGATGTGATAAAAGCAATGTGTGGTATTAGAACAGATCAGGATCCATTATGCACTGTTGGAGATAATCTAAAAATTACAAAACAGGCGGAAAGACTTAGAAGATATGAAGATAAATATAAGGGAAAAACACAAAATGAACAAATTATTGATGACCCAAAAAAGTTTTATAGAGAACTGGGAAATAAGGTAAAAGGAATAGATAGACAGACGAAAAAAAGAGCATTTTGGAGAAGTGTCTACGAAGATCCTGTGTAACATAAAGATGCTAAATGGATAGAAGCAGTAAAAGAGATAATAAGTTTAAAGGTACAGGATATGAAATGGGATGAAATAACAACTAGAGAGATTGAAATAAAGTTGAGAAAAGCCTCTAACTGGAAAACCCCAGGCCCAGATGCAGTACCTAACTTTTGGCTTAAAGTATTAACTTCTTTGCACGATGATTTAGCCATGAGTAAGAACTATTTATATATGCACCCCGAACACACACTGCACTGGTTAACAACAGGAAAAACAATGCTCTTACTTGAGTGAACCTGCAAGCTACCCTAAAAATTATTGACCAATAACTTGTCTTCCGACAGCATACAAACTATACACGGGAATTGACGCTGATAGAGTTTATAGTCATTTAGAAGAAAACTCAATTATGGCAGTAGAACAAAAGGGCAATAAAAGAAAGTCCTGTGGAACAAAGGACCATTTGTTGTTAAAGTTATAGTGGAGAATTGTAAGAAGGGGAAGAACCTAAGTATGGCATGGATTGACTACAAAAAGGCATTTGATAGTATCCCACATTCATGGATAAGATTGCTTAAAAATGTATAAGATACACCCTACACTGATTGATTACATTGCAGTAACCATGAAACAGTGGCAGACCACTTTGCAGTTAAGCCATGTTAAAGGGCAGATTATTTTACAAGGGATAAAAATTCAAAGGGGGATATTCCAGGGCGACTCTCTGTCACCCTTGTTATTCTGCCTTGCCATTAACCCATTAAGCTGCTTACTTAACAGCCTAGGCCATGGCCACAATTCGGCTTCTGAAAACAACAAAGTCTAATGTCTTCTCATCTTCTCTTTGTTGATGATTTAAAGTTGTATAGCTCATCAGATGAGGAACTGAAAGCACAGCTGCAGGTTGTCAAAACTTTTTCAGATGATATCGGAATGTCATTTGGGCTTGATAAATGTGCAAAAGCAATCTTTTAAAAAGGAAAATTGCAGCACCAGAAAAACATCAGTTTGGGACAAGAATGTGATATAAAAGTACTTGAGCAAGAGGGGCATACCTCCCAACCATTCCAAATTACTCGGTAAAAACTGAGTTTTGGGGTCCAAGTAATAGGGTGCCACGATTCCCGAGTGGCACCCCTTAATTTCCGATTTCCCGGCTTTTTTTTTTTTTTTTATTTATTTTGGCGTTTTGCACTGATGCCATCACGTGCGCGATAACGTCAGCTCCTTGAAACGGCCGTCTAGCCTGTCTGAATTGAGCAATAGTTCACAACATGCATGTATTTCCGGCAGCTCCAGCAAGCCGGAAAGGAATGTATAGCTGCAAGAAGCATGCAGGCATGGTGCTGGTTCCAAGAACGGCAAGCTGCCTACAAGGTATTTACTGTGCGGCAGCTTTTTGGATTTGAGGCTGCAGAGTGTGTGAACGTGGAAGATTTTGCAGATTCTGGCTTCAGAGAGAGGGACTTTGTGGATTTACTTTTGATGGCTGGCTTAAGAGAAAGGTATTCATTTTGCAGCTGGTGTTATCTGTTATATATGGTTTAGGAGTACTTGAGCATTACAAAAAATAAGTGGAAAATGAATGGTTCATAGCTGAACCCCAACATCTGTATTTGCATATCATTAAAGTTAATTTTTTCTGGATTGTAAGATGAGAGCTAACGACTTCTTTCAGTTTTTATAACCGTCAGCTGTATTACAAAACAGCTGTCTGTATCATTACATAAATAAGTTTTCCTTTATAGCGATTGTAAACTGGCATGTTCAGAAGACTAGTATTAATATTCATAATCCTACTAGGTGATATGTAGTTAGATTTTGTAAACAAAATCTTTACTTATTCAAAATTTTTAATTCTTTCTTAGCTTGTCAAAGTTCGGAGTATACAACCTTTTTTTTTCAACTGTAGATCAAGCGTACTATAGTATTAAAATAAGTAAATAGAATCGAGAAGCACAGTAAATATGTAACATTTTATCACAACCTGCTGTCATTTCAGCATTTACAGTCATAATCTCCTGTACTACTTTAATACAAATGACTTAACGTAATCTACATAGGCAGTCTAATGTAAACACTGATCACACATCCCAATAGCAGTAAATTTTGCATTTAATAACTGGCTGTTGAGGGCTGCCCATGCTTGCGCTTCTGCTAATGCAAACACTTGCTCTTGCTTTGGCTGGGTGCCTATGGAGGCCTCTTTTCTTTGCTTGTTAATTGGTTCAGACCACCAGAATTCGGAGGACACTGATAGTTTGCCTAGGGAGCACATTCAGGCCCATCTGTTGTGGTCTAGAAGGGTGTTCCTATATGAACTAGGCCCCTCATTTAATTCTGGTCAGAAAGTAATGTAAATCCAGTTTAACTTTGAGGTTGCAGCCAAGATTTATGTTAATGAGCTATCAGTTGGCACTCCATGATATTCCTGATTACGAGTTCAGGCAAAAAGGGAAAAAAAATGCTGTTAATTCCAAATGAAATGCTGAAGTTCCATTGGCCACTAGGCAGACTAAAACCCCCCACAGTAAACCACTCTATTCTTTTTAGACAATATGATAGAATATATTAAAAACTATCTAACTGGTGTTGGGATGTTTTATGCAAGTTGAGGAATAAGCATGTATTCTTAAACTGCATGAAGCACTTCTGCCATGTGCTAAGAGTGGCATGGGGACAGAGCCCTGGAATCAGCATTGCTTGCTTTATTTAGAATGCAGACAAACTACTGTTGTACAGCACATTAAGAACTGCCTCCACAAAGTTTTAGAGCTGATCTGCTGCTTTCAGCATAAAAAGGTCCTGTGTAAATAATGCTAGATTTGCTGTTGAAGTGAACAGGTACTCCAGACAAACTGTATTCCTGTGTTTTAATAACCAGCTTACTTCACTGATTATTTTCCTAAATGAAATTCTACATATATAGTTATGACATGTGCTGGTGAACTGTTTGGTGCCTCTGTTTTTTTTTTTTTTTTTATTTCTTTTGCAGCTATCACATTGAAGTCACTTCAGTACTGCATTTTCTTTTTAATAATCTCAACACATGAAAGTAAGTTTGAGAAAGAGACTGAAGTGATTTTTTTCAGAGACAACATGCTTTTTGTTACCTGTCTTAGTGTTTTGCTTTTTGAAACCTTGGATTTCAGTAAGCTTTCTTGTTTGGTTTCCACTCTGCTCTTTTGTTGAGGCAACAAAACTATTTCTGACCTGGGGCATGCCATCTGTTTGTCTCTGTGAAAAGTTTCTGATTGTGTTCATACAGGGTGTAAGATGTGCTTTTGTAGAGACTGCCTCATTAATTTTGGAGAAGTAAATTGTCAGGTAGTGTTTATAATTCCTGAGTAGAAACATACTTCATTGTTGAAGCACCCCATTAAAATGTTGTACAAATCTGTCATGCTCCAGAATGGTTTTAAAATTCTGCTCATAATTTGACTAACGTCTGAATGTTCACCATAAGCTGCCTGCTGTCCTCAAGTAAGACTGTTCAGATGTGGAAGAGTACATGTTTTTTTTTTTTGGCATAGAACTCAGACTGTGTGAAATGATCTTTCATAGAAAAACTCTTATAACCATAGATGTAGACACTTGGAAAATAGGCTCAGTGTTGTAACTGCATGTTCACAAAACATTACCAGGACTAATTGTTTATGCAGCAATATGTGCACTGTAGTAGTCCTTCGTAGGAGAACAAAGCAGTGACAAGCTCACCTGTTGGACTAGCAGCACTGCTATAAGTAGACATATCACTATCAGGTTCTGGTGGGAGCCTCGTGCTCCAAGTGTGTTGAGTAGGAGAAAGAGAGAGGATCTTCATGCATCTGTTGTCAAGGGAAATGAGTGTCACTGGAATCCTAGTATAAGCATGGATCCATTAATGCTCAAGCCAGGAACATGCACTGGCTGTCCAGACTCAGCAGGTGGTAATGAGGCACACAAGAAAGTAAAGCAGTATGTACATTAGTGTTTGTGGTAAATGGGGCAAAATAGCCAGGTAATGGGACATTGGAATGGTTGCAGGGGGACTCTGGTGCCATATTTTGGTTGCCTGTTCTTCAGTTTGCATTTGAAGGTTGGTAACCCATAATCCCATTGGAGTGGGCGTGGTTACATAAGTATTTATGCAAATTTTATGTTAATCAGTGTACAGATTTGTACCTATTTTTCATGGGCCTTGTCCAGATTTTTGATGTTTCCAGGTTGAGAGGTATGAAGAGGGGGTGTATAAATACTTGGGAATTGATGAAGGCTCAGCAATAAAACATGAACAAATGCGAATAAGGCTTAGTAAGGAGTACTTTAGAAGACTTAAATTAATCATGAAAACAGCATTGACACCTAGGAACAAGATCCAAGCTATAAATCAGTTTGCTCTTCCTGTCCTAACTTATAGTTTTGGAGTGATTGACTGGCCCCAAAAAGCATTGGATAGATTGGATATCAAAACAAGAAGGATGCTTCATGCTCACCAAATGATTTATAAAAATCAGTGTATGCCAAGATTATATATCCCCCGTTCTGAAGGAGGGATGGAACTCGCTGAAATTGATTACATGTATAGATCTGCAGTCGTGGGACTACACACTTATCTGTTGACCTCACAAGATCCAAATGTGGTGAAAGTTTTGAAACATGAGGAGACTTAATCTAAGATGACATCTCTGCTTAATTTAGCAGAAGCATATCGACGTCAAGCAGGAATGGAAATCAAACCAGAAGTGGATAAAAACCAGGCAGCAACTGAATGTGCTAAAAAAGAAAAGAAAGAATATAAGGTGAAGGATCAGATGAGAAGGCAAGAAATGTGGAAAAAACATAAATATAGTTGCAAGTATAAAAAACTTCTGGAAAAGCCTCATGTTGATCAAGAACAAATGCAGGAATGGTTAAGGAGAGGTGACTTTACATCAAGAAATGAAAGGTTAATATTGGCAGCCCATGATAGTGGGCTGCGTACACCCTAGTTTACTAAGTCCATTGAACATGTGGGAGAAGCGGACATATGTAGGTTTTGTGGAACCGAGTTGGAAACGGTTACACACCTTATTGCTGGTTGCGATGCTCTAATGGGAGAGGGACTGCATACTGAAAGGCATAATAATGTGGCGAGATTGTTACACTGGAGATTGTGCAAACATTATGGTATCGAAGTTGCTGAAAAACATTGGAAACATGAGCTACAGAGAATCAGAGAAAATGATGAAGTTTACATCACATGGGATCACCCAATACCAACAGTCCAAATGATAGATGCTAGAAAACCGGACATAGTGATCCAAGAAAAGAAGAAAAAAGTAGCATTGATCATTGAAACTGCCACACCTAGTGACTATAGTGTCTTGCGTGCAGAGCGACACAAAGTCATAAAATACCTTGATCTGCAGGCAGAAACGAGAGCCATGTGGAAGAAAGATACCCAGGCAGTTCCAATAGTAGTAGGAGCAGCTGGTCTTATAAAAAATAATTTACAATCATATTTAGATATGTTACCAATTCATGTAACACCGTATGAATTGCAGAAGGAGTCATTGCTGGGCACATTGCGGGTACTGCAAAGAGCACTTTTGGCTAACATCAGAGTGAAATAATACTAATTTCATGAACTTTAATCGTACTCTGACTTAGGAATGGGGTCCATTCCCATCATGGTATTAGAAACCCAAAAGACTCGGAGAAATCAAAAAAGGGTGAGACCTTATCAACAAATATATAGGTAATTTCCAGACACTTGACCATGTTCAGTTGGATTTGTCAAAGGGAGATCATGCTTGTTAAATCTGGTGGACCTCTTTGAGACTGTCACCAAGGCCTTGGATGAGGGAAAATCTTTGCGAGCAGCCTACCTGGACTTACCCAAGGTATTTGACACTATCCCCCACCCAGGCATCATTGAGAAACTCACCCAACTAGGCAGCAACCCTTATATCGTTAGATGGGTTGCTAACTGTCTCACTGATAGAACTCATATAGTCAAAATAGCGAAATCCACCTCCAACAGCAGACCTGTAACCAGTGGTGTTCCACGGCGATCAGTCCTGGGACCTCTGTTGTTTGAAATCTATTTCTCTAAAGTGCAAGCAAAACCTAAAGGTCTGTGGCTGACTAGATTTGCTGATGACAGCAAACTGGGAGTGGTCATAAAATTTCCAAATGGTGTCAACATCCTGCAAGAGAGTCTTACACAAACAAATGATTGGTGCCAAAGTCATGGCCTTAAACTCAATGCAAAAAAAGTATGTATAGTCATTCCTTTTGGCAGGCATAGAAGGCCGCTGACCCTATTGAACCTATTTCCCAGAGACCTGCCAAAATTATCACTGCCCCGGAGGATAAACAGTTCTGGTCCAAATGTTTGCCTGTTGATGCCAAGGTTGTAGTGGCAGCAACAAAAAAGGAACTGGTTGAGGAAAGTTCCTCTCTCCATCCACCCACCCAACAAGGCATCTCGAATGATGGATAGGTTTGGGAAATTAATTTATACTTTAATGGCCTTTGTGTTATGGTCCTTGAATTTCTTGGCACATTTCACCAGAATGCAGAGGGACCCGATTAAGGAACTTTCAGATACCCTTTCAGGATCCATCTTTGAAGAGGTTCAGGAGTCTGTTGCCTCTCTGTTGGCTACCCTGCACTCCATGTCCAACTAGTCCATGAGACTCATTTCTCATGCAGCCGAAAGGATGATAAGAGCAACAAGTCAGGCTTTGCCATCAGGAGACCTGCCTGGATGCACTTATATAATTTTTCAGAGCCCTTCAAGTCTTCGTTAGTCAATGCTCCCTTTAATGGCACATCCTTGTTTGGCCCTAAAGTTAGAGACTTTGTCCAGGTGTGAGAAAGATGGAAAGTCCTTGTCTGCCATGCCGTGGGTGTACGTTTTTCCACTCTTCAGTGATCCTTTTCACGGAATCAGGGAAGTAGTGGAAAGGTGGTTCAAAACGTCCTGAGGGTCAAGGGTCTTTTCAAGACACACACAGAGGTGGTTCCTCCCGGGGCAAAGAGGGAAACCTCAATGGAAAATGCTGTCCTCGCAGCAGAGAAGACCTGCAAAACCAAGGATACAGAGATTCTTTCTTTGGTAAACTCTTTCAGCGCTCCTGAAAGGAAGCCCAGTTGTTTTCCTCTGGAGGCAGTTGGGGGGGGGGGGTCCCTGCACGAGAGAGCCTGGCTAGGAAAAGCGTCAGATACCTGGGTGCAGAGGATCATTTCCAGAGGGTATATTATACCATTTTCTCTTCCAGCCCCAATTTGTAAAAGAATTTCCAGTGTCCCACCCAATCAGAGAGAACAAGCAGTGCTACAAATTCAAGAACCGCTAGAAAGAGTCATCCAAGAAGTCATCCCACCAGACCAGAGAAAATCCGCATCTTACTAAGATTTTTTTTAGTGCCAAAAAAGACAGGGGACTGGAGGCCAATTTTGAATCTCAATGTTTTGTGTAAGCCAGTTCGACAAACAAAGTTCCAAATGGCCACAGTTCAATCCATTCTTCCATTTTTGCAACAGGACTACTGGATGTGCTCAATAGACACTCAGGATGCATACTACCATATAAAGATGGACAGGCAGTCCAGAAGATTTCTCTGTTTTCAGCTGGGAGCCAGTCACTATCATTTCAGAGTTCTGCCCTTTGGTCTCACCACAGCCCCCATTATTGAGTGTAAAACACCCTTTGGCATGTATCTGTCCAGACACTAAAATGATACAAGGCATAAACAATACGTCTTGTATGGAATGACTCAAAACCCTGTCACTATACTATGTATCCTACAGACTGCTAAGAGGTGACCTGTATCTAGTATACAAGGCATCAGCAAGTCAGATGCAATCAGAAATACTCAGTCTAGAGATTTAAACCTCTTCTGCAACATAAAAAGAATGATTTGGAGTGACAGGTATATCTTGCAGTAGATACTGCTGCTCTGCAACAAACTCCCCATCCATGTAAAACAAAGCTCATCTTTGTCCATATTCAAGCACAACTTGGATCTGTGGATGAGAAACAGAAAATTTACCCCAGGACTGCCCCCTTTACTACTAACAGACAGAGACAACTAATGCTTTATCTCATGCATTGGTCTCATCAAATTGTGTGTGGTATATGGACCATTTATTCTCATTAAGGGTAGTATATAATTGACCATGGGATGGGTAAGGCCAATCAGATATCAAATGGGATAGGGAAATTCGAGCAGTAAAAGGGAAATTGTATAGGATTAAAATCTCCTGCAAGGTCAGTTAGCCTAGTACTTGCCTGTGAACCTATAAGAAGAAATACTGCATAAGGTTTTCTTGCAAATCCACTGATATGGTGGGTACATATTTATTTCCTGTATTAAGATTACCCTGTTAGGAATTGCATTACATAATGCAAGTGATCGTGCAATCATGGCACAGTGGTGGTTTATGTCAGAATATGGTCAAGACCATATGTTAGACTTTCCAAAAACTTGAAAGAAACAAAACAGAAATCTACATTTTTGCCGGGGGGGGGGGTCAAGGGTACAAGATGCCCTGCACTCCCAGCACACCTTGTAAGTTATATATACTGACTCTGAGATTGCACTGCAGTGAGGAAAAGGGTACATTACCATATCCCCACTGTACACTGATCTCCATAAAAATGCTTTGAGTTTTCAGAAACTTGAACATATGGTCTCAACCGTATGAAGATGGATCTTCTGACTTGAACCCCACAATGGTTACCACTGGTGTTTCACAGTACTTGAATTTCCAGTTTTTATTTTTGCTTGAAGATTGTCCTCTAGAATCTGCGCATCATCTCTGCTTCTGTGTGGGCTTTCCCTAGCTAATTCTGTTTCTTTGCACATCCAAAAAGTGTACCATGGATGAAGTATCAGTCCTCAGAATTACCCATTGGTGTGCATGCCAAGTGTAAGTGTATATGTGTATGTGTACGTACATCTCCTGTGGTGGGCTGGCTGTTGAGCATTATGTTTTTACCCACTGAGTGGCAGGATAGACTCCAACTTCTCTGAGATCATGATACTTAATGGGTTAAACATGTAGTTAGCGAGTGAATGAATGTTAAAGTGCAGTAATAAAAACTGTGGGAGGGGTGTAGCCAAAATTATCATCCCTGGAAATTGCATTGGTTGCCATGTTTTTCTTTGCTGAGCAGGTATACAGGGTTGTTCGTATAGCGAGTCATAGTTGGAAGTGTAAGTGGGCCAGTCAGAGAATTTCAAAATGAGATGTTTTGCTTTTATGAACTGGTGAGAAATTCAGTTTTGTTAATGGTCTTTAATATGTTATCCATTTCCCTAGTTTCCACAGCAGCTGCTGATTGTCTGTGTTTTGATTAATCACTCTGCATCTCAAAGAAGTTAAATTTTGTATGGTGGGGGCATTGACTACACCTAGTATTCAAAACGATTTTGTTTGAGTGATTATGATGAGGTTCTACAAAAATATGGTAGGGATGAAAACAAAAACTGACATATACTCATAAATCTAGAGAAGTAAAAGTTATAAAACTGTTTTGTTTAAAAAAAAAAAAAATGACATTGCAGTTATGATTTGTTCACAGAATCTTAGTGAATTTTCTTCCTGAAGTTTGTATCTACATTTTAATGGGGATTCATGGCTAAAACTGAGGACATCTTTGCATTGTTTGAGACATTGTTTTGAATGTCTTGGTGACATTACCTAAACATGTTTCAGTGAAGGAAAGTTTTCAATTGCAACAGTATTTTCAGCATAAGATGCAATAAAATCAACAAAATACTAGATACAGAACTTTTATTTCCTATTCTGTTTTTTCTTCAGAATGGCAAAGTGTCACTGATGAGCACTGGCAATGTCCTCAGCATGGCTCGCTGTGGGAGCAAAAGTGAAGAAGAGGACTAGATTTTAAAACACAGGCATGGGACTGTAGAAGGCAGATTATGTTAAGATGAAGAAACTGAGAAGGGACTAATAGATTTGCTTGGGAGTGAGAGTGCGTGTAAAAAAATTGAGCAGTAAAGACCAAAGGGAACAAGAGAAGGTAACCTGAAAGGCTTACAAAAGCAGTCAAGGAAGGTAGAAGGGAAAAGGAGTTTAGGTAGTGTTGTATTATAGCAACACTGTAGTTTTGTGCAGCACTAATGAAGTTGCATTGGCATATCTCTGCCTTTCTCAAGAAAAATAAAAAAGTGTGCAACTATGAACAACAGCTATGATTTATTATACCTACTCCCACTAACTTTTATCATTTATTCCTTTAACTATCCCCCACTACTCTTTCAGAAGTTGGTGAGGAGTGGGGTTTAAGTAGGCGCCATCCTCTTGTGTATACTGAAGACTACACAAAGTTCTAAGAGTTTCACCGAGGAAGTCTCCACAACCTAAAATTCTTAAGACAAAGTTGGGGGTAGGTATAGTAAGACATTCCTGGGAGTGGTATACAGAATATAGAAATATGGTGGAGAAGTTCAAAGAAAGTAGCAGAATAAAGCTAGGAGTAAGACAACAAATAATGATTAATGAGACAACAGAAGTTGTGGAAATGGAAGAGGGGTAAGAGATCCTTTAGGTATTTGCAGACATAAAAAGGGCAGGGGCATACTTTCTCAATACTTTCTCAAACTGACGGTGGAAAAGGAGAGACATAACAGAAGATGAGGAACAAGATAGATTGTTAATGACTTATTTGCATCTGTTTTAACAAAGGGATCAAGGTGAGAAGACACTTCTGAAGGTAATGGCTTTAAATGTCAGGTGTGTGAGTGCCGAGTCTCAAAATGTGAAGACTGAATGACCAAAAATCTTAACTTGTGTATACTAAATCCAAGATTTCCATTTTTTTCAGAATTTTCCCCTTTGTCCTATGTATGGCAATCCCTATATTCAATATCTGCTGTTCTACTGTATTTTTAGTTGTTTTTGGTATTTTGGTACTCTGCATATCAAGGGAGCCATTTTAAAACAGAATAAAAAGGGGAAAAATGCACACTTGGAACTATAAACAGTAGGAAGGTGGACACATGCTAGTTAGTTAAGAGGATGGAACTTAGGAAACAGGTTGCATTTCCCTACAAATTGTTTGGAGTTTGGATATGTAGAGTTAAATTACTCTCCCATTTGTCTGTATTTATTTATGTGTATATAGTTTTATATATGCTAGTATCCTGTTTCTGTTTGGGGGTTTGAGGTGGATTCATTTTTTTCTCTCAGCCTATTGATCCACAGGGGCAGATATCAACAGAATAAAGCTTAAGTTGCTTAAGGACTACTATCAACTAGTTACACAACTGTCATACACTTATGACCATTGTATTTAGCCTCAAACTGCACTCAAACTTGTTCATAGGAGTCAGACTTGTTCATAGGTTAGTTCTAGGCTAACTGCCCTTATGAGCCATTTTAAGCCAAGCCAGTCACCCCATATAAGAATCAAACCCTGCACCTTGTGTTTCTAAGGTAAGCATCTTCACCATTACGCCAGCCTCCCACCTGGTTTACCAGCAGTTACTAGTTCCTGCCAGTAAATTAAATCTTTACAATGATTTAGATTCATTCTCATTAATATTTGGAGGGGTTTCCACCAGTCATTTGTGTCTATTGGTGATATTTCTTTCCAAGCATTCTTTTTTCTCCATTTCATTGATTACTTAACCCCCCCCCCCCCCATTAAACTCAGTTCTCACATCCATGCTGTGAAGAAAATGAAAACACTGTTATCCGTTAGAATGTCTGGCAGAAGATTTATGTGTATTCTCAGATTAATTTATACTGTATGCCAGCATGTCTAATTGTGAAAATGTAAATACATTTTTAAAATGTTTAGTATTTCCCTGCTTATAAAAAAATGTTTAAAGAATTTGTCAGTGCTTTGATACATTTCTAATTGCATGTTTGTGAAGGAGATTCTAAAGTACAAACGTTTTGTGGAGAATCAGCTGATCAGTAGACAGTGTCATTAGACTGTTCCTGGTTGCTAGGTGATTATTTTAACAGATGACTGACAGAAAAAGAAAATTTTTTCAAACAGCTGATTGTTGGTTTTAAAATAAGAACAGCTGAGACTGTTAACCTGGTCTATAAAAGAGACTACTGAAGTCATTTGAAGGGCAGTTAAGAGATTCAGTTAAGAGTTGCAGTCAGTTACAGTGATGTGCAGTGGATACCCTAAAAAGGACTCGCCAAAAACTAAGCCTGCCTTTGCCTTGCTGTTATGTTTTAGATTAGATCAGGGATAGTATTCTCTAGTTAGATTAGGAATGTTTAGTTATTTAGATAAGACTTTTTTTCAAAAATGATGGACTTCTACAGTTTAATTTTTCATTTTTAGTGATTAAATTCTGGTGTTTATTGAAAAGTATAGATTTATGGTGGTGCAGCGGTTAGCGTTGCTGCCTCACAGCAAGAGATTCTCTGGTTTGATCCTTTGCTGGGGTGCCTTCTGTGCGGAGTCTGCATGTCCTCCCTGTGGTCGCGTGGGTTTCCTCCCACATCCCAAAGACATGCTGTTAGGTGGATTGTACACTCTAAATTGGCCCTAGGCTTGAGTACGTGTGTGTATGTGCCTTCTGTGGAAGGTTGGGCACCGGGCTGGCAACTCGACACAGTAAAACTCCACTGCCAATCATGAGCGGTCAGGTGATCCGCTGTGGTGATCCCTAACTGGGAGAAGCTGAAAGAAGAAAAAGATTGAAAAGTATTGATTTACAGTTTTTTAATCATTTTACTTATTAAATGTTTTTCATTACTTTGGATTGTAGCTGGACAATCACTTTATTTTTTAGAGATTGGAGAGTGGTTATACCTGCTATTGATACTCCCCAGGTCACCTCAAGTGCCTGGCTGCTTCTGGTCATAGCTATCATTTATTTTGATATTTGATTTTTAATAATTGATCACCCTTTGAAGAGAATGTAGACCTGTCTGACTGGTGGCAGTGTTTACTATTTGTTTTGGGGAGGGGAATTTATTTTGAATGTGTGTGAGTCCGAGATCTTAAACTGGAACACCTTTTTCTGAAGTGTATGGTAAGCGATTATATTTTGGGTGGACAGAGGTATATCATCCAGTCCCAGGATATTGAGAGTTCCTGTTGTGCTCGTGAAATTCTGGAATTTTACTCGTGTGCTCTGTGCTCTGGTGTTTTCCGTGATGCTGCCACACTGGAGTCAGTGGTAAGGATTGAAGCTCCTTAATTACTGACTTGGGTTTTAAGTGGGGGACAGCACGTGTTGGTAGCAGTCTAGTGGGATATTAACTGGATGTCACATTATTGGTGGCAGGTCGGTGTGATATTAACTGGATGTCACACATGCCCATCAATATTTGTGACGGTTTCCTTTTATTCAGATTTGTATATAACCCCTGCAAGCCTCCAGTGTTCTTAAATATTATAATCTTTCAGATGCCTATGAGATCCTGTTTTGAGAGACGTAAAAATATATATTTTTTTGACGTTATACACAGTCTAGAAATGCCAACCCTTCTTGCATCAAGGATGATGTTAACATCCTCTAACTTAATCTGGGGTTATCGTCCTGCAAAAAAAAAATGTATGGCCTGTTTCTCAAGTCTGATATAAAAATTGGGGACAAGGGGGAGAGTAGGTAAGCTCTGAACAATGTACATTCCAAGAAGTAGTAGAACAAAGCACTGCAAGGCTTTACACCATATCTATATATTCCTTTCCACCTTCTAAAATGATCTGTACATTTATTCAGGATATCCCTGTATATCAGTTCTGCTGATGCTAATAAAGAATTGGTTAGATGTCCTTCAAGGATGCATCTGCAGTCATCACATATGGGTTGTCCTGCCTCAGGCAGCCCTTCGGTCGGCCGGATTCCAAAGTCTGGGTCCGGCGTCGGCTGATGTCACACTTTCCCCGACGTCAGAGCGCCTGGGGTATAAATGCATCAGCCGATGCCATCTTCCCCAGTCTTTCTTGCCGCGTGGTGCCCGAAGCAGAAGCAGTTCGCAAGTGCCGGTCGGCCAGCTCCTGTAATTCAGCTACCGAAGACTTCAAAAAGCTAAGTACCCCTTTGGGGACTCTTTCTTACCTCAGCCGATGTCAGATAAAGTTAATAATTGTTTAACTTGTGGGAAACAAATACCTCATAAGGATTTCCACTCTTACTGCCTCCCCTGCCTAGGCCCAGACCACGACGTCTCAGCCTGTTCAGCCTGTGCTTCCTTCAACCGACGCACTCTTAGACGTCGGGCGGAGTTCGCAGAGGAATTTTTTGGGGTTAGTTTTTCGTATAATATGCCGTCGGAGACTCCGACTTCCCATTTAGTTAAGAAACGGAAGGACAAGGACCGACACATGCAGGCCGCGGTTTCGGCTGAAACCACGGCCAGGCCTACCGCGAGTGTCTCTGTTTCGGCTGAAACAGAGTCCTTGGTACTTCCAATTACCGAAACCGCTCAACTGACTACCTCGGTCCCGGAGGCCCCGGCTGAGTCTGTTATTGAATTTCCAACAGAAACTGGTGTCCTGGAACCTTCCGACACCATTCCTTTAGACAAATCTACACCAGCACGTGGTGCAGCCAGGCCTCCTGCATCCATGTCCATTAAGGCATTCTCCAGGGCTAAAGCTGCTAAACTCTCAAAAGCTTTGCCTCCCAAGGTTATCCCTCAGGGACCCTCTACTGGTTCACAGATTCTAAGCTTAGCAGAGGATCTTATATCTTTAATTAGGGGCTCTCAACCTCATCCGGACAGGGGCTCTCAACCTCCTCCAGACAAAAGACCCAGGGTTGAGCCCTCTGATCCCCCACTCCTCAGATGAGGCCTCTGATGGCTCTACTCTCTCGGACCACCAGGAGGAGGCTTTTTCGGCCTACGAGGATTCTGATGCAGAGGAATCTATTCCCTCGGCCTCCCCTCCTGAAGAGTTTTCCTTTGGGGAGACACTACATACCATGAGAGAGCATTTCCAATGGCAGGGCCAGGAATTCTCTGATTCCAGGAAAAGATTAAGGACCTTTTTACATTTGCCTCAGCATAGACCTTTAGCTATTCCTCCTGTTTTGAATGTCATTTGATGATGTGTACTCTGACTCTAGCACTACCCCTGATTCTCTCCCTCCGGCCCCTGCCAAACCCGATAGGTACTACAGGGTCCCGGACTCACATCTTTACCTTTACAAGGCCTACTCTGCTGATCCAGAAACTATTTCCCAGGGCCCTAAAGGGGTTGTAGCTGCCACTGCTAAAAATCCTCTCCCCTCTGAAAGGGAGTCCAGAGCTTTAGAGAGATGGGGTAAAAAAGTGTATACTTCTGCTACTCTTTCTATGAGGGCATTAAATTGTCAATTTCATATGATACAGTACCAAGAGTATTTGTTAGATGAATTGCATAAAAAACTGTCTTCACCTGACCCCCTAGACCGCAAGTCACTTCAGGATCTGGTACATAACTCACAACAGGTTAGCAACCATTTCTTGCAATGTGGTTATGATGTATTGGAAGCTTCATGTAGGTCAGCTATGACTGGCGCAGTCATACGTAGGCATGCTTGGCTGAAGGAACAATCCCTGCCAGACCATGTTAAAGCAAAGCTGCTGGATGCTCCTCTGGAAAAGCAAAAGTTATTTGGCTCCACGGCTCAGGAGGTCCTAAAGAAATTTGAAGAAAAGGCAAAATCCGTACAAACAGTCAAAGATTTTCTCCAAGTACAACCACCAAGATTCAGCAGGAATTGGCCTTCCAACAATTGGTCCTTTCCAGACACAGAGAGGTTTCAGAGAGGCAAGAACAGGCGTGCCAGAGGTAGAGGGCAAGCTAGAGGCTCCTACAGAGGACGTCAATGGCAGCCTCCCAACCAGAGAGGTAATGCAGGACCTTCAACTGCTGCACAAGGACAGGCTCAATGACTTTACTTTGACACCGCCAACCAGGGCTCAATTGGAAGCACCTTTGGGCGGAAAGCTTTCTTTATTCTCAGAAAATTGGCACAGTATTACAAGGGACAAATGGACACTGCAAATAATAGACAAAGGATACAGGTTTCATTTCCACACATTACCAAAAGAAAGGGCATGCCAGACCTGCCACCGAATCAAAGGGCAGAGGCTTTGAAACAAATTTCCAGCTTAATGCAAATGAAAGCTATAGAAAAGGTTCCTCTCTCAGAACAAGGCCAAGGATTTTATTCCAGACTATTCCTTGTTCCAAGAAAAGAAAAACAATGGAGGCCTATTCTCGACTTGTCCGCACTGAATACTTATCTCATTGTGCCAAAGTTCAAAATGCTGACTCTACAGCAGCTCCTTCCCATGCTGGGCAAGGGGTCTTGGCTGGTAACTCTAGATCTCAAGGAGGCATACCTGCATATCCCTATCAGACAAAGTTGCAGAAGACACCTTAGATTTCTTGCAGGATCAGAGCATTATCAATTCTCAGCATTGCCCTTTGGCTTATCTACTGCGCCCAGAGTATTCACGAAATGCCTGGCATCAGTAATTGCACACGGCAGACTTCAGGGGATTCAAATATACCCATATCTGGACGACTGCCTTATACAAGCGGACAGCCAACAAACTTTGGTACAACTCTTGAATTATGCCATCCACCTACTTCAGGCCTTGGGATATACAGTCAACTTTCACAAATCAAGACTTGTTCCATCCCAAAGAATAACCTTTCTGGGTGCAGATCTAGATACAACCACCCAAATGGCCTTCCTCACAGAAGGAAAACAAAATCAACTACCAGATTACTTCAAAAATCTGACAAGACAAACCCAGCTGACTGCAAGAAAAATCCTGCAGGCCCTGGGTTACATGGCTTTTTGCATCCTTCTGATTCCGCAAGCAAGACTACATATGAGGAAACTACAATGGTACCCAAGGAGTTTATGGACTCAGCACAGTCACAGCCTGGAAACTTTGATACCACTCATTCCATGCCTTCAAAAGGAATTTCTGTGGTGGGCTCAAGCAAGCCAGTCAAACAGGGGTCTGCCTTTTAGCAAACCAATAGCCAGCCAAACCATTACAACAGACGCTTCAGACCACGGATGGGGAGTGCACATGGAGGGCAGATGCATTCAAGGTCTATGGTCACAAAAAGAGCTACGCATGCACATAAACCAAAAGGAAATGCTGCAGTGATACACGCAGTCGAAGCCTTCAAACCTTTTCTGCATCATGGCCATCTGCTAATAAGGACAGACAACACCACGGTTATGTGGTACATAAACAAGCAAGGAGGCACCCATTCCTATCCTCTTTGCAGGCTGGCAATGAATCTATGGGAACTTTCCTTGAAACTCAAAATGCAGCTACAATCCCAGTTTGTGCCAGGGAAAGACAATATACTGGCGGACAGCTTAAGCAGAAATATCATGGATGCACACGAATGGATGCTGCACCCAGACATCTTTCTACAGATAACACAATCATGGGGGAGGCCGGACTTAGATCTTTTTGCCTCCCCCCCCACAATCATCAACTGAAGAAATTCTGCTCAAGGACATACTACCCACAAGCATGGAAAGTGGACGCCCTCTCTTTCAGCTGGAGAACTCTGACAGTGTATGCATTTCCACCTCTCCCATTAATGACCAAGGTTTTACTGAAGATCAGGACAGAGCAGCCAAAAGTGATTCTGATAGCTCCGGACTGGCCAAGACAGCACTGGTACCCACTGTTAAAGAGCCTGTCACGCACGAAACCATGGCCTCTTCCTCTATGGCCACTTCTACTGACACAGCACAATTACAAAACTCTGCATTCCAACCTGAAAACCTTGAAACTAACAGCCTGGAAAATACCTTGACTCCTCCTCAGGACAAGCTATCCCAGAGAGTGAAAGATATTATTATGGAAGCTCGCCGGCCTTCCACAAGAAAGGCATATTCAGTAAAATGGAAAAGATTCCACATTTGGAACACCACAAAGGGCCTAGATGCGACAGTGATGAACATGGCACATATCCTGGAATACTTGGCAGAAATGTTCCACAATGGTCTGTCTTACTCTTCCATTAAAATTCATGCTTCAGCAATTTCAGCAGAGTACAATACTGATCCACCTGTCTTCTCTCATCCTCTCCTAAGACAGTTTCTAAGAGGAATCAAAAACATCAATCCTCCAAGGAAACCACCTCTACCTACTTGGGACCTTAACTTCGTGTTGGAAAAACTAACACTGCCTCCCTTTGAACCAGCAGCATCTGCAGAACTATAGTTCCTGTCTTGGAAGACTTCTCTCCTTCTGGCCATAACCTCAGCAAGAAGAGTATCTGAGTTACAGGCCCTTATGGCAGTACAGCCATTTCTTATTTTTCATCAGGACAGAGTTTCATTGAGAACCAATCCTACATTTATGCCAAAGGTGGTATCCAGGGTTTCATTAAATCAAGCTATTCACTTGCCTACCTTCTTTCCAAATCCACAAAACAAAGGGGAGAAACTTCTGCACACCCTGGACATACACAGACAGTTGCGCTACTACTTGGGCAGAACTAAAGGTTACAGAAAAACTGACCAGCTGTTGGTAGCATATGCTGCTGGTACACAAGGAAAAGCAATTTCCAAACAGACAATTTCAAAATGGATAGGGAATTGCATTCGTTTTGGTTACTCCTTTCATGGAAAAACTGTGCCAGCTAACATTAGACCTCATTCCACGAGAGCCACAGCCACCTCCACAGACTTCTTAAGAGGGGTGGCTACCAAGGACATTTTAGAAGCTGCTACATGGAGCTCCGTGCATACATTTGCCAAGCATTACAATTTACCTTTATATTCCAGATCCAGAGCAGGCTTTGCTACGGCAGTCCTGCAGGGCATTTTAGCTACACCATCCTTTACATAGTTCCTCCACCCCAGATTGGCTATGGTATTCTACCCATATGTGATGACTGCAGATGCATCCTTGAAGGACATAGTGCAGTTTTGTACCTACCATAAATGTAGATGTCCGATAGGTATGCATCTGCAGTCAGGTTTACCCTCCCTCCTTCCCCTCTGTGGTATTTCTTGGGTACTTACCCCTCTTATAGCTAGCTGGGGTGATCTATTATGGTGTATTTGTTTTTATATTATTGTGCATGTTTGGATTTTTAAATGCATCTCTCCAAATTTAGCCTTCCTTAGAGGGTACCTGGCATCTGGGGCAAGAAAAACTGAGGAAGATGGTGTCTGCTGATGCTTTTATACCCCAGGCGCTCTGATGTCGGGGAAAGTGTGACATCAGCCGACGCCGGACCCAGACTTTGGAATCCGGCCGACCGAAGGGCTGCCTGAGGCAGGACAAACCCATATGTGATGACTGCAGATGCATACCTATCGGACATCTACATTTATGGTAGGTACAAAAGTGTACTTTTTATTCCTAGTTGAACTATATAAGTAGGCTTCTTTAAAAATGTATACTCTGAAACCATTTCTGGAAGTGGATTATAATTAACTTGAATGGCTTTGGTCTTTTGTGAATTAAGTCTATACTCTACAATTTCCCCAAATTTTCTGTATTTTACTTATCTCAGATCCTTATCTGGCTTAGTGAAGTATATTTACAGATCATCCACATGTGATGTGATTTTTCCAATACTTATCTGCTGCTGTATATCCTTAACATTCTGCCTAAATCTTACCATTAATGTTTCAGTGCAGAATGCAAACAACAAAGGAGAAAGTGGGCACCCCTGTCTTATGCTTTTACTTATTTCCACCAGTCCAGAAACCCCAAGACCCACTTCTTTTTTGGCCTTAGCATCCCTATGTAATGCCTTCTTTAAGTCTACGAACTGCAGAACGAAAACTGCAATTCACATAATCGGATGCTTTCAAGGCAACCTTACTTCCTGTGTGTGAAAACTTATTTAATTTGGAAGCACTATGTTTAATTAAAGATGTTTTAATCAAGCTGTCAAGTGATTCTTCCTTTAATGAAGCTAGTGTTGTCATGTTCATTATGTTTAGGCCAGGGAAAATATACATGATAATTTCATAGCCAGTAGTGCTGTGAATAGCTCAGAGTCTTGATTTATTGTGGTAATCAGCCTGATAGATTCCACCTCTGTAAGATCCTCCAGGTTTTCAAATGACTTTAACAGTAACCTGGCTTCATGACTCCAGAGTTTTACCTGAAGTCATGATGTAGCTAATTAACTGACACTACCCTTGAAGTCCTCATCCCCCAGCTTATAAACTTCTATGGATAGACCTTCACAGCCAGTTAAATTTCCTTTTTCTGTATTATTATTGTTATTTTTTATTATTATTAACATTTGTATTAATATTATTAATTCCTTCCATCTAGTGTTTAATTACTGGCCTTGATAAAATCTAGCCTGATCTGGATTTGGCTTCTTGAGGTCCAGAGACCCTAAATAGACCTCTGTTTCCTGTGACTGTAGTTTTCCCCATGAAATCCTCTTGATGTAAGCCTTAATAATAGCCCATAAAACATCTCGCAATTTCGGTGGATGTATTTTAGACCCCACCCCCTACCATGCCTTTATCTTGCATACCGTCTTCTTCACCTTCTGCTGTATCTGAAGGCCTGGTACTTTTGAATGGCTGCATTGCCCTCTAAATTAAATAGAAAGTACCTTTTTTATTTTGTCCACTTTAATACTGCATTGTTTTATTTCTTTTTTTTTCAGTTGCTAAACTTTTGTCTGTGTCCCATAAAGCCTGACATTCTGTTCTTGTGCCTTCAACAATGTAGTTTACAGATCCTTAACATTCCTTCTCATCTGTTATATTTCTGCAGTCTCCCCTTTTAGAAGAATGACAACATGTGACTTAATCTTTTCCTATAATTCTGGTAAATCTCCAGTGTTTGACATTTTCTCTATGCACCTTCTGCATCAATGTCTGATAGTCCGCTCAGATTTCTTCTTCTCCTGTAAATGTATGTCCAGTATCCAAACCCTTTCTAGTACATAATCCACCAGATGGAATTGTAGTATCATTGGCATATGATCTGATATTGTTATTGGAGGATATCCAATGAATCTACATAGGCAGGATGTTCTTCGTGTTTCATTGTTGCAGTCATTACATTTGGGTAATCTGCTTGCAGGTTACCCTCAGTCGGCCTGATTAGCAAAGTCTTGGATCCTGCGTCGGTTGCTGTCCCCTCTTCCATGACGTCAGATCGTCAGGAGTATAAAACATGCAGCTGATGCCATTACATCAGTTTTTCTTGCCCCAGATGTCAGGTGCCCCCCTAATGGGAAGCAATTACAACTTTCCAAAACCCACTTCAAAAGCAACCGCCCAATCACTAACATAATCTTTTACATTTCTTGCAACAGTCAAAATAAAACAACCTATGTTCATGGGTTTACCATCATTTGTGCGAACGACATTCTGTCGGCAGGTTTGTTGCTGAAAATCAGAATGTCGTTTGCAAAATGACAAGTGTATTGGATTGTGGAACACACTTATGCGAATGCAGTAGCGCATTTGCATAAGTGTGTTCGACTATACTGCATTCACATAAGTGCGTTTCGACTATATGTACGAGATTGCGGTACAGTGGGGATTGGAAATCCAGCCATATTCCCTATGTAGTACGATCTCTGAGTTGGAATATATTAGTAGCAGGGGGTGTGGGGAGCACAACCCCTCACAGGGAGGTGCAGGGGGGCTTGCCCCCCTGCATAAACATGACATGTCGTATAGGAGTTTGATTTACATCTGCTCCTATACGGCTGTCACGTCACAATTTCGGTGACAATGTCGACTGAAATGTGTCGATCATTTGGGGCGACGTGTACTCTTGAAATGTTTGGTTTCGGTTTAAATTGTCAGTATTTCGAATGGCAAATGTTTTGCCATTCAAAATAACGATAGTAAACCATGCTTATGCTGTTATAATTATTTGCATTCACTTTTTACCCCAGCGGCTTCCACAAAGGAGCCAAAAGCCTCTGCCGTGGCATAGGACCAGAACAGCCACATTTAACTGTAAACCCGAGGCAGTGAGAACTTTCAGTAGTTTATAATATGTTTTATGCTGTCTTGAATGGATCCCCCACCCATTTCAGGTGTTATTTTTATGCGAATAGTCACAAAAAACCAAGAAGCCTTTTCTAGTTATTTCACTGTAAACTTATTTCTCTCTTTCCAGGTACTTTTCGATGAACAGTATCCATCTATTATATATATCTTTGCTATTTTTAATTTTATTAAATGTGTAAGTTTTCTTTTGCTTCAGTTTATAATTTTTCACTTTATTCACAAAGTGTAAATGAACTGATAACTGAACTTATTGTGTATCACCTAAGCTGAATGCCTGCCAGCATTCAGAGCTATTTACAGCTTGAACTGTTGATGTTAAAAAAAAAGTAGAGCCCCAACAACTTCCTGTCATTTAATGACAAGATACCATCACTCTTAAGAATTTCATGGGCATAGTGAGACCCCTTAGCCTGTTGTCATGATGTGGCTTCCTCTTTAATTGGGAAATTACTAAAATAAGACCGTTGCTGCATGGGTTCTTAAAACTGGGGAAAAAAAAGAAGTAAACTCCGTAGTATCCCTGAAGTCTCAAACAACCCACTAAACAGGTGTAGTGGGTCCAAAAACAAAACAGTGTAAGAAACTTCTCTGTTTGGAAGATTTTCAGTCCATATATCTCTAGTTAATCCCTGTATATTAATCAGATCAGACAATAGTAGTAGAAGTAGCGAACTTAAACTCGTCTTAAGTAAAAAAAAAAAAAAAAATATATATATATATATATATATATATATATATATATATATATAATTTGAAATATTGTACAGAATTACTAAGTATTTGAAAGTAATCCTAGCAAAGCAGGCAGTCTGTTTCCAGTCTAAAATCCTGTATTAACTACTCAGACAAGCGATCCAAGTAAAAAAAAAAAAAAAAAACATAGTCATAGTTTCCTCACAAGCTTTCTAAATGTGTGTGTATATATATATATATATATATATATATATATATATATATATATATATATATGTATATTTTATCAGGCAAGGGAGTAGTTTATTGTGCTGTAAAACAGTGTTATTGATACACATGTTAAATTCACATCCCTTCTCCCATCAATGTGACATTCGAGCTGGTCCTGCCCTGTTTAGTAGCTGCCATAATAGTATAACCCTTATGTACTTTAAATAAAATTTATAATGATGTGGTACCTCTTATTTAACCAGATTATTAAGTCTGTGATTTTGGGCGGCCACGGTGGTGCAGTGGTTAGCGTTGTCACCTCACAGCAAGAGGTTCTCTGGTTCGATCCTCGGCTGGGGTGCCTTCTGTGTGGAGTCTGCATGTACTCCCTGTGGTCACGTGGGTTTCCTCCGGGTGCTCCGGTTTCCTCACACATCCCAAAGACATGCTGTAGGTGGATTGGACACTCCAAATTGGCCCTAGGTGTGAGTGTGTGCATGTGCATGCCTTCAGTGGAAGGTTGGGCGCCGGGCTGGCAACTTGACACCGTAAAACTCCACTGCCAATCATGAGCGGACAGGTGATCCGCTGTTGCGACCCCTAACCGGGAAAAGCCGAAAGAAGAAGAAGAAGAAGATGATTAAGTCTGTGATTTTATTCAAGACAATATACTACATGGCTGGAAATCTATCAACTTTAATCCATTTGGCAATCAAAACATATATATAAATATACACACATACAATTTGCGTGTAAAATTATATTCTATTTTCATAACCTATTGTTAACAAATATCGCTTCGTCCTTCTAGACTTCTTCAGGTCTGTGTACAAGAACCCTAAAAACTGTCTATAAAAATATTATTGTATAATTAGTATTGTTATTGCACATCATTTTGAATAAAGTGGAAAAAAGAGAACAAGAAAAAGAAAAAAATAATAAGAAAAGTATGAGAAGACACACCAAAGGCTAGGCTTCATCTATAGAGTACAGTGTTCGCTTACTTACTGCTAGACAAAACATAGCCACTTATTTTCTACTCCCCACCCTGTTATATGCCTCTCCTATTCTAACCAATCTCAACTCCTCTCTATTAGCCAAACAAGAACAATGCTACAAGTAGCCGTATTCCCAGCCAACCAAAAATATAAATCACGTTACTGCTTCTGCCTCTCAATCAGTTAGATGATGGAAAACATAATATACATTTAAATTAAAACTGATTTAACATGGTATTTAAAACCAACTGGTAGAATAAAATAAAATTAGTCATGTAAACAATGTGGCAATCATCTAAGTTCCAGTACACTTTTAATTGAACAGTAGTAGTTTAGTCCAGGCTTCTTAAAAGAGTTCAGCTTTAATTGCCACATGAGTTCATGTTTCTCCAGAATATTCAAGATGTCTCCTTCAAGATCACCCATGTCTATGCGATCCAGGATCTGGAACTTAAAACCTGTGTGTCTTTTATGAAGAGAAAGGTGTTTGGCTAGTGCATTATTTTTACATCCAGAGCGGATTTCTGACAGATGACATGAAATCCTACGCTTAAGTTTATTTATAGTCTTGCCCACATAGAATGCATCACATTCATTGCACTGTGCCCTGTAAATTACTTTTGTAGTGTTACAGTCACCCCCCTGCACTGGTCTTAATAATTTTCTGTAAATATGGACAATAAAAATCACCTTGCTGTATAAATATACAAAATGTACAATTAGCTTCACATCTTTTAGTGTTTCTCTTATATGGTCTAGGTTTTATTTCAACAAAACTTGTAATGTTCCTGGCCTTCCTATATACAAAGGATGGGGCTTCACCTAAGATATTAATCAGAAAAGGATTTCTTGTGACAATGGCCCAGTTTTCTTCAATAACATTTTTGATACTGTGATAATCCAAAGTGTATGTCAGGATGCAGCTATTTTTGCATTTGTTATTATCTGTGGAATTTATTAACCTTCTCCTACTGGGAGGTTGAGTGAAGGTGCTTCAGTCCTTTTCACTTCTATAATGGGTTCTAGGATGTTTAACATCTGACTTTCATAGCCTTTCACTAGAAAATCATTCTCTAAGTTGTTCAGGTTTCTCATGCAAACATACTCTTTATGTATCTAAACGTGGCATGGCAGTTGGCTTGTATGTTTTTTTTTTTTTCCCAAATACCCATTCAATTTTTGTAACTAGCTTAGCAAAAATAAAAGATCGAAAGATTGATTAAGCATTTGCAAAGAGGCGTCTTCCATTCGCTGAATGCTCAAAATCATTAATTTTTTTTTTTTATTTTACATTTGTTTAGAATTAGAGTTCAGCTATCAGCGATATCCAGTTTCCATTCAGGTGAATCAGGCCTCAATATTATGTCTCACAAACTATGTAAAGCCTTTCTTAAAGGTACTTTGTTTATTAAGGCCACCTATCAAAGATCCTCTTGCACCACGGGACCTAATTTTTGTTTTATCTCATTTAATTTTTCCCCTGTTCGAGACAGCATCATCTTGTGAACTCAAATTCTTGACGTGGAAAACTATTCTCTTGATAGCAATTACCTCTGCTAGAAGAGTGTCAGAGCTGCAAGCCTTGTTAATGAAGCCCCCCTACTTGCTGTTCCATAGAGAGAAGGTCTTCTTACGAACAAACCCCACCTTTTTGCCTAAAGTATGTTCAGAATCAAACTTGAACCAATCCATAGAGCTGTCAGTCTTTTATCCATATTATGAGAATAAGGCAGAATGCGTGTTATACCAACTAAATGTGCATAGACAGTTGCATTTCTACTTGCACAGGACTAAGGACTTCAGAAAATCTGACCAACTATTCATATCCTTTTCAGGTTCTAAGAAAGGCACTCCAGTCTCTAAAGTGACACTTTCAAAATGGCTTTCAGATTGCATAACCTTCACCTATAAATCTCAAAACAGAGATCTTCCCCATAGAGTTAAAGCCCACTCTACAAGAACCATTGCAGCCTCTTCCGCCTTTTTGGCTAGACTACTAATTGATACCATTTGTGCTGTGACAACATGGGCAAGACCACATACCTTTATCACTCATTACAAATTTGATTTGGCCTCCAGGAACAGGGCCTCTCTTGGTTCCACAATTCTGAAGAATATTCTCCCTTGAGCCACCCAAGAAAGATGGTGCCAGGGGCACTGTTCCATCCTGGTAAGAATAAAGGTGATATTGGACAACAACACACAAATAAGTTATGTACTCACCATAATGTTCCATGTGTGTTGTCCATCTTTGCCTTCATTCTTACATCCCACCCTCCTTTCCCCCAGCCAGTTTTTACTCTTGGAAGACCGAGTTGCTACAATTGGACATAATTGTTCTCTGACCTTCTTGACTGCACTCTGAGATATTATAAAATGTATTTTTTTCTTCTTATTATTATTATGCCTGCAGACAAGATGTGAGAGATGTTCCTAGGGCATGCTGGGATAGGGTTTAGCCACGAGCTAGTGGAAGACCTCGAGCTTGCATATAAGGCCAAGTCGATCCGAGGATCGGATCCAAACCCATCATGGTAAGAATGAAGGCGAAGATGGACAACATACATGGAACGTTATGGTGAGTACTTAACTTCTTTTTTAAGAAGAAATGCCAAGGGGGTTCCAAGAAGAATTCTGAAAACCTCAAAAACCAGGACAATCCAATAAGTCAGAATGACTGTTTGAGACTTTGTTCCTCCCTTCCACTCTGGCAGCTCCTTTTTTCTTCCAGAAAGTCTGAATCTCCACTTTTCTCTTTGGCAACAGTTTCAGGCAAATGGGTTCTGAAGAACATTCAAGGTTACAGATGGCAGTGGGAGGAAATCCGTCCTTTCCAGGGGGTAATTCATCATCCTCCAGACCAGATTGTTTTGTTTCCACGTGTCCTTCATCAGAATCAGCTCCCCCTTCCCATGTAGCAAAGGGGTTTTATTCAAGGATGCTTTTAGTGGCAAAGAATGAAATTGCTTGGAGACTAGTTACGGATCTGTCTTTCCTAAACGTGTTTGTGATAGTGCCAGAATTCAAAATGATTTCACATCACAACCTATTGCCTTTTCTTCATCATTCATGTTTCCAGGTAACACTAGATTTAAAAGATACTTATCACATTCCTATTCATCTAGACTTGTTTCTTAAGGTTTTGTATGTCTGCATCACATTATTATTTCTCTGTCTTACCCTTTGGGGACTATCCACTGCACCAGAAGTGTTCATAAAATGTGTAGATTCACTTATAGCACATTGCAGACTACAGGGTATCCACATCATCATCAGTCCCCTTTTTCCCATTTTTCTACATGCAGTCAGGGTGTCATGTCAACTGTTGCCAACTCTCTAGCTTCATTGTCCCTCTCTTACCTTCTTCGACAGTCATGCATGACTATCACAGGCCTTCTCTCTCACCATCCATCCATCTCTTTGCTGGACATCCTCGTTTCCTCTTGCCTTCTTCCTGTCAAAAAATCTTCTTCACCAGATTGTCTTCTCTTTTTCTGCATATGCGCAAACCACCATAATCTGTTCTCTTTGACCTTATCTGCAATTGGAACTACTTTGGCTTCTGCTGTGATGCAAGGTATCCAAATTTTTCTGTACTTAGACAACTTGCTTACCTTTGTAGAGTCTTTTTCAGTGTGTCAGTAATCTCCTGTGTGAGAGATTTCTTACACAAGTTGGGATTCCAAGAGAACATTCAAAAGTCTTTCTTGACTTCTTGTCACGGGATCATGTTTCTGGGATGTCAACTAAACACCACAGTTCAAAGAGCTTTTCTTCTTTAGGAAAACATAGATCTGTATCTACATCTATTTCTAGGGTTTTCTACTCAGACTTTGGTCACTACAAGGAAATAACTCAGGGTATTGCGTCTCATGGCTTTTATAACTCTCGTACCACCCATGGCAAGATTCCACGAGTAAGAATCAGTGGTATCTGAAGTCACTTTGGTTTCAGCACTAACACCCCTTGTCTTTTTAGATCCCAGTGGTGGGTTTGTCAGAAGGGAAATTACTTGGTGGAGAAGTAGAGATCCCTAAATCCAGGCCTGCCCTTCCTTGTTCCAAATCCGTTTGTCACCATAGATGCCTCAGACTTTGCTTGGGGCGAAGTTTCAGGAGAGATGAAAGTGCAAGGTGTATGAGACATAAAGGACAGATTCAAGATCATAAATATAAAAGAGATGCTTGCCATGATCAAGGCACCCAACTTTCTGAATCATCTTTGGTCCCCAGGACCTCTTCAAGCCGTTACAGACAGTACAACAGTCTGTGGTACATCAACATGCAAGGGGGAACCAGGTCCGTACCCCATCTATAGACTAGCCATGTTAGCTTGGAATATAACTTTGTGGCACAGTCTCATTCTACAGGCATCCTGCATTTTTTCAAAGCAAAATTGTGCAGCAGACAAGCTGAGCGGGACAAGGGCAGACCCATGCAGATGGAAACAACGTTGGGGGAATCTTTTATGATTTGATCCATCTGTAGGGACTTCTCTCTGAGCATTAAGCTGGCAAAATTCTACTCCAAGACTGTTTGCAAGAAGGCTTGGAAGACTGATGCCGTTTCTTTTCCTTAGACAGGAATATTCCTGTATCCTTTTCCATCCTTTCCACTAATATCTGGGGTACTTCAAGAGTCCCCCAAAATCATTGTGGTGACGACTCCCTTCTGGCCCAGATAGCCATGATTCTCCCTTCTTTTGGGATTGGCTAGGGGCAACTACCCCAAGCTTCATCACAGAATTTATCTACTGACACAAGAACTGTGGTGATTAGTACATCCCAACACCAGTCAACTTCAGTTCACTAAGTGGATGATAGGTGCCTAAAAGGAATTAAGACCCTGTTTATTGAGGACATGCAGCAGGTTGTAATGGAGTCAAGAAAGCCTGCTACTACTATATATTAGCAAATGAATTTTTTTTTAGTTGGTGCCAACAACACTGGCAAGAAAATTGGCCCCTCCGGTCCCAAAGGTTTCAGAGCCGACCCCCTTACCAACCATTTTTTTTCCTCCGACTGCTTTGCTCTCGGAGCCTATTACTTCAGGTTCTTCTGTATTGGACCCGTCTGCTCCGGGGATTCAACCTGCTTCCTCTGAGCCAATAACTCTATCCTCGATGGCTCACTCTGGAGCCGAGGAATCTGGGAGCCGACACTCTCGAGTCAACACCGAGGGGGACAGTCACCGTGGGTTCTCGTTGGAACCGACCCTCCCTCTTGGAGCCTCGGCTCGACTCAGCTCTGCTCCCACTTTTGCTTTGGAGCTGTTCCCTCTTGCTAGGAGTCAACCATCCATCCCCTCGGAGCGGAGGTCTTCTTCGGAGCGAGGGAGGAAGGCTTTCAAAGCTATAGAGAAGGCTTTATCCTCTACTAAAGCCATACCTTTGGAACCTGTGTCCCACCAGCAGCAGGCAGCAACCTCTTCCCCCCCTGCCACCCCCACAGCATAGGGAGCCAGAGACCCAAGTAGCCCCCATTGGAGGTGCACCCTTTTCCGAGACCTCCCCAGATTACCCTCGGAAGAAACTGTGTAAGAGGAACATGTTGACTCACCTGAGTCTGTCACATCAGACACTGATTTAGAGGATCAGAAGGGTCCCCTAAATCCCCCTCTGAGGATGTCTCTTTTTTTTCTGACAGAAGACCTCTAACCCTACTGAGTATGAGTCAGTGTACCTTGAGGCCTTTGGTTCCCGACCTTCCACCTCCTGGGTGACACCGCCTTATGACCAACTCTTGGGGGTCATATCGCGGAAAGCCTGGACCTCTCCAGATTCAGTGGAGCCTGTCCTGAGGAGGCCAAATAACTTCATGACAGCACCTGAGGACAAGACTTTTCTTAGTAAGGGAGTTCCCGTTGACGCTATGGTAGTAGCAGCGGCCACCAATAAGGAGATATCCGAGGCATCTTCTAATATCAATCCTCCTAACAAGGAGTCCAGGAAGATGGATATGTACGGGAAGTGTACTTTTTCTTCAGTGGCATTTACACTAAGATTGCTGAATTACCTTACTTATTTTACTCATCTTCAGAGAGATCTTCTGAAAGAGTTAGACACCCTCCAGGGTTCAGTAGCTCCGGGTTCCATAGATAAGGTTTCTGCACAGCTCTCCACCCTTACTTCCATAGCCAACTCCTCCATGAGGCTGATATCGTACGTGGCAGATGGAGCGAGTAGGGCAGCTGCAGCAGGAATATTTCTCAGGAGACATTCTTGGATGCGTCTTTGTAATTTTATGGAGTCCTTCAAGTCTTCTTTCACTAACGTCCCCTTTGATAGTCCTTCTCTTTTTGGACCCCAAGTGAAAGAGACTGACTAGATGCGAGCAGGAAGGGAAAACCTTATCTGCTGTTGCAGTCCATTTCTCCCATCTAGACCCTATCCCAAGTGTAATACAGGAGGGAAAATGTGGTTCCATAAATCCCAAAAAGGTTTCCCTCGGGCACAAGGTTAATCCTGCCCTAGAGGCAGAGGGGAGGATAAAATGTAAGACGCCGCCCTTGCGACAGAGAAGGTTTGCAGCATCAGGGAGACAGAGAAACTTTCTCTGATCGTCCCTCCCATCGCCCCTGAGGGGTTGCCCAACTGTCCATCTCTGGAGGCAGTCGGGGGTCATCTGTCGCTGTACCCAAGCGCCTGGCTAACCATCTTCCAAAATCGTTGGGTACACACCATAATATCCAGAGATTACCTGATCCCCTTTTTTTCCAAGTCCCCAACAAACCAGTCTGTACCAGACGTACCACTCATTCAGCTAGACCTCGCAGCATCAGAGGTCATCTCGTTGCTGCAAAAGAGAGTCATCCAAGAAGTCCACGCAGAGCAAGTAGGATCCGAAACTTACTCTTGATTCTTTTTAGTTCCAAAAAAGACAGGGCACTAAAGATCAATTCTAGATCTCAGCAGGCTCAACAAGCACGTAAAGAAATCGAAGTTCCAAATGGTCACTCTGCAGTCAATATTTCCCTTTATCGGGAAAGACAATTGGATGTGCCCAATCGATCACTAGGACGCATACTACCACATCAAAATGGACAGAAGCTCCAGGAGACACTTACACTTCCGGCTGGGAACCAGTCATTTTTAGTTCAGAACACTGCCCTTTGGTCTCACTACAGCCCCCAGAATGTTTACCAAATGTATGGCAGTGGTAACGGCTCACCTGAGATGTCAAGGATTCCAGGTGTTTTGGTACCTAGATGACTGCCTCCTCACTGCTTCCACCAAGCATCAACTCATCAGAACCAGGGACGAGACTTTATCCTTGTGCGCCAGTCTAGGCACCACTGTCAACAAAAAAGTCAGTCTTATCTCCCTCGCAGCACATTGTATATTTAGGCTCAGAAATAGACACAACCACCATGTCAGCAAGACTAACACCAAAAAGAGTAGAGTCTCTACGCAGTCAAGTCAGAGCCTTGCTAAACAAACAAAAGGTTCAGGCCAGAGTAGTCCTTCAAGTCCTAGGAACTATGGCTTCCGCCATCCTATTAGTTCTTCTTGCTCGTCTACACATGAGGATACTTCAGTGGTTGTTATTTGCCCAATGGTCGATGCAAGACCTTCCATTGTCTCACCAGATTTTTATAGCAAGCACCTGCAAAAAGGATCCGACATGGTGGTTGCACACAGAACAACTTCTCCTAGGTCATCCACTTGTTCATCCCCAAGAGAAAGCAGTTTTGACCACGGACGCTTCCCATATAGGGTGGGGGGGCATTATCTGGGAATGACAGTCCAAGGTACTTGGCAGAACCAAGAGAACAACTTGCACATCAATGTTCTGTAGATGAGATTGGTGCTATACGCATTGCAAGCACTTCACAGCTCCCTTCCCACCGGTGCAATTGCGATTCAGTCAGACAACATGTCTGTCGTGTGGTACATAAACAAGGGGGAACCAAATCTTGCCCGCTTTGCAGAGAGGCCTTCAGAGTTTGGAAATGGGCAATAGATACTCAATGCTTCCTGATAGCAACGCATGTCCTGGGGAAATCCAACGTAATAGCAGACAAACTCAGCCAAGAAATTCTGATGCCTCACGAGTGGTCCCTGAATCCAAAAGTTGCGAAAGAGTTGTTTCACAGATGGGGCCAGCCCTGCTGCGACCTATTCACCACTCACCTGAGCACCAAAGCAGCTACTTTGCTCTCATTCCCCATTCGGGGATGTCACCCAGGGATGCTCTAGTCCACGATTATCCCCCGGGACTTCTTTATGCCTTTCCTCCCTTTTTCACACATTCCAAGGGTAATACAGAAAGCAAGACAGTTGAGTAGTTCCTTATCCTCATTGCTCCTTACTGGCCTCGACAAGTTTGGTTTCCCTTCCTGTGGCCCTACCTTTTGGAGGAACCATGGATTCTGGACCCATCTCTAGATCTCCTGATTCATCAATCGGGACAGTTCAACCCCAACATCCACACCCTCAAATTGACAGCATGGCTGCACCAGTTCCACAAATAGCTAGGTGTATTCTCCTATCCCCTTCGGTCAAACACATTCTAATTTCATCCCATAAACCTTCCACTCAGAAACTATGCTCCAGCAAATGTAAAAGTTTTTTTTTTTGGGCTACAAACCGGGGCTTAGATCCATATATGGCTCCTATAGAATCTATCTTATCATTCCTAGTGTCAATTTTTCATGAAGGGGCGGCAGCCGCTACAGTTAGAGTTCAGTTAGCTGCCATTTCCAATTTCCATTTTGGCTTCATGGGAAATCCAGTCATGCAGCACTCCTTGTGTAAAACTTTCTTAAAAGGAGTTCTTCTTCTCAGGCCTCCAATCAAACAGCCATTAGAACCTTGGGACTTGAAGTTAGTCCACTCATCTTTGATGTCTGCACCCTTTGAGCCATCCTCTTTATCAGACCTAAAATTGTTGTCATGGAAAACACTATTCTTAGTAGCCATAACATCAGCTAGGAGAGTCTCAGAACTGCAAGCTCTAACTATTCCACCTCCTTACATTATTTTTCAGAAAGATAGAGTCTCTCTCAGGAGAAATCTTTCCTTTCTTCCCAAGGTATGCTCAGAGCACAATCTATACCAATACTATTGAGCTACCTGTGTTTTTTTTCCAAACCACTGTAATAAGTCTGAGTATAGACAACACCAGTTAGACGTTCACAGAATTCTCAGATTTCATTTACACAGGACTAAAGAATTCAGAAAATCATATCAACTATTTGTTTTCTTTTCCGACAAGAAGAAGGGCTTGCCTGTTTCTAAGGTTACTCTTTCAAAATTGCTTTCGGATTGCATTTCATTTGCTTATCAACAAGCTGGCAAACAATTACCCATCAAAGTTAAAGGTCATTCTTCTAGAGCTATATCTGCTTCATGTGCCTTTAGATCTAGGCTCCCAATTGCTACTATTTGTGCAACAGCTACTTGGGCAAGACGACATACATTGGATTTGGCCTCCAGGGACAGGTCTTCCTTTGGGTCCACTGTGCTGAACAGTCTCTTCGCTTGAGCCACCTGGGATATAGGTGCTAGGAACACTGTCCCATCCAGCAAGAATTACGGCGAGATAGGACTGCATAGCATAAAGAAGTTATGTACTCACCATAACATTCCATGTTTGTAGTCCATCTTGCCTACATTCTTGTGTCCCTCCCTCCATCCCCCTTCCTGTTTTCTGGGGGATCTGGTGGATTATGCTGGTGCTGTCTGACCTAGTTCTCTTTTGTTGTCCACCTGGCATGGATTATATTTTCAAAATCCTTGGAATATATATATATATATGCAGCTCTGATATTTGTCTTACCTGATAGGTACCTATTGCTTTCTTGCAAACTAGATCTGGGGAATTGCCGTGAGGCACCATGGGATAGGGGCTAGCCTCTAGCCAGTAAAAGCTCTTGAGCTTTAGTATCGGCCAAGTTGGAGCCGAATATCGGCTCCAAACCCATCCAGCAAGAATGTAGGCGAGCTGGACTACAAACATGGAACATTATGGTGAGTACATATCTTTTTTTTCCTTCTGCTGCTGTGGGTAGTCAAGCCATTACTACCAATTTCTCCAACTGGGCTGTGAGGGTGGTTTTCATTTTTGATACCTTTTTATCTGATCTCTGCATGTAATCAAGCAGGTTTGCATAAATATTCTGCAATTTCAGCATAGGTTTGACCAGCTGATGGTTAAGAAGATTCATTTCCACATTAATTGACTGAACGACTGCAATTTTGATATCCATACAGTTAATTATGTTCCTTTCTTCTCTGTAGTTGAGCTACATGGTTGTCATTGCTTCTTCTGCATAGCAAATATATTATTTTTGGTGGTCTTTGTTTTCTGAAAGTCTGGCATTTAATCAAAGGACCTTCAAAGAAAATACCTTTTTAAAAAACTGGATAAGAGGAGAGAACCCATTAATTAGCATGCAATATGGTCTCTGCTTTTACAGGAAGTCCCAAGACATATAAATTGCTGTTTATGGATGTTTTAATCTGGTTAGGGATTCTTGGTGTGGGCATGGTCACTCTATTTTCACTGTTGAGGGCGTTGGTGAACTGTTTGTCTGTATTGTTAATGAGCACAAAACCTAACCTCTTGGCAGCTAGTTGTATCCGTTGTTCTATAATGAGACAGGCTCCACAGTTGAAGTAAATGGCCTCCTCCTTGCATATATTTGGAGTACAGACTGCCTTCCTGGGCAGACTCACTGCTGCAGTGTTCAGGGCCACTCTTGAAGTAAATTATGTATTTGTTTTCCTTCATTCGTAGAAGCTTGGCAACTCAGACAGAATTCTTGCAATCTCAATGTTTGGTCAGTGCCTAGCCTTTTTCAGAACCTGTAAGCTGGCCCCTTCAAGGTAAATTTGTTGGATTTGCCATAGGGGGCAGGTGATTTGCTGATAGACCAGACCTCTGTGAACAGCTTGGCTAAGTTGTGTCGGACCTTAGAAGTGTCTAATTCTGAGTATTATCACCTTAAAGTTTAATTGCATGCAGTGCATTACATGTTAGTGCTGTTTGGAAAACCATAGAGTTGGAGATTTTGTCCTGAAGAAGGCAATCATTTGTAGTCCAGCTGAATTGGTTTGTTTTTTGAAAGGATACATCCCCAACCATCCTGTTTGTAGCAAGAATTTTTCCTTTGTTGGAATTTGCTCAAGCTGTCATATAAGGAAAGAAAAAAGACTGATTGGAACCATCTTTTGGAAGCCAACAATAAGCCTGACCTTTTCCAGACAGTGAAGTAAATATGGACCATCTCTAATTGCTACTTTATTTACTTACAGACCAAGTGTTGTCTCGTGTCTACTTCCATGGGTCTATAGGATATGCCTCCTCCAGTGGAGTTAAAATTTGTCCTGGATTTCCTAGCTGACCGGTTGAAGAATGACTTTCTGGACCTGCGACACCATTTGTGCTCCCAGCTGTGTTCATTGGGCTGTATGTGGTTTAAATGGTAACATGGTTGGGGATACCCATCTCTTAATACAACTGTAGAGCTTGCCTATGTTAAATATACAGTGATCAATAGTCTTAAAGGAGGTCACTGAGGCCAAAAACTGAGTAAAATATTTTCTTGATGTTCTGCGCTGTTTAGTTAAGACTTGGGGAAAAATTGTGAAACACTTAGCCCCTTAAGTTAGTCTATTTTTTGGTGGTGTCAAGTGTATTCACACACAAACTACAAAGTAAAAGAGTTATTAACTCGGTAAAATTCTGTAATTTTATGGCCTCAGTGGAGAAAAAGAAAGTAGCTATAATGAAAGTTTGCAGTAAAGAAGTTTTGAATTCTTAGGAACATAATAGGTTTATGATCCCATTAGATGAGAAGGAACAGAGAGATCCAAATACCTTGCTACATGGATTTTTCCTTAGCAGAAACCTTAAAATGTGATAGGTGCAATGATGTAAGAACTAGATAGACATGTTTATAAAGAAGGTATTATGGTATTTCACTCGAATCAAACATGGTATGCACCGAGGAAGATAAATAAGATAGAAGGGATCTGTGAGTATGCATTCAGTAGACTTCCATTGGAACTAATTCCATCAGTTAAAAAGTCAACACTATACATAATTGACTAAAAAAAAAAAAAAAAAAAAAAAATTCCCAAGTTTGCACAACTCTGGGAGTAAGGAGATACTTCTTTACCCCGCCTTCCTGTTATCTTGCTGTGTTCAGTATATTGTTTATTTTTCCTTTTAATACTTGCTCACCTTCTCGCTGTCTTACTAGGCATCCTAATGACCCATTTATTCCACTTCAGTATGAGTGTTGGCACATTTGTTACCTGAATTTGAGGTAAGCACGTTGATCAGGCAGGAGCCTGTTGATGGTTTTGTTTTTTTCTGAGGCAAGAATTTGGGGCTAAAAGTGAGTCATTGTTCTTAGAAGGCATTATTATTTGAGGTTACATGTGTGTGCATCCCCTTACCCAAGTCTGTCAGACAAAGTAAATTGCAGAAGTCCCCATAGTCTGTATTGGTGACTGATCAACCCTGACAGTTCTGATGGGTTTGGCACTGTAGTGGACCAGCAGTCTCTCTCCCCAAGATAGAGAATCAGAGCTGATGTCTTATTTCCCACCCCTTTTCAACCGGATCTTACAGCTTTCCATTCTTTTTAAGAGTTCTCTGGGGTGTAGTCCTCTTTAAACCCCAGAGCAGGGAATCAGTTCATAGTTTTTGCTATAATATGGGAATTGTCAAAAAATTAATTCTCATTTATCACGACACTTTTCAACAGCAAGACTTCTGATAGAGATGCTACAGCATGGCAGAAACTGCCAGGTCATTTTTTAATAGGAGTGTAAGAGGAAGTGTAGGAATCATTCCGTAGGGAGGAAAATACAGTCTTAGAAAAGAATGGGTTTAGTGTGTTGATGTTTTTGAAGTAATTCATTTTGCTGTGCTTACTAATATTTTATATACTGGGTAGACTAGGCAGACTTTTTGTAGAATTAAACACCAGTTATTTGAGGTGTGAATTGGGAAGGAAGAGACAATGTGACAAATCTTTTAACATGGCTCTGTCCTTCATGCTGTTAAGGAAGTCTGTAGGTGTGGGTAAACCTCCTAGGTATTCTCAAAAAAATGTTTGCAGTCCATTTACTAGAAAGCATTAGCATCTCCTTCCTTGGTGATATGCATTTGTTGGTGAAGCAGACTTCTCTCAGAGATTGTACTTTTCCAGATGAATTTGTGTATGCTCCAAGGGCCAAAATCGGTGCCTTGATTGACAGCCTTTATTTGGGATCACCCACTGAACAACTTTGGAGTGAGATACATAGGATATGTAACAATAAATAGTCTCTGGAGCAAACATGAATAATAAAGACAATTTTTAAGATCCTTTGTGTTGTATTCAGTTGCAGTGTTGTTCTCTTCCTTACAAGTATATTTGCAGTGTATAATTTATTTGATCACCTTAGATAAACATTTTTTGACCTGTTTTGAAGTCGTTATCCTTGTTATTTCTTTGGAGAATGCAGGTATTATTTTCATAATTACTGGTTCCTTGGTAAATACTTGCTTTAAAAACATAGCCCCTTTTGACCACTTTTTGTACTTCTGCATGTCTGCTTCCCACCATCCTTTGTAAGAAAGATTGCAAATTAATGTTCATTTTTTTCCCCTTTTCTTAAGTGACTGTCTGCACGTTGTTGAGCCAATGCCAGTTGCTGGACCAGATGTTGAGGCATACTGCTTACGCTGTGAGTGTAAATATGAAGAACGGAGTTCTTTCACTATTCAGGTATCATTCAGTGGTTTTATTCAAAATTCATGTTGTATGACTGTGTAAAAAGCATTTTAGTAAGGTGAAAGATGTTTATTTTGTTTTAATATATGTGACAGTAAAGTAAATGTATATATGTGTAGCGACTATAAAAGAAAACTAAGTCTGCTTTTTTTGATCATGTATTTTGTGGGTTTCTCCAGTTGTGTGGTTGATTTTTGCACTGTTTTGGCAGTTGTAGGCTTGATTTTTTTCCACAATAAGAATATTTCCATGTACATATAGGTATGCTTGCTTGTATAAACTGCAGTTGTACACTTGTTTTTCTTTCCACAAATATTAATTTCATATATATATATATATATATATATGTTTGCATGTATAAACATATGTGTTTTATGCTCATAGTAAGTTCAATTGCTGCAGACAGTGTATATACAGTTTAGAATTAAGCTGTAGCTGATTGTCAGTCATTGGCCAGTTATTTTCAGTGGTGGGATGTCATAGTTTTAGCATTTAGATATCCCTTAGAGTGAATGTTTGCACTCTTGCATTGCGGCCATTGGAGGACAAATTGGGTGTCAAATTTGCAGCCGATTGCAAACTAGTACAGTCATAGAATCCCCCCAAAGACACTAATACCTTCCAAGGAGGCCAGACACAGACTAATAACTGGTCCCAGAGCTACGGTCTAAAAATCAGTGCCAGGATTTGCATAGTAATATCCTTTGGGAAAATGGCTACCCCTAGAGATTACTACATTGGTAATACATCCCCAAGAGTAGACCCAGTCGTCAGGAATTTGGGAACACATGTAGACAGTAACCTGGCCTTTGATCATTGTGTCTGTAGTAGTAAGAAAATCAGTCTGTGTTGTGCAACTTATAAGCAAGGGTATGGCATCTAGATCCAGGGATCTCATTGTTCCACTGTACTCTGCCCTAATCAGACCGATCATTGAGTACAATGGCACCTTTGTTGTGTACCTGTCAAGTCATATGCAACAGCTAGAGTGTCCACAGAGATTCCTCATGATAAGAATGCGGGATGTAAACAACATGTCCTGCGCACACACCACCTCAAAGCCCTGTTCCTGTACTCTGTCTCATACAGGGGTCTGATTGGAGAGATGATAAATTCACAAGTAAAGGAGAGCAGTATTGCTGGAACTGAATTCATCCTCAAGTCTTAGTGAGTACCTTCATGAGGTGGGCCCTGTTTTTCACAAAATCTCACCAAGGTGACGCTGGCATATACACTTTATTTTATATAGCATATATTATGGACAGAGGTAAGTTTAAAAAAAAAAGGATGACTGGTTTTACAAGACCTAGGATAAAAAAAAGTGCCCAATCCTGGTAGACACACTGGTGCCACAACTGGAAAAATAGTGTAGAATCCTCAAGACACAGAAACATTCCTACATTGGGGCTCGGCACCCCCCCCCCCCCCCCCACCACCATCATAGAAGGACGTAGTAGTCCACAAAAGTCACAAAAACTGTTAGGGCGTAAAAGAGCCATAAAGATGATAGAGTAGACTATTGAGGATAAGTATTGTTACTATTATGCAAGAAGCCCAGAATTTCCAGACAGAAGATGTACAAAAGGATTGAGAGAAATTAGAGGAAAGAAAAATACTTGCACAAGAAAAACTGTCAGGGGCTTCAAATAAAAATTTGTGTTCATTAGTACAACAGATTTATGAAAAACATTATATAAACCAAGAAACCTTGGGCCATTTGGAAAAAAAAGCAACCGAGGAAGTGTGAAAATGTAAATAACAAAATCTAGAGATTTTTGAAGGGTATAAAAAAGAAATATGGACATGAGAAAGAAACAAACATATCTGCTATGACACCATATTTATGCAAAGGAGAAAGCCAAATTAATCAATACAAAAAAGCAGCCCCAAAGATATTTGAAGAGAAATACAGGGAAAGGTATCCAGATATGGAAAATTTCACAATACAAAAAAAATAAGATCACAAAGAGGGAACGTAAAACAGAAGTTTAGTAAAGTAGATGTTAAAAAAATAAAAGCTGAAGTTATGGAATTAACCTCAAGATCTGTCTTGCACTATCACAAATTATAAACTAAAAATATCAGCACAGGCAGAAAAACTTAGAAGATATACAGATAGATGTAAAGAAAGAGGACAAAATAAGCAATTTATTGATGACCCAAAAAAGTTTTGTAGAGGACTGGGAAACAAGGTAAAAGGAATTGAAACACCACCAAAAAATAAAGAAATAGGTACATTTTGGAGAAATATCTATGAAGATTCTGTGGAACATAAAGATGCTGAATGGATACAAGAAGTAAAAGAAAGAATATGAAGTTCCGATGTACAGGATGTGAAATAAGATGAAGTAACAGCCAGAAAGATTGAAACAAAGTTAAGAAAAGCTCCTAAATGGAAAGTCCTAGGCCCAGATGCAGCACCTAACTTCTGGCTAAAAGTATTAACATCTTTGCATGAAGATTTAACCATGAGTAAGAACTATTTATATGCCCGCCCTGAACAGACACCAACCGAGTTAACAACAGGAAAAACAATACTCCTGTCTGAGTGAACCTACAAGCTGTTCTAAAAACTATAGACCTATAACTTGCTTTTTGATGCATAAACTGTACACTGGAATTGAACCCGACAGAGTTTGTAGTCATTTAGAAGAAAACTCAATCATGGCAATGGAACAAAAGGGTAACAAAAGAAAGTCATGTGGAAGAAAGGATCATTTGTTATTAAATAAGGTTATAATGGAGAACTGTAAAAAGGGGAAGAATCTAAGTATGGTGTGGAAGCATTTGATAGTATCCCACATTAATGGATAAAAGAATGCTTAAAAATATATAAGATACACTTTGCAGTTAAACCATGACAAAGGACAAATTATTGTTCCAGGAATAAAATTCAAAGGGGATATTCCAGGGTGACTTATCACTACTGCCCTTTTGTCTTGCCCTTAACCCATTAAGTTATCTACTTAACAAATTAGGTCATGGCTACATTTTGGCTCCCAGAAAACAACAAAGTGTAAAGACTTCCCATCTTCTCTTTGTGGCTCATTTAAAACTGTATAGCTCATCAGATGGGAAACTGAAAGCACATCTGCAAGTGGTCATAACTTTTTCAGATGATATAATAATGTCATTTGGTCTTGTAAATGTGGAAAAGCAACCTTTAAAGCAGGAAAGCTGCAGCACCAAGAAAACAGCCTGGGACAAGAAAGTGATATAAAAGAACTTGAGCAAGAGGTCATGTATAAATATTTGGGAATTTATGAAGGATCAACAATAAAAAATGAAAAAATGCAAGTAAAACTCAGTAAGGAATATTTTAGAAGACTACAATTAGTACTGAATTCAGAGCTGACATCTAGGAACAAAGTCCAAGCTATAAATCAGATGCTCTTTCTTGTCTTAACTAACAGTTTTGGAGTGATTGGCTGGCCCCAAAAAATGTTGAATCAGTTGGACGGGAAAACCAGAAGAATGCTTCATGCTTATCAAATGATTTATAAAAATCAGTGTACACCAATACTATATATTCCCATTCTGAAGGAAGTATGGGCCTCCTTGAAATTGATTACATGTATAGGTCTGCATTCATACGACTGCTTACATATCTGTTGACCTCATAGGACCCAAATGTAGTGAAAGTTTTAAAACATGAGGAAAATAAGTGTAAGATGACTTCCCTGTTTAGTTTAGCAGGAGCATATTGGTGTCAGGCAGGAATGGAAGTCAGACCAGAAGTAGGTAAAGATCAGGCAGCAACCGAATGTGCGAAAAAAAAAAAAAGAAAGAATATAAGGTGAAACATCGGATGACAAGGCAAGAAATGTGGAAAGTACAGAAATGTAGTTGGAAGTATAGAAAACTCCTGAATCAACCTCATGGGGATCAGGCTAGAAAGCAGGAATGATTAAGGAGAGGTGAATTTAAACCAAAAGACGAAAGGTTAATATTGGCAGCCCAAGATAGAAGACTATGTACACGTTGGTTTACAAAGTCCATTGAACATGTGGGAGGAACAGACAAATGTACGTTTTGTAAAATCGAATTCGGAAATAGTCGCACATCTTGCTGGTTGTGATAAGCTAATAGTAGAAGGGCTGTATACTGAAAGGCATAATAATGTGGCAAGACTGTTGGCTGTGGGTTTTGTGCAAACATTCTAATATTGAAGTAGGTGAAAAACATTGAAAACATGAGCCACAAAGCATTATAGAAAATGGTAGTTTATATCACATGGGATCACCCATTATCAACAGTTAAAAAGAAAACCAGATATAGTAGTCCATGAAAAGAAGACAAAAGTAGCACTGATCATTGAAATTGCTACACCCAGTGACTAGGGTGTTTTATGTACAGAGAGGTACAAAGTCATAAAATATGAGGATTTGCATGCAGAAATGAGGACATTGTGGTTGAAGGATACGCATACAGTTCCAATAGTAGTAGGAGCAATGGGTCTTATAAAAAAATAATTTACAGTCGTTCTTTGGTAAGGTGATAGAACAACAGGTTTTACAGCACAAAAGATGCATTTGGGGGAGGGACACTAAGGATTATGTCTTCATTGTTACTCTAAGCCACTTAAGTTAATAGAGTAACAGGTTTTGCATCCAGATATATTCTCTGAACAATAAAAAGTATGAAACACTAATGACTGGCATTATTGACTGTGTTCATAAGTGAGTTACAAGGGAGAGGAAAAATAAGAGTCATGGTCAGGTAAGAGGTATGGTAGTATTGCCTGTTTGTGTGTTTGTATTTGGATGTGTGTGTGTGGGGGGGGGGGTGATTGCAAGGGGTGCTTGTGTTAACATGATGTATAGTTTGCAGTGATTACCTCATGGTCAACAGAAGAGGGCCTATTAGTACTTTTGGCAATCACTGAGTTACTCAGAGACTTGCAGATTAGCTGGTAACGAAGTTTTTCTTCATTGTGGATAATGTGCATCTGAATCGTTGGTTTCTGTGATCACCCTAGCAGGCGCTTTTTACTTTGGCCTTATTGCTCTCAGCCAGGGCTCCTTCTGTATTCTGACTAGTGCATTTAAAAAAGCACGTCTTTTGGGAGAAGTTTGTAGAAGACCGTCTTTGCTTTCTTCATAAGCAGTGAGAGACTATGTATGATTTGAGTTAGCTAATTTGTGGTGGTCTAATTTGTCTTCTCCAGAGCTAGAAGAAGGTGAGGTGGTTTATTTTTGCATTTCATGGATGAAATATGCCGAAATATGTATTTATTTTTTAATTTATTTATTTACATTTGTTGACCAGGAGAGTCTGACTGGACACAGGTCTGTTTTCAGCCGAGACCCGGGGAGAAAAGCTCCACATTAAGTATTACTTGCATTATACAGTTAAAAAACATAGCATTTAAATATAGGCATTAGTCCAGCTGAGGACGTAAGACAAGAGTAAAACATAGATGTAAAACAGCTGTAGAACATAGTACAATTTTAAAATATGGTGACATATACTAAACATGGTTACAAATGTAGTCGAAATTCATCAATGAACAATTGATACAGTCTGTTTTTGAAGTACACAACAGCCATTAACAGTTGTTGCTACAAGGAAGTTAGTATTATGTGGTAGGTAGCTGGGAACATGAGTAGCCAAGCTTGCCAAGAGTAGGTTGTTGATAGGGGGCCAAGAGAGGTAGTGGGTGGGTGGAGTGGATGGTATTAGAGGGGGGGGGGTTGCAAGGGCATATCTGGCAATATTTTAAGTGTGATTTTAGTAAGGATTTGAAGTGGGTGCAAGAAGTTACAGAGGTAATTGAGGATGGGAGGGTGTTCCAGAGATTGGCTATAGTGCAGGAGAATAATGCTTCTCCAGCAGAGTTACTGGCTCTTGTGACCTGTAGGAGGTTTTTGTGGCTGGATCTTAGTGGTCTCGTGGTTATGTAGGGGTTGAAATAGATTCTGAAGGGATGGGACGTTTAGTGGTTGGTTTATTAGTTTGTGGGCGAGTGCGAGTTGGTACCATTGAAGGAGGTGGGGGAGCTCTAGCCAGCCCAGTTCTGCTAATGAGAGAGAGTGGTGAGTAGGGTAGGAAGCCCCTGTGGCGAATTTGGCAGTTTTGTTGTAGCAGGTTTCGAGCTTATTTAGGTCACATTGTCTAAGGTTAGTAAATATTGGAGAGGCATAGAGTAGGGTAGAGATGAGATGAGAATTTGCTACTGAAATTTTAGCTGCCTTGGTAAGTAGATGTCCTTCAAGAATGCAACTGCAGTCATAACATATGGGTTGTCCTGCCTCAGGCAGCCCTCGGTCAGCCGGATTCCAAAGTCTAGGTCCGACGTCGGCTGATGTCGCATTCTTCTCTGACGTCAGAGCGGCAGGAGTACATAAGCATCAGCCGACGCCATCTTCTTCAGTCTTTCTTGCCGTGCAGTGCCCGAAGCAGTTCGCAAGTGCCGGTCGGTCAGCTCCTGTATTCTTCGATCCGAAGTCATCAAAAAAGCTAAGTACCCCGTTGGGGACATTTTCTTGCCTCAGCCGATGTCAGAAATTACTGAAAAAGTTAATAATTGTTTGTCTTGTGGTAAACAAATACCTCATAAGGATTTCCATTCTTACTGCCTTCCTTGCCTTGGCCCAGACCACGATGTCTCGGCCTGCGCCGCCTGTGCTCGCTTCAATAAGCACACTCTCAGGCGCCGGGCGAAGTTCGCTGAAGACTTTTTCGGCGAAAAATACGATTTCAAGATGTCGTCGGAATTACCGACATTGCAGACTCCTAAAAAACGTAAAGACCGGGACCCCCATCCTCGGCCCGCGTCTTCCACTGACACCACGCCAAAACCTACCGCGAGTGCCCCGGTTCCCTCTGAGGCAGTTATTTCACCGCTCCGAACTGAAGACACCGCATTACCGATACCTCCGATACCGGAGACCACACCGACGCCAGTAATTGATTTTCCTCCGGATACTGTAACCGAGGAAATGCCCGAGACCATGGCTGTGGATAAGCTAACTCCTGCACATGGAGCTGCTAGGCCTCCCATGTCCATGTCTATCAAGGCCTACACACGTGCTAAGGCAGCCAGCAAGACTAAGCACCTTACTGCAAAAGCCTTACCTCAGCCTACTCCTGAGACACAAATCATGACTATGGCAGCAGACTTAATCTCCATGATCAGAGGGTCCCAGGCCCATCCTGAGAGAGGATCCCAGCCTCCTCCTGATAAGAGGCCCAGGGTTGAGCCCACTGACCCTCTCCCTTCAGATGAAGATTCTGAGGCCTCTGGCCATTCCGATAGCCAGGAAGAGCCTTTCCAGACCTACGAGGACTCAGATGCAGAGGACTCCATCCCCTCGGCCTCCCCTCCTGAGGATTTTTCTTTTGGGGAAGTTCTGCATTCCATGAGGGAACATTTCCAGTGGCAAGGCCAGGAATTTTCTGATTCCAGAAAGCGCCTTCGTACCTTCCTTAAAAAGCCCCAGCACAGGCCCTTAGCTATCCCTCCTGTGCTTGATGTTTTGGATGATTTATACTCTGACTCCAGTGTTACCCCTGATACTCTCCCTCCTGCTCCTGCCAAGCCGGACAGATACTATAGAGTTCCTGAAACACATTCTCACTTCTTTAGGGCCCATGCTGTTGATTTAGAAACTATTTCACAGGGGCCGAAAGGGGTTTCAGCTACCACCTCCAAAATCCTTTGCCTTCCAACAGGGAAGCTAGGTCATTAGAGAGATGGGGAAGAAGGTTTACACCTCCACTACTTTATCTATGAGAGCTCTCAATTGTCTCTTTCATATGTTTCAATATCAGGATTTCCTGTTAGATGATTTACAGAAAACTTTGGCCTCTTCTGATCCTTTAGATAGGAAGTCTTTGCAGGAGGCTGTACACAACTCTCAGCAAGTTAGCAATCACTTCTTTCAGTGTGGATATGATGCATTGGAAGCTTCATGTAGGGCAGCTATGACAGGGGCGGTCATTCGCAGACATGCATGGTTAAAAGAACAACCTCTACCAGATCATGTTAAGGCAAAACTTCTTGATGCACCCTTGGAAACGAACAAGCTTTTTGGTGCTAATGCTAAAGATGTATTAAAGACCATTGAGGAAAAAGCCAAGTCAGTTCAGACAGTCAAAGATTTCCTCCAGGTTCAGCCCCCCAGATTCAGCAGGAATTGGCCTTCTAAAAACTGGTCCTTTCCTAATACTGAAAGATTTCAAAGGGGTAAAAGCAGGCGTGGCCGAGGAAGAGGACAATACAGAGGTTCCTACAGGGGACAACAGTGGCAACCAGCAAACCAAAGAAGTGACACAGGGGCTTCTCCTGCCCCACAGGGACAATCCCAATGACTTTCCTCTACTTCCGCTTACCAAAGAGCAAACAGAAGCTCCCTTGGGCGGAAAATTATCTCTGTTTTCAGACAATTGGCACAGATTGACAAAGGACAAATGGATTTTGGACATTATAGACCAAGGCTACAGGTTCCACTTTCATACCTTACCAAGGAAACAAGGCATGCCAAACCTACCACAAAACCAGAGGGCAGAGGCTTTCAAGCAAATTTCCCTGCTAACTCAGATCAATGCAATAGAAAAAGTTCCACAACAAGAACAAGGCCAGGGTTTTACTCAAGACTGTTCCTTGTTCCAAGAAAAGAAACACAATGGAGACCAATACTGGATTTGTCCGCATTAAACACCTTTCTCATAGTACCAAAGTTCAAAATGCTGACCTTACAGCAACTCCTTCCCATGCTGGGCAAGGGTCTTGGCTGATTACTCTGGACCTCAAGGAGGCATACCTGCATGTCCCTATCAGACACAGTTGCAGAAGATACCTCAGATTTCTTGCAGGGCCAGAGCATTATCAATTCTCAGCATTGCCATTTGGCTTATCTACTGCCCAGAGTGTTTACAAAATGCCTGGCTTCAGTAATTGCTCATTGCAGGCTCCAGGGGATCCAAATTTACCCGTACCTGGACGACTGCCTCATACAAGCGGACGACAAACTGATTTTGACAAAAAACTTGGATTATGTCATTCAATTGCTACAAGCTCTGGGATACACAGTCAACTTCCAAAAGTCAAGACTGCAGCCATCCCAGCAAATTACTTTCTTAGGAGCCAATCTAGACACAACCTCTCAAATGGCTTACCTGACAGAAGACAAGCAAAAGAAGTTAACTCATTATTTCAAAGGTTTGGCAAAGCTCACCCAGATGACTGCAAGGAGATTCCTACAGGCCCTGGGTTACATGGCATCATGCATTCTTCTGGTTCCATTAGCAAAACTACACATGAGAAAGCTTCAATGGTACCTAAAAAGTTTATGGTCTCAACACAACAACAACCTAGAGACAACCATACCGCTTATTCCATGCCTACAAAAGGAATTCCTATGGTGGGCCTCGGTAAGCCAGGCAAACACAGGAATGTCATTCAAAAAAACACAAATAACACAAACTATGACCACAGACGCCTCAGACCTTGGATGGGGGGCACACATGGAGGGCAGGTGTATTCAAGGACAATGGTCTCCAAAGGAAACACATCTGCATATCAACCAAAAAGAAATGCTGGCAGTCATGCATGCCATCGAGGCCTTTCGACAACAACTTCAGCAAGGCCACCTGCTAATACGGACAGACAACACCACTGTCATGTGGTACATAAACAAGCAGGGGGGCACCCATTCTTACCCCCTTTGCAGACTGACAATGAATCTTTGGGAAAAATCACTGAGCTTAAACATACAGTTGCAATCCCAGTTTGTTCCAGGCAAAGACAATGTGCTGGCGGACAGCCTAAGCAGGAATTTCCTAGATCCCCACGAATGGAGGTTACATCCAGAAATCTTCATAAGGCTCACCTCGACATGGGACAGGCCAGAAATAGACCTATTTGCCTCCCACCTCAATCATCAGCTACAAAAGTTCTGTTCAAGGGCATATCATCCACAAGCATGGAAAACAGATGCTCTCTCATTCAACTGGAACTTACTAAAAATTTATGCATTCCCACCTCTGCCACTGATGCCCACAGTACTACTAAAGATCAAAGCAGAGAAGCCAAAAGGGATCCTAATAGCTCCAAACTGGCCAAGACAACACTGGTATCCACTACTACGGAGCATATGCCACAACAAAAAATGGGCCCTTCCCCAATGGCCCCATCTTTTGACTCAAAACAACTTCAAGACAGTACATCCCAACATTCAGATGCTCCAGCTAACAGCTTGGGAGATTCCATGAATAACCTCAATCTATCTCTCTCCAAGGAAGTTCAGCGGATATTAACAGAAGCCCGCAGACCATCCACCAGAAAGGTTTATTCAGCAAAATGGAAGAGATTCAGCATTTGGAATACCAGCAAGGGTCATGATGCATCATTATTGAACATCCCACTCATCCTGGAATACTTGGCAGATATGCTACAGAAAGGACTCTCATATTCTTCTATAAAGATACATGCTTCAGCTATTTCAGCTAGATACAACACTGTGTTCTCACATCCTTTAAGGCAATTTCTTAGAGGAATCAAGAATATCAAGCCACCAAGAAAGGCCCCAGTACCAGCTTGGGACCTCAACTTTGTCCTAGAAAAACTGACTCTACCACCCTTTGAGCCAGCAGCTTCTGTGGACTTACAATTCCTTTCATGGAAGACAGCTTTCCTGTTGGCAATTACCTCAGCAAGAAGGGTTTCGGAATTACAGGCCCTAATGGCCATACCACCATTCATTACCTTTCATAGGGACAGGGTCTCCTTACGAACCAACCCTAGCTTTCTGCCAAAAGTGGTGTCTAGGGTTTCTTTGAATCAATAAGCAAAAAAAGAACAATGCAGGACAACCTCCAAGTTCGTATCGAAAACCACAGCAGGAAACGGAACGGAACCAGCGTTTTTCAGGTAATCCAAAATTTATTGAGATAAAACAATAAACCACACAAAGTTGGTTTGATAAGGTCACTACCAACAAAATAAATTTCTATTCTTCACTGGAAGCAACGTGTAATCACAACAACATAAACCAATAAATCAAGCGCTTTCGCCCGGGCTCTCCCGGGCTTTTTCAAGATAATTTACTATGCAGCTTGCATCTTTATATACCCCTTGGTTACTTAGTTGATTGTCCAATTATTCTATTAAAACTTTCCCAAGAATAAAAGCACCAGGATTGAATGAGCATGTTAGTATAAGCAGTGTACTAAAACAAAGAAGAGCAAAACTATAATATTACACTGCTAAAATATAAAATTCATAGGCACTAGAAAAATAGGTTTTAAATAGTTTTAGGATTTAAATGGTGGATATTTTATGTATTTATTCATTATTTACTTATTTATTTACATAAAGCAAAGTATTATATATGTATGTATGTATTTATTTATTTATTTATTATATTTAAGCATTTTAGTGATTAAATTATGAAATATTTAACATTTTATTTGTAAAATAAAAGTTGAATATAAAAACTATAAAAAGCATACACATACATTGGTATGCACAACGATTGAAGTCAATTAATAAATATATATAAACTAATGTTTTATATTTAGATAAATAATAATAATTTTAAATAAATAAATAAAAGAAAGAAAAAAAGAGTAGTACATTTCCATAAAAAGCGAGTACAAAGCACTTTAATTTATTGACCCAATGTTAATAATGGCAAGGACTGGTCACAGTGAACCCGAAGACATCGCTGCCTATTTAGACACAAAGAGCACAATATAACATAAAGAGATCATTCATTTCATCATAATAGCAACAACCCAACTCATAAGTAAAGGTGTATATGAATAAGAAACAAGAAGTAATGAAGTATGTCAAGGCAGAAATAATGAGTTAAATAAAAAAAGAAAAATATGTTGCAAAACAACGGCAACAGTCATTAACTTTCAAGGAGACTTTTTATAAACTTTTAATAACAAACTTCACAGAGGGAATACAACTTTAATTCTGAGAGTATTCTTGGGAAAGTTTTAATAGAATAATTGGACAATCAACTAAGTAACCAAGGGGTATATAAAGATGCAAGCTGCATAGTAAATTATCTTGAAAAAGCCCGGGAGAGCCCGGGCGAAAGCGCTTGATTTATTGGTTTATGTTGTTGTGATTACACGTTGCTTCCAGTGAAGAATAGAAATTTATTTTGTTGGTAGTGACCTTATCAAACCAACTTTGTGTGGTTTATTGTTTTATCTCAATAAATTTTGGATTACCTGAAAAACGCTGGTTCCGTTCCGTTTTCTTTGAATCAAGCAATTCACCTGCCTACCTTCTTTCCCAATCCTGAGAACAAAGGGGAAAGACTGTTGCATACCTTGGACATTCGCAGACAACTTCGCTACTACCTGGACAGAACCAAGGCCAATAGGAAGTCTGATCAGCTTTTTGTAGCTTACGCCCCTGGAGTACAAGGAAAAGCAGTTTCCAAACAGACTATCTCAAAATGGATTGGACATTGCATCAGATTATGTTATTCCCTCCATGGAAAGAGTGTACCAGCCAATATCAGACCACACTCTACCAGAGCTACAGCCACCTCTACAGCCTTCTTAAGAGGGGTGCCTACAAAAGACATTCTAGAAGCTGCTACATGGAGCTCCGTGCATACATTCTCCAAACACTACAACCTTCCTTTATATTCCAGATCCAGAGCAGGCTTTGCTTCGGCAGTCCTGCAGGGATTGATAGCTACACCATCCTTTTCTTAGTGCTCTCCACCTTCCCCAGCTAAGCTATGGTATTCAACCCATATGTTATGACTGCAGTTGCATTCTTGAAGGACATAGTACTGTTTTGTACCTACCATAAATGTAGATGTCCGATAGATATGCAACTGCAGTCGGGTTTTCCCTCCCTCCTTCCCCTCTATTCCTTGGGTCCACTCCTCTCCCTGTTATCCTAGCTGGGGATATCTGTTATGGTGTATCTGTTTATTGCTTATTTATTTGTCTGGAAACCTGTTTTGTCTTCCAAATTGATTACAGCCTTCCTTGGAGGGCACCTGGCATCTGGGGCAAGAAACACTGAAGAAGATGGCGTCGGCTGATGCTTATGTACTCCTGCCGCTCTGACGTCAGAGAAGAATGTGACATCAGCCGACGTCGGACCCAGACTTTGGAATCCGGCCGACCGAGGGCTGCCTGAGGCAGGACAACCCATATGTTATGACTGCAGTTGCATATCTATCGGACATCTACATTTATGGTAGGTACAAAACTGTACTTTTCTTATTTCTATATAATGCTCCTAGTTTTTTGTGCAGTTTTTTAATGGTCATGGAAATGTGAATGTCAAAGTTCAGTTTATTGTCTATTTCTACTCCTAGTAATTTGGTGTGTTCTGTAGGATGGATGGTGGTGGTGTCTTTTGCTGTGATGTTAAAGTGAGAGCTGTCTAGGGTAAGTTTGGTGGGTTGGAAGATTAGTAATTTTGTTTTGTTTGGGCTGAGTATTAGTTACGCATCGGATAACCAAGTTTCAATAGAAGAAAATGCTTCCTGTGTGACTTTTTGCAGTTTGGGTAGGGAGTGGACTGTGCAGATGATGGTTGAGTCATCTACGTATTGTATGAGTGTGCCATGTGTTGTGGCCGAGGCTAGATTATTGGTGAAAATAGAGAAGAGTAAGGGTCCCAGGATGGAATATAAATGGTTTAGATCAGCCTTGAAACTTAAGATACTCTTTTACACTAGATCAATATAAATGGTTTAGATCAGCCTTGAAACTTAACACAATCTTTTACACTAGATCAAAGTAGTATTCTGCAAAGACAGATACCACAGACATCCTCTGAACAGATCTGAAACTTGGATGCCTGAACTTGAGTCATCCAGGTGTTTATTACCCAGTCCCCATGACAAGTTGCCTGTATAGGATCAGGGATTTATACCAAAACAGTTTTAATATAATAATGAAAGAAAGGAGGTGAACTACACATTGTTTCCAGAGCCATAAATGCTATAGAAATAAGGCCTGACCAAGGTTACTGAAGGCCAAAATTCAGGGAGGCAGGTTTTCTTTCTAAAACTTCAATTTTTTTTTTAATCAAGTTTTATGGATGCATCATTTTAACACATGTAGCCTGTCTCTGTACTGTGTCCTCTTCTGTCTACTCCATAGAATAAATATGATTCACAGGGAGTTGAGGGAGTGACTGTTAATACTGAACTACCAGCTCTGAAAAGCAGACAGATTTTTTTTTTAAATTTTTTTTTTTTTATTTTATTTATTTTATTTTTTTTTTAGTCTTGGAGAGTTGTTAGCCTCAGTAAAGGTGTGTAGTCACTGAAGGGTTTCATATTACGCTTGTATTAAGAATACTCGTATTTTTTTTTCTCTTTCCATGTAAACCAGTGAGTCATTAATGCCAGGCATTAGACTTTCACACCTCTTACTGTTGATAAAGTGGATGTTGATGCAAAACCTGATGTTCTGTTAACTTACTTTAAAGTAATATCTAAAATTGTCCCTGACTTTCCCCACCCATTATTTTTGGTAGTATCCGGAGTATCCAAAATTTTTCCCCTCCACTTGTTGCATGATCCTTTATCGCCATACCATTGCTCTTGTCCATCAAGTGATCTACCTGCTCCTTCTTCCTCCTCCTCTTAACTTTTTCTCCTAGTGGGCAGGGGCAAGCATGTATCTTAAAGGTGCACTGGTAGGAGGTGCCTGCAACTGCTTCTGTGCTAAAGGAGGGGGGAGGTTATATGATGGCCTACCAATGTTCTTCAGTCTCGCTGCTACAGTAGCCTAGGAGTTGTATCCTGCCAAGGATACAGCAGCCGGACACCTTCCCATAGTTCTAATCACCTCCAGCTGTTACACTGGATGATTATAAGCTGATGTATTTTGGAAGGAAGTATAAAAGCAGCCATGTTGTTGTTTGTCTTTTGGCTTTTTCCCGGTAAGGGGTCTCCACAGCGGAACTCCGGTCCGCTAATGATTGGCAGTAGATTTTTTACGAAACGCGGAGGTGCCAGCTCGACGCCCAACCTTCAACGAAGGCACGCCCATTTACGCACGCATGTCTTTCGATTACTACCCAACCGCGGGGAGGACATGCAGACTCCACAAAGAAAGCACTCCCAAGCCAAGCCGAGAATCGAACGGAAGAACCTCTTGTTGTGAGGTAACAACGCTACTGCCGTCTAAAAATCTTCAGGATTGTCTTGCCACTTTGTGCAGATGCATCTGAGTCAGGTTTCTCTGGAGCAGCATTCTGCCAGGGCTTCATGTCCAACAGATAAGACTCCTTTGGGGGACCACTTCCACACAGGTAAATAATAATTTAAATCTATATTTAGTGTGGTTACTCTACCTCCTCCTCCTCTGACCCTCCTACATTAATCCCACTTCCATACGTTATCCCCATACTTCCTCCTGTACTGATTTATCTCATTACTAGCACCTCTCTCTTCCTCCCTGCACTCATGCGTAGTTCTTTTTTCAGATAACTGAGGTGTGCTTCTCCACTACCTATTTTCCTTGCTTAGGAATTATTGTTTATTTATTATTTATTATTGTGCATTTCTTTGTGCCGGTCCCAATCCCGGGTAAATGGGGAGGGTTGCGTCAGGAAGGGCATCCGGCGTAAAATTGTGCCACATCATATATACAGAAAACTGTACAGAAATTCATACCGGATCGGTCGAGGCCCAGGTTAACAACGACCGCCACCAGCCCTGTTGGCCAACAGGGTGCTGGTGGAAATTGGGTTACTGTTGGCCGAAGGAGGAGAAGAGGCGGAAGGCATGCCCAAAGGTAGGTAAAGGCTAGGACTCTGATAGTGAGGGTCAGAACTTTGAATGTTGACAGTATGACTGGTATAGGGAGGGAGCTAGCTGATATGATGAACCGAAGGACGGTTGGTATATTGTGTGTGCAAGAGACCAGATGGAAGGGGAGCAAGGCTTGGTGTATCGGACGCGGTTTCAAATTGTTTTATCATGGTGTGGATGGGAGGAGAAATGGCGTAGGCATTATCCTGCAGGAAAAGTACGCTAAGAGTGTTTTGGAGGTGAAAAGAGTGTCTGATAGAGTGATGTTTATGAAGCTGGAAATTGATGGTGTAATGATGAATGTTGTTAGTGCATATGCTCCACAAGTTGGGTGTGCGATGGATGAGAAAGAAAAATTTTGGAGTGAGTTGGATGAAGTGGTGATGACTGTACCCAAGGGTGAGAGACTGGTGATTGGAGCAGATTTCAATGGGCATGTTTGTGAAGAGAACAGAGGGGATGAGGAAGTGATGGGTAGGTATGGTGTTAAGCAAAGGAATGCAGAAGGTCAGATGGTAGTGGATTTTGCGAAAAGGATGGACATGGCTGTGATGAATACGTATTTTAACAAGAGGGAGGAGCATAGGGTGACATACAAGAGTGGAGGAAGATGCACACAGGTCAATTGTATCTTATGTAGAAGGGCCAATCTGAAGGAGATTGGAGACTGTAAAGTGGTGGCAGGGGAAAGTGTAGTTAGGCAGCATAGGATGGTAGTTTGTAGGATGACATTGGTGATCAAGAAGAGGAGGATGAGTGTGAGGGCAGCACCAAGGATCAAATGGTGGAAATTGAAAAAGGGTAATTGTGAGGTGATGTTCAGGGAAGAGTTAACAGGCACTGGGTGGCAGTGAAGAGTTACCAAATAGCTGGGTAACTACAGCAGAGCTAGTAAGAGAGATGGCTAGAAGGGTGCTTGGTGTGACATCTGGAAAGAGGAAGGAGGACAAGGAGACCTGGTGGTGAAATGAAGAAGTACAGGGGAGTATACAGAGAAAGAGGTTGGTGAAGAAGTGGGATTGTCAAAGAGATGAAGAAAGTAGACAAGAGTATAAGGAGATGAGGTGCATGGCAAAGAGAGAGGTGGCGAAGGCTAAGGATAAGGCGTATGAAGAGTTGTATAAAAGGTTGGACACTAAGGAGGGAGAAAAGGACATGTACAGTTTGGCTAGACAGAGGGACCGAGCTAGTAAAGATGTGCAGCAGGTAAGGGTGATAAAGGATAATGAGGGAAATGTACTCACAAGCGAGGAGAGTGTGTTGAGCAGATGGAAAGAGTACTTTGAGGGGTGGATGAATGAAGAGAATGAGAGGGAGAGAAGGTTTGATGATGTGCAGATAGTGAATCATGAAGTGCAGTGGATTAGCAAGGAAGGGAGTAAGGATAGCTATGAAGAGGATGAAGAATGGAAAGGCTGTTGGTCCAGATGACATACCTGAGGAAGCATGGAGGTGTTTAGGTGAAATGGCAGTGGAGTTTTTAACTAGATTGTTTAATGAAATCTTGGAAAGTGAGAGGATGCCTGAGGAATGGAGGAAAAGTGTTTTGGTACCAATTTTTAAGAATAAGAGTGATGTGCAGAGCTGTAGTAACTACAGAGGAATTAAACTGATCAGTCACAGCATGAAGTTATGGGAAAAAGTAGTGGAAGCTAGGTTAAGAAGGGAGGTGATTATTAGTGATCAGCAGTATGGTTTCATGCCCGGAAAGAGCACTACAGATGCTATGTTTGCTCTGAGAGTGTTGATGGAGAAGTACAGAGAAGGTCAGAAGGAGTTGCATTGTGTCTTTGTGGATTTAGAGAAAGTATATGACAGGGTGCCTAGAGAGGAGTTGTGGTATTGTATGAGGAAGTCAGGAGCGTCAGAGAAGTATGTAAGAGTGGTACAGGATATGTATGAGGGTAGTGTGACAGCGGTGAGGTCTGCGGTGGGAGTGACGGATGCATTTAAGGTGGAGGTGGGATTACATCAAGGATCAGCTCTGAGCCCTTTCTTATTTGCAGTGGTGATGGACAGGTTGACAGACGAGATCAGACAGGAGTCCCCGTGGACTATGATGTTTGCAGATGACATTGTGATCTGTAGTGAGAGTATGGAACAGGTGGAGATGTGCTCTAGAGAGAAAAGGAATGAAGGTCAGCAGGACTAAGACAGAATATGTGTGTGTGAATGAGAGGGAGGACAGAGGAATGGTGAGGCTGCAGGGAGTAGAGGTGGCGAAGGTGAATGAGTTTAAGTACTTGGGGTCAACAGTTCAGAGTAATGGTGAGTGTGGAAGAGAGGTGAAGAGAGTACAGGCAGGATGAACTGGGTGGAGAAGAGTGTCAGGAGTTATTTGTGACAGACTAGTACCAGTAAGAGTGAAAGGGAAGGTCTACAAGAGGGTAGTGAGACCAGCTATGTTATACGGGTTGGAGACGGTGGCTTTGGCTTTGACAATAAGGCAGGAGTCAGAGCTTGACGTGGCAGAGTTGAAGATGTTAAGATTTGCACTGGGTGTGACGAGGATGGACAGGATTAGGAATAAGTATATTAGAGGGTCAGCCCAGGTTGGAAGGTTTGGAGACAAAGCCAAAGAGGCAAGATTACGTTGGTTTGAACATGTGCTGAGGAGGGATGCAGAGTATATTGGGAAAAAATGCTAAGGATGAAGCTGCCAGGTAACAGGAAAAGAGGAAGGCCTACGATAAGGTTTATGGATATGGTGAGAGAGGACATGCAGGTGGTTGGTGTGACAGAGCAAGATGCAGAGGACAGGAAGAAATGGAAACAGTTGATCTGCTGTGGCGACCCCTAACGGGAGCAGCCGAAAGAAGAAGAAGGAATTATTGTTTATTCCACATTCTATATTTGTATAATTTCTCATACTGTCATACAAGCAATACTGTCAAATGGCTTAATTAAAGCTGTATTCAATACATAGATGTTAAATGTGTTACTGTAGTTGTGAAGTTGTATTCTACAAATCACTCCTTATGTATGCAGCTGTACATGTGTAATTGTAGTGTTCTCTTGTTATATGTGGAGCATTTCCCCCTGGGCCGCCTCTGAAAAAGGACTCGTGTCCAGTAGGACTTTCCCAGTAATCAAATGTATAATAAATAAATTAGAGGTATGTCATTTTAAGAATACTGGCTTTTCATGCATGAATGTGAACATCTCTCTATTACTCTTTTTGTCTCTAGGGTTTGCTTCTGAGATTTAGACTAGCATTTAGTGCTCTAGGGCTTATTACATATTTTATGTTCATCGTGTTTCACTGTTGCAGTCATTACACTTGGGTTATCCTGCTGGCAGGCTACCCGCAGTCGGCCTGAATTCCAAAGTCCTGGTCCAGCGTCGGTTGCTGTCGCCTCTTCCCTGACGTCAGTGCGCCAGGGGTATGAAAGATGCAGCCAATGCCATTTTCTTCAGTCTTTCTTGCCGTGAGGTGCCCGAAGCAAAAGCATGGTCGGCCGACTCCTGAGATTTTCGAAATTGAATTTCAGATCCGAAGTCTTCTATAAAGCTAAGTACCCCATTGGGGAAACTTCATTCTTGCTCCAGACCGATGTCAGAAAAAGTTAACAATTGTATTTCTTGTGGGAAGCAAATACCTCATAAGGATTTTCATTCTTACTGTATTCCTTGCCTAGGCCCTGACCACAACGTTGCTAGTTGTCGGTTTTTTGCTAGATTTAACCAAAGCACTATTAAGCGTTGGTACGATTTTGCTTTTATTACTTTGGATGAAGGTTTAACTATATAATGCCGTCGGAACAGCCGACGACCGGAGTTCATAAAAAGCGTAAGGAAAAAGAAAAGGACAGGCATCCGAGGTCCAAAACTGACGACGAAGCCTCTTCTAGGCCAGTCGCCTATCTCAGTGAGGCGCTTTCGCAGCCCCTGACACCCGCTACCTCAGAGCCACAGGCCGCCTCCCACTCCCACGTGGAGACAACTAGGCCTCTGGATACTCAAGGTATTGGGCCTTCGGAAACGAATCCCTCAGATGGGTCCGGAGCCGCTGAGCAGGCATCGGCTTCTGAGGGTGTTTTCAGACCTACACAGCTTTATATCAAGCCAACTTCAGCATCCAAGACAAAGACTAAAACAGTTTTAAAGACAAGGAAACAAGTACAGCATTCTCCAGGACAGACTTCCATGCCTAAGAAACAGATGCTCAAAATGGCCGAAGACCTAATTACTTTGATCAGGGGTTCCCATCCCCCTCCTGATAAGAGGCCTAGGCAAGACACTGAATATGATTCCTCTGATCAGATTTCCATTTCCTCTGACTCCTCTTCAGAACAGGGATAGTCTATTCCTCCCTATGAGGATTCTGATGCTGAAGAATATATCCCTTCAGCTTCTCCTCCTGAGGATTACTCCTTTGGGGAAACCCTGCATACCATGAGGGAGCATTTCCACTGGGAGAGCCAAGATTACTCTTATTCTAAGAAAAGGCTCAGAGATTTTCTTTTACTACCTCAGCAGAGACCTCTTGTTATTCTTCCTGTTCTAGACATAGTAGATGATGTATTTTCAGAGTCCGGCCTGTCTCCCGACTCTTTACCTCCTTCACCTGTTAAGCCAGACAGATACTACAGGCTTCCAGATTCTCATAAATTTCTATATAAAAACCCTGCTGCTGACCCAGAAACTATTTCTCAGGGTCCCAAAGGGGTCAAGGCTGCTACTGCAAAAAACCCTGTCCCCTCAGATAGAGATTCTAGGGCACTGTACAGATGGGGGAAAAAGTTTACACTTCTGCTACCTTGGCTGTAAGGGCTTTAAATTGTCAGTTTCATGTGCTTAAATATCAGCAATACTTAATGTCTCTGCTAAAACAGAAAATGTTGACAAATTCTGATTGTTCTGAGAACAAGGAAATGCAGGATTTATTGCATGCAGCTGAACAAGTGGGAAAACATACTTTGCAATGTGGTTATGATTCACTGGAGGCCTCTTGCAGGGCCACTGTAACAGGTTCTGTCATTAGAAGGCATGCTTGGTTAAAGGAACAGACTCTGCCTGATCATGTTTAAGCAAAATTACTGGATGCTCCATTACAGCATGATACTTTGTTTGGTGTTAAGGCAGAAGAAGTGTTGAAGAAATTGGAGGATAAAGCTAAATCTATGCAGACCGTAAAGGATTTCTTACAGGTACAGCCATCCAGATGTAGCAGGAACTGGCCTTCTAAGAATTGATCTTTTACTGTGTCAGACAGGCCAGAAAGAGGCAGATACAGACACCCTAGAGGCAAGACAACACCCCCAGGGCTCATACAGGCCCAAACAATGGGGTGTTTCTACCTCCAAAAGCGGAGAAGACAAATCACAGCCATATAGGAAACAGTCCCAATGACTTCCCTCTGCCAATGCCAAGAGTTTATCTTTTGGCAGCACCCTTAGGGGGAAAGCTAGCACGTTTTCCACAAAATTGGCACATGATCACCCAGGACAAATGGGTCTTCAGTATAGTCTCTCAGGGCTACAGGTTCCACTTTCACACCCTTCCAAAGGCAAAAGGTATGCCAGACCTGCCACACAATCAGTGGGCAGAGGCACAAAAACAAGTTTCATCTCTCATGGACATGAGGGCTATTCAGCCAGTGCCACAACAAAGAGCAGGGACAAGGATTTTACTCAAGACTTTTCTTAGTACCAAGAAAGGACAAAGCATGGAGACCAATTCTGGACCTGTCTATTCTAAATACTTTTCTGGACGTTCATAAATTCAAAATGTTGACTCTGCAGCAGCTTCTGCCCATGCTGGGCAAGAAGGCTTGGCTTGTAACTTTGGACCTCAAAGTGGCATACCTGCATGTCCCAATCAGACAATCTTGCAGAAGATACCTCAGATTCATAGCCGGCTCAATGCACTACCATTTCTCTGCACTACCCTTTGGCTTATCTACTGCGCCCAGGGTCTTCACAAAATGCCTGGCACCAGTAATTGCATTTTGCAGACAAAGAGGAATTCAAATATATCCCTACTTGGATGACTGCCTTATTCAAGCAGAGACCAAAGACGTTCTACTAAAGCATCTGGCGTTTGTAAAAATATTACTGATTTGCCTAGGGTACACAGTAAATGAAAATAAATCAAAACTAGTACCCTCTCAAGAGATAATATTCCTTTGTGCAAGCTTAAATACAACTGCCCAGATGGCTTATCTCACGCCAGACAAACAAAGGCAACTGACTTCTTACTTTGAAAGCATGGCAACAAAGACCCAGTTATCTGCAAGAAAAATTCTGCAGGCTCTGGGCTACATGGCCTCCTGCCTTCTGCTAATTCCATATGCAAGACTGCATATGAGGAAACTACAATGGTATCTAAAAAGTGTTTGGACTCAACATTGCCACAGCCTGGAATCATTAATTTCACTCATTCCCTGCCTGCAACAGGAGTTTCGATGGTGGGCACAGGCCTGTCACCACAACAAGGGACAGCCATTCACTTTACCCACAGCTAGGCAAACACTAACAACAGATGCATCAGATTATGCCTGGGGGGCCCACATGGCAGGAAAATGTGTTCAGGGCACATGGCCCCCAAGCCAAAAGCATCTTCATCAATCAAAAAGAGATGCTAGCTGTACAAAATGCCCTGACAGCCTTCAAGGACCTACTTCATCCATGACAGCTGCTGATAAAGACGGACAACAGCACAGTTATGTGGTACATAAACAAGCAGGGGGGACACACATTCCTACCCCCTCTGCAGACAAGCCATGATTTTGTGGAACACAGCATTGACTTACCAAGTACACCTGCAAGCACAACTCCTTCCAGGAAAAACAAATGCTCTGGCAGATGAACTAAGCAGAAACCTCATGGATCCTCAACGAGTGGAAACTAGATCCACAAATCTTCAGCATGATAACAAGGAAATGGGGATGCCCAGACATAGATCTTTTTGCCTCCCCTCACAACTGCCAACTTCAGAGATTCTGCACAAGGACTTATCACAAGAAAGTGGATGCTTTGTCATTCAGCTGGAACAACCTTACAGTATATGCCTTTCCTCCACTGTCTCTCCTCCCCAAGGTACTCCTAAAGGTCAGACAAGAGAAGCCACAAATGATACTGATTGCCCTGGATTGGCCACGCCAACACTGGTACCAATCCTAAGCAGCATGTCTCAAGGCCCAGCATGGACATTGCCTCAAATTCCTCATTTACTGACCCAACAAAACAATCGGATCCTGCACAGCCAACTCAGTACCATAAATCTAGCTGCATGGTGGATAGTGTAACCATTCAGAATACACCTATCTCTAAAGCGGATATGGATGTTATTTTGGAGGCCAGGAGGCCCAGCACCAGAAAATCTTATGCAGAAAATGGAAGAGATTCTGTGCTTGGAACCAGGCACAAGGAATTGACACGCTTGTTCTAAATATTCCTCAGATTTTACAATATCTAACTGAGATGCTGGACAAAGGCCTGTCCTTCTCATCAATTAAGATCCATGCCTCTGCCATTTCAGCTCATTACAATACAGACCCACCTATTTTTCACATCCTTTGCTTAGGCAGTTCCTCGGGGGGGGGGGGGGGGGGGCAAAAACATGAGACCTCCAAGGAGAGCACCAATACCTGCATGGGACCTCAATTTTGTCTTGGAAAAACTCACACTGCCTCCTTTTGAGCCAGCCAATACAGCTGAGATAAAATTCTTATAATGGAAAACAGCTCTGCTCCTAGCATTAACTTCAGCAAGAAGAGTCTCAGAGTTAGTCATTAATGGCTGTGGAACTTTTATTATCTTCCATCTGGACAGGGCTTCTCTAAGGACAAACCCAACATTTATGCCTAAGGTAGTGCCCAGTGTGGCTCTTAACAAACCATTAATTTGCCTACTTTTTACCCAAACCCACAGAATAAAGGGGAGAGTCTTCTGCATTCTTTGGACTTACACAGACAGCTACGCTTCAGCTTGGACAAAACTAAAGCTTTCAGAAAGACTGAGCAACTTTTAGTGGCATATGTTGCAGGATCACAAGGAAAGGCCATCTCAAAGCAGACTATTTCAAAATGGATAGGACACTACATTCGTTTCTGCTATTCACAACATAGCAAATCAGTGCCTAAGGGCATTAGACCACATTCTACCAGGGCAGCAGCCACCTCAGCAGCCTTCCTCAGAGGAGTACCAACCAAGGATATTTTGGAGGCTGCAACTTGGACTTCAGTGCACACTTTTACTAAGCACTACCACTTACCTCTTTACTCTAAATCCAGAGCAGGCTTTGCCACTGCAGTTCTGCAGGGCCTTATAGCCACTCCTAATTCTATGTAGACCCAGCCGCCCAACCTCAGATTTGGGATTCAACCCAAGTGTAATGACTGCAACAGTGAAATACGAACATAGTACAGTTGTGTACCTACCATAAATGTAGATGTTTGAGTGTATTAACTGTTGCAGTCCAGGTTACCCACCCACCATCCCCCTTTTCTTTGCTGGGGACTTATCTGTACTTGTCTATCCTATACAACCTATGTGGTGTATTTGCTTGTAGGTGAAGGTATTGTTTATTTCAGTGCAAGGTTTTATAATCAATGTTTTTTTAGCCTACTCTTTTGGGGGTACCTGACATCTGGGGCAAGAAAAACTGAAAAAAATGGCGTTGGCTGCATCTTTTATACCCCTGGCGCACTGACGTCAGGGAAAAAGTGACAGCAACCGATGCCGGACCAGGACTTTGGAATTCAGGCTGACTGCGGGTAGCCTGCCAGCAGGATAACCCAAGTGTAATGACTGCAACAGTGTATACACTCGAACATCTACATTTATGGTAGGTACACAACTGTACTTTTATCCTTATTTGAGTGTTTTAGACATTTGGAAAGTATTTTTAGGGGAAAAATAGATCTTTAGCTCAGTGTTTGTTTACTACTTGTTTATGTGATTTTTTACAGGGCAGCTAACTTATGTAAATCTGTATCTGTTTTGACAGAGGAATTTTGTGTGCTGTTTATGTAACTTTGTTTTTGTGGTATTTTCTATTATTTTTGGAAATGTTGTGTGCTGATATGCTTCCTAGTGACAACTTACTTTTTAACTAGCTCCTTCAGGCATACCTTACTGGCAATCCATCTTCTTCCCCATCTACAGCATGGATACTTAACTCAGTCCTGATGATCCTGCCCCAAGCATACCTGAAAAAGAAAAAAATGAAACTCAAGTCCTTCCGTTGTGTGTGTGTGTGTGTGTGTGTGTGTGTGTGTGTGTGTGTGTGTGTGTGTGTGTGTGTGTGCTCTTCGTATACCTCAGCTGACAGTGAGTCTGCAATAACCAGTGCTGGTTCCTTAAACCATTTAAATGTTTCCTTGAATCTCTTTGGTGTAGCCTTGCCTGCTGCTATGGACCAGGGGTCAAGCATGTCCTCTGCAGCTGTTCCAGTGCCTTGCTTGGACATGGGGAAAACCATCATTTTGGTTCTGGGAGATATTTTGGGAGGATCTTATTGAGGTGCCTGGGGAAAGAGACCTTTTGCAAAGGATGATATACTGTCTCCTGAACATTCACCCCATTAAGGATGTATCTAGAAAAAAGAAACAAGAAAATTAATCAGATTGAAAGTATGAAAATGTTTTATGTTTATAAAAATTATATTACCCAGGTCAGGAATTTATTACAGACTGCCAATTCTGAATTTACAGATGGTCAATTCTGGATGCAGTTTGCCTTCTTTTAATATTTTTGTCCCCTTTTACTGATGATTCTGATGTCGACAGAGACATGGTTATCTTACCTCAGGTTTCTGTAGCCCAAGACTCTGATTTGAATCCCTGTTGAAATGTTAGTATTTGTAACACTGAGTGCTGACAGACAGACAGAAAAAAGATGAAAATCCTAGAGAAGACTGACGGTCAAACATCGTTTTTCTTTAACTTCTTTTTTGAAGAGGGCAAGCCCCCCCCCCCTCACACCCAGACTTTTGTATACCAATTCCAAGATTGCCATACCTCAGAGAAAAGGGGATATGCTGGGAAATGGCCATCTTGGACTTAGTATATGTAAGTCCCTCTTTTCTGCCATTCATTCTTCATGTTCCGGGACTCACTCCTGATATTTCAAGTGGTTAGCCTCTGATTCATCAAATAGTAAGCCTGAAGTTGTCCCTATCGTGGCTTTCTCTTTTTCTGAGACTATTGTCAAAATAAAGATATATTTTCTTGGGAACAGACAGATGATTTCCCAGAGCTGAACTGACATTATGATTTACTTGAACAAGAAGTCTTTAGATGTGCAGTCATTTCTCCTGTTTTGTCAGCATCAGCGGATACCCTTAAAGCTGTCTGGAATGCTTCTGATTTACTCTCATTAGTTCCTAAAAAAAGCAGATAAATTATATAGAGTTTTATAGGCTGACACATTTCTCTATTCTCATCTTATCCGCTTCCGTCATGCCTAAGGCTCCAGCAGTGAAAAGCATCTGTCCTTCTCCAACCCAGCTCCTGGGAATTAGGAGGTAATTGGCTGGACATACAGGGTAAGAAACTTATTTTCTTCTATTACATTAGCCTTCAGAATCTTGAACTGCCAGGGCTATATGTGACGGTCTACTTTAAAATGTGCCAATAGCTTGGAAGAATTTTTTGCTTCATTGAACTGAAATAAGTCTTGTTTGAATCAGATTGTATAATTTGTCTAATATTTCTAAACATGCTGTACAAAAGGTGTATATGATTGCACTGATACTGTTTCCATAGCCTTTGCTTCAGCTACTGTTTTAAGGTGATTTATTTGGGGACATGGCCAAAACCTTTCAGATGAGTTAGTCAGAAATTTTGAGTTCACCCTAGACTCGGAGGATTTTATTTGGGTCTATTGCTTCACACATCCTTAAACAATGTAATGAGAGAGGTAAAATAAGGCAGAGAGTTCCTATGAATTTTCTGGTTCTCAGATTCTTCCCTTCAAAACCTCCACCCTTTTCAAAGGACATAAAAAACCGAGAGTGCGGCCTATTAACAGGTGGGTACCCAAGAACGAATGACATAAGGGTACCCCCCCTACACACAAAAAAAGAAAAAAAGGAAACTTTCCAAAAAAAGGGTCAGACATCAGGTTCAGAATGACTGTACCAGAAACCCGGTAACCCCCCACTAACCTTGCTTCCTTTCCACTTTCACAGTATCTGACCCTCATTAACCCAACTTTTTGTTGCTTCATTTCTGAGAAATGAGTTTGAAGGTGATTCAGGAGGGATGTTCTTCGTGTTTCACTGTTGCAGTTATTACATTTGGGTTATCTGCCTGCAGCTAGCCCTCAGCTGGGCCTGAATATCAAAGTCTTGAATTCCTGCGTCAGATGCTGTTTCTTCTTCCATTACGTCAGGTCGTCAGGGGTATAAAACATGCAGCCAACACCATTACATCAGTCTTTCTTGCCGTGTGGTGCCCGAAGCAGTTGGCAAGTGCCATTTGGCCAACTCCTGAAATTTTCGTTTTCGAGTTTCAGAACCGAAGACTTCAAAAAAGTTAAGTACCTCATTGGGGATCCTTTTTCTTGCTCTTAACCGATGTCAGTAAAAGTTAACAATTCTATTACCTGTGGAAAGCAAGTACCTCATAAAGATTTTCATTCGTACTGCATTCCTTGCTTAGGCCCAGACCACAACGTCTGTCGCTGTTGGTTTTGTGCCTTATTCAACCCCTGGACTATTCATTATCTGTTTCTTTTTGCAGCAAATTATTTTGGTACTTGGTTTAACTATCCAGAAATGGCTTCAGTAAGCCATCCGACTACCGACATTCTGAAAAAACGTAAAGATAAAGACAGAGACAGACTGCATAGGTCCAAAGCTGCCGAAGACGCTTCCGTTAAGCTAGTCGCCAGTTTGCTAGTACTCAGTGAGGTGCTTTCGCAACCCCTGATACCCACTACTTGATTCGCAGGCCTCTACTGAGACCCATTTGCCACGAGATGCTTCTTCGACTATGGAACCTGCGGATGTCTCTACCTTGGATGGGTCCTGAGCCGCTGTGCAGGCACCGGCTTCTGAGGGTGTATTCAGGCCTACTGACTTGCATTTCAAACCGACACCATCTTCTTCTTCAAGGCCTAAAACTCGACCCACGCCTAGAAAACAGACGTCCAAACTGCATGGTCAGGCCCATATGCTTAAAAAACAAATGATAAGAATGGCTGAAGACCGTGTTACTTTAATTAGGGGAAGCCAGCCTTGAGACCTAGAACTGATTTTCCTTCTGATTCTTCTGATCAGGATTCTGAAATTTCTGATTCTTCTGATTACCAGGATTTGCCCTTTTCTAGTTATGGGGGTTCTGATGCAGGGGATTCCATTCCCTCTGCTTCCCCTCCAGAAGATTTTTCTGTTGGTGAAACCTTGCACACCCTTAGGGAGCATTTCCATTGGGAAAGCCAGGATTACTCTGACTCCAAAAAGAGGCTTAGGGAATTCTTACTCCTCCCTCAACACAGGCCATGAGCTATCCCTCCTGTCCTAGACATTGTAGATGATGCCTTCTTGGAATCTAGCCTGGCCCCAGACACTTTACCTCCAGCTCCCAGGAAGCTCCCGGGTATTACAGAGTACATGATTCTTAAGTTCCTCTTCAAGAATCCTACTGCGGACCCAGAGACCATTTCCCAAGGACCTAAAGGCATTAAGGCTACTACTGCCAAAAACCCTACCCCCTCTGATAGAGATTCCATTGCCTTAGACATATGGGGTAAGAAGGTATACACTTCTGCTACTTTGGCCATTAGGGCCTTAAACTGCCAGTTTCATATGTTAAAGTATCAGCCGCGTATTATGGGACTACTTAAACAGAAAATGATGTTGATTCCTGACTGTGTGACTGTGCTGAAACTAAAGAAGTACAGGATTTAATGCATTCTGCTGAACAAGTTGGTAAACATACTTTGAACTGTGGTTTTGACTCTTTAGAAGCATCTTGCAGAGCTGCTGTCACTGGGTTTGTACTTAGAAGGCATGCTTGGCTTAAGGAGCAAAATTTGCCAGATCATGTTAAAGCTAAATTACTGGATGCTCCCTTAAACCAAGACCACCTGTTTGGCAACAAAGCAGATGTCCTTAAAAAGATGGAGGAAAAAGCTAAATCTATGCAAATTGTTAAAGGTTTCCTGCAAGTACAGCCTCCCAGATTTAGCAGGCATTGGCCTTCTAAGAATTGGTCCTTTCCTGCCTCTTCCAGGCCTTCTCAGTCCAAACCCAGGAACAGCAGACCACCTAGGCTACAGTCTCAAGCTACTCACAGGCCTAAGCAGTGGGGGGCTCCCACTTCCAAAGCTGGAAGTAGTAAGACACCCCCCTATGGAAAAATGTCACAGTGACTTAACCTTAAACCTTCCAAGCCCTGCTCAACTGCCTGCTCCTTTCGGGAGAAAGATCGCCCTGCATGCAAAAAACTTGGAACTCATTACACAGGACAAATGGGTTTGAAATATAGTTTTCCAAGGATACAGATTCTACTTCCACACCTTACCAACCCTAAACGGTTGGCCAGACCTACCCCCCAAATCAGTGGGCAGAGGCTCAACAGCAAGTTCTCTTTTTTCTAAGTATCAGGGCTATTCAGCCTGTCTCAGCAGAAGAAAGGGGACAAGGTTTTTACTCAAGACTTTTCCTGGTACCCATAAAATACAGCTCCTGGCGTCCTGCCCTGGGCCTCTCTATTCTAAACACCTTTTTGGTAATCCCAAAATTCAAAATGTTGACACTTCAACAGCTGCTTCCTATGCTAGGCAAAGATGCCTGGTTGGCAACCTTAGACTTAAAGGAAGCTTACCTGCACATTCCAATAAAAGAATCTTGCAGGAAATACCTACACTTCAGAGCAGGCTCCATGCACTATCAGTTCTCTGCACTTCCCTTTGGCTTATAAACTGCACCCAAGGTATTCACAAAGTGTCTAGCCCCAGTCATTGCATTTTGCAGGCAAAGAAATATTCAAATATACCCATACCTGGACGATTGTCTAATTCAGGCAGAAAGCCAGGACATGCTACTAAAACATCTGCCATTTGTAAAGAAACTTCTAACCTCACTGGGGTACACCATAAACGAAAAGAAATCTCATCTAGTACCCTGCCAACAAATTGAATTCCTGGGAGCAAGCTCAAGCACAATTTCCCAGATGGCTTACCTCACGCCAGAGAAACAAGTTTACTTGACAGCCTACTTCAAACTACTGGCCGCAAAGACCCAGCTATCTGCAAGGAAAATCCTGCAAGCCGTGGGGTTTATGGCCTCTTGCATTCTACTAATTCCATATGCAAGACTGCATATGAGGAAACTACAGTGGTATCTAAAAAGCCTATGGTGTCAACATTCTCGGGACCTGGAGTCAGTGATTCCTATCATTCCTTGCATAAAGACAGAGTTCCTTTGGTGGGCAGAGGCCTGCTACCACAACAAGGGGCTCCCAGTCACTGTACCCCCTGCCGCCCAAACCCTAACAACAGACGCATCAGACTATGCATGGGGAGCTCACTTGGCAGGGCAGTGCTTTCAGGGCAAATGGAACCAGAGTCAGATGCACCTGCATATCAGTGAAAAAGAAATGATAGCTGTACAGAATTCCCTGACAGCCTTCAAGGACCACATTCTTCCAGGGCAATTATTGGTAAAGACAGACAACACCACTGTTATGTGTTACATAAACAAGCAGGGGGGAACCCACTCGTACCCTCTGCATACTAGCCATGGCTGTGTGGAACACAGCCTTGAGCTACCAAGTGCACCTACAAGCTCAATTCCTGCCAGGCAAGCTAAATTCACTGGCAGATGACCTAAGCAGAAATCTCATGGACCCACACGAGTGGAAACTGGAACCAAAGATATTCAACCTTTTGAGAAACAAATGGGGGAATCCAAAGACAGACCTGTTTGCCTCCCCTCAGAACTACCAATTGGACAAATTCTGCACAAGGACTTTCCACAGTCAGGCTTGGAAAGTGGATGCCCTGTCCTTCACCTGGGAAAGCCTCTCAGTTTATGCTTTCCCCCTCTAAGCCTCTCAGTTTATGCTTTCCCCCTCTGCCTCTCCTCTCGAAAGTTCTGCTAAAGATCAAACAGGACAAACCCAGGACAATATTGATTGTACCAGATTGGCCACACCAGCACTGGTACCCCCTCTTGCGCCGTATGTCATTGCTGGAACCTGCCTCAGAACCCTTCCCTGCTGTCCCAGCAGGAGGGCCAGATTCTGCACCCTCAACTTCAAACCCTGAACCTTGCAGCCTGGCTAATTCCTTGAGCACTCCAATAACATCACTCAGTAAGCAGGTGTTAGATGTCATTCTTGGGTTATGGAGGCCTAGTACTAGAAAATCCTATGCTGAAAAGTGGAAAAGATGCTGTTCCTGGAGCCAGACTCAGAGGATGGGCACAACGGTGCACAGCTTACCGCATATTCTTCAGAACTTAACAGAGATGCTCCACAAGGGCCTTTCCTTCTCGTCAATTAAAATTCATGCCTCTGCCATTTCAGCTCATTATAATACTGAACCACCCCTCTTCTCTCACCCCCTGCTAAAGAAATTCCTCAGAGGGGCCAAAACTTTAAGACCGCCCAGGAGAGCCCCTGCTCCAGCCTGGGACCTTAACTTTGTATTGGAAAAGCTCACTGTACCTCCTTTTGAGCCAGCTGCAACTGCAGAGTTGAAATTCCTTTCTTGAAAAACAGCCTTCCTTCTAGCCAATCACTTCAGCAAGAAGAGTGTCTGAATCACAGGCCCTCATGGCATTAGAGCCATTCATCATCTTCCATACAGACAGGGTGTCCCTCAGGACCAATCCTTCATTTATGCCCAAGATGGTGTCTAGTGTGGCCCTTAATCAGACCATTAACTTGGCTACTTTTTTCCCAAATCCACAAAACAAAGAAGAACGAATACTGCACTCTGGACGTGCACAGGCAACTTATATTTTATTTGGACAGCACTAAGCCTCTCAGAAAATCTGAACAGCTGCTAGTTGGCTTTGCTGTAGGGGCAGAGGGGAAGGCCATTTCAAAGCAAACCATTTCTAAGTGGATAGCCCATTGCATTAATTTCTGCTATAAGCACCATGGACAACCTACCCCACAGGGGATAAGATCACATTCCACCAGGGCTGCATCCAACTCTACAGCCTTTCTAAGAGGTATCCCTACCAGGGACATCCTAGAAGCTGCTACCTGGAGTTCTGTACATACCTTCACCAAGCATTACCACATGCTTATTTTTTCTAAATCCAGAGCTGGTTTTGCCACTGCAGTTTTGCAGGGCTTAATAGCTGGCCCTAATGCTCTCTAACTTCCTCCTCCCTTCCTTAGCTTTGGGAATCAACCCAAATGTGATGACTGCAACATTGAAACGCAAAGAACCCAGTACAGATGTTCATCGTGCATACAGCTGCAGTAATCACATATGGGTTCTCTGCCGTCAGGCGGGTCCTCGGTCGGCCGAATTCAAAAGTCTTGGTCCGGCGTCGGTTGTTGTCACCTTCTTCCCTGACGTCAGTGCGACAGGGGTATATAAATCACAGCCGACGCCATATTCTCCAGTCTTTTTTGCCGCGCGGTGCCCGAAGCAGAAGCAGTTCGCAAGTGCCGGTCGGCCAACTCCTGAATTTACAAAAAAATCGGAAACCGAAGTCTTCATTAAAGCTAAGTACCCCGTTGGGGAAACTTTTCTTGCCTCTGACCGATGTCAGACAAAGTTAACAATTGTATTTCTTGTGGGAAGCAAATACCGCATAAGGATTTCCATTCCCTTTGCATACCTTGTTTAGGCCCAGACCACGACGTCTCGGGCTGTCGCTTTTGCGCTACTTTCAATAAACGCACTATTAAGCGTCGGGCGGAGTTCGCCCAACATTATTTTGGTAAAGCCTTTGATTATAAAATGTCGTCGGATACTCCGACTACCGTTTTGTCCAAAAAATGAAAGGACAAGGACCAACACACGAGGTCCGCGGTCTCCACCGACACCACGCCAAAACCGGCTACACGTGGTCCGGTTCTCAGCGAGACGCTTATGCAGTCCCTGACTACCGACGACACTTCCTTGGCGGTGTCTTCTGTACCCGAGACCGCTGGTACCTCGGCCCTTACTCAGACTACAACCACCGAAACCACAGTGAGTGTTGAGCCTCCTAATGTGGACAGGTCCACTTCCACCCAGGGTGTATTTAGACCCTCATCTTCCTTTTCCATTAAGGCCTTCGCTAAGTCCAAATCAGACAGGCATCCCAAGAGGCCTGTTGCACAGGGCCCATCCCCAGGCCCCATGCCTAAAAAGCAGATGCTTAAAATGGCTGAGGATTTAATTACCTATATCAGGGGTTCCCATCCCCCTCCAGACAAGAGACCCAGAGTGGAGGAAGACTCTCCCTCTTCTGAACAGGGCTCCATTTTCTCAGAACATTCTGATGTGGAGGAACACTCGTACTCCCCTTATGAAGATTCTGATGCAGAACAGTCCATTCCTTCTGTATCTCCCCCAGAGGATTTTTCTTTTGGGGAAACCTTGCACACCTTGAGGGAACACTTCCAGTGGGAAGGCCAAGACTTTTCTGATTCCAAGAAAAGGCTTAGGGAATTTCTTTTGTTACCTCAACACAGACCTCTGGCTATACCTCCTGTCCTGGACATACTTGATGATGTCTACTCGGTGGCTTGTCTTAATCCGGATTCCCTGCCTCCTGCACCAGTCAAGCCTGATAGGTACTACAGAGTCCCTAACTCTCACCAATTTCTTTTCAAAAGCCATAATGCTGACCCTGAAACCATTTCTCAAGGCCCCAAGGGAATGAAGGCCTCTACTGCCAAGAATCCACTTCCTTCCGAGAGAGAATCTAGATCCTTAGAAAGGTGGGGGAAAAAGGTATACACCTCGGCCACCCTAGCCATGAGGGCCTTAAATTGTCAGTTCCATATGCTTAAATATCAACAGTTTCTGTTATCACAATTAAGAAACAAAATGTCTCAACCTGAACAACCAGATTTGAAGGAATTGCAGGATATGATGCATAGAGCAGAACAAGTGGGTAAACACACCTTACAATGTGGTTATGATGCCTTAGAGGCCTCAAGTAGAGCTGCTGCTTCAGGAGCAGTCATTCGTAGACATGCCTGGCTTAGGGAACAAAGCTTGCCTGATCATGTTAAAGCTAAACTACTAGATGCTCCTTTACAAAAGGATGTGCTATTTGATACTAATGCTGAGGAGATACTACGGGAAATGGAAGAAAAAGCTAAATCTATGCAAACTGTCAAGGCTTTTCTACAGGTACAGCCACCTCGTTTTAGCAGAAATTGGCCTTCAAAACACTGGTCCTTTCCAGCCACGGTCAAGCCCCAGAGAGGTAGATACAGGCGCTCAAGGGGCAGAGGACAATCTCAAGGATCATATAGAGGCAGACAATGGCAAACTCAAGCACCAAGAGGTGGCGAAGATAGTGCACAACAATACAGAAAGCAAACCCAATGACTTCCTCCTTTTCAGGCCAAGCAAATCTCAGCTGGCAGCTCCCTTGGGAGGAAAGCTGGCACTATTTTCAGGAAATTGACATATTATTACAACGGACAAATGGATCCTGGACATAATAAACAGAGGCTACAGATTTCATTTTCACACACTTCCAAAAATGAGAGGCATGCCAAACCCGCCACACAATCAAAGGGAAGAGGCACAAATACAAATCACAAAACTCATGAACATGAAAGCCATTCAAGAGGTTCCTACTCACGAACAAGGTCAAGGTTTTTATTCCAGACTTTTCCTGGTACCAAGAAAAAGAACCGACTGGAGACCCATTTTGGACTTATCCATCCTAAATACATTTCTACTCGTACCAAAATTCAGGATGCTCACATTACAGCAACTTCTTCCCATGCTGGGCAAGGGGTTTTGGCTGGTAACATTGGACCTCAAGGAGGCATACCTGCATGTCCCAATCAGACAAAGCTGCAGAAGATACCTCAGATTTCTTGCAGGTTCAATCCACTATCAATTCTCTGCATTGCCCTTTGGCTTATCTACTGCGCCCAGAGTATTCACGAAATGCGTGGCATCAGTAATTGCCTACTGCAGACTTCAAGGGATTCAAATTTACACTTATTTGGACGACTGCCTGATCCAAGCGGACAGCAAGCACACTCTTCCGGAACATCTGGCTTATGCAACACGGTTACTGAATTCTCTGGGATACACAATCAACAAAGAGAAATCCAGGCTAACACCATCTCAGAAAATAACTTTCCTGGGTGCCAACTTGGACACAAACACCCAGATGGCCTATCTTACGCCAGAAAAACAAGGGCAACTAACTCAGTACTTCAAAACACTAGCAAATTGTACCAGGCTTACTGCAAGGAAAATCCTGCAGACTCTGGGCTTCATGGCATCTTGCATTCTTTTAATCCCATGTGCAAAGTTGCATATGAGAAAACTTCAATGGTACCTAAAAAAACTATGGTCTCAACACAGCCACAATTTGGAAACAATAATACCAATAATTCCATGTTTGCAAAAGGAATTTCTATGGTGGGCCCAAGCATGTCAAACAAATACAGGTCTCCCATTCTGCAAGCCTCAAACAAATCAAGTCATCATAACAGACGCCTCAGATTACGCCTGGGGGCGCACATGACAGGCAGGTGCATTCAGGGCAAATGGTCCCAAAAGGAAAAGCACCTTCACATCAATCAAAAAGAAATGCTAGCAGTAATAAATGCAATTACAGCATTCAAGGACCTTCTGCATCCAGGACAATTATTGATAAGAACAGACAACACCACAGTAATGTGGTACATAAACAAACAAGGAGGAACACATTCATATCCCCTGTGCAGACTAGCCATGACACTTTGGAACTTGGCTCTGGAATGGCAAATCGAACTTCAAGCACAGTACTTGCCAGGTGTGGAAAACACGCTGGCAGACAATCTAAGCAGAAATATGACAGATCCACACGAATGGAAGCTGCATCCACAGGTGTTTACAAAAAATAATCCAAGCATGGGGAAGGCCAGACATAGATCTCTTCGCCTCCCACAGGAACCATCAACTGGAAAAGTTTTGTTCAAGGACTTTTCATGCAAAGGCCTGGAGGGTGGACGCCCTTTCATTCAGTTGGACAGCATGGACAGTGTACTCTTTCCCACCTCTGCCTCTTCTACCCAAGGTGCTCTTGAAAGCAAGAGCAGACAGACCGAAGACGATACTGATTGCTCCAGACTGGCCAAGACAGCACTGGTACCCACTCCTAAGGAGCCTAACACATACTCCTCCCTGGCCTCTACCTCTAATGCCTCTTCTGCTGACTCAGCACAGCTACAAAACTCTTCACAGTCAGCTGAAAACACTCAATCTTGCTGCATGGAAAATTCCTTAACACCTCAGCAGACCCTACTCTCCAAAGAGGTACAGGATGTCATTCTGGAGGCCAGAAGGCCATCTACTAGGAAGACTTACTCAGCAAAATGGAAACTTGTTTTGCTCTTGGAATGAGAAAAAAGGCCAGGACCCTAGAAAACTGAATTTGCCTCAGGTTTTACAGTATCTAGCTGAGCTGCTGAACAGTGGACTTTCATTTTCCTCCATAAAAATCTATGCCTCAGCCATTTCTGCAGAATTCAACACGGATCCACCGTTATTCTCTCACCCACTTTTAAGGCAATTCCTCAGAGGGGCTAAGAATATAAGACCACCAATGAAACAACCAGTGCCAGCCTGGGATCTTAATTACATTCTAGAAAAATTAACATTGCCTCCCTTTGAACCAGCTGCCTCAACAGATTTACAATGTTTGTCCTGGAAAACAGCTTTCCTTCTGGCCATTACCTCAGCTCGTAGGGTTTCGGAACTTCAAGCCCTCATGGCTGTGCAGCCCTTTCTTATCTTCCATCAGGACAGGGTTTCCCTTCGAACCAACCCATCATTTATGCCTAAAGTGGTATCCAGGGTAGCTTTAAATCAAGCCATACACTTACCTACCTTTTACCCCAATCCTCAAAACAAAGGGGAAAGGCTGCTACATTCCTTAGACATCCATAGACAGCTATGTTACTATTTGGACAGAACAAAGCCTTTCAGGAAATCACAACAACTTTTTGTGTCTTATACTGTAGGAGCTCAAGGGAAGCCCGTTACCAAACAGACAATCTCTAAATGGATAGGCCACTGCATACGTTTTTGTTACTCCTATCATGGGAAATCTGTCCCTGTAGGCATCAGACCACACTCCACCAGGGCCACAGCTACCTCTACAGCCTTCCTCAGAGGAGTTCCTACCAAAGTTATCTTGGAGGCAGCCACTTGGAGTTCTGTACATACCTTAACAAAACACTACCACCTGCCTTTATATTCCAAAACTAGAGCAGGCTTTGCTACTGCTGTGTTGCAGGGCATTCTGGCTCATCCCAGTTCTACCTAGTGCCTACCACCCTGTGCATAGCTTTGGGATTCTACCCATATGTGATTACTGCAGCTGTATGCACGATGAACATAGTACAGTTTTGTACCTACCATAAATGTAGATGTTCGAGTGCTAATACAGCTGCAGTACAATCCCTCCCTCCTTCCCCTCTAGGTACAGGACTAGTGGCTAACACCTCCTCATACAACCTATTTTGGGTTATCCTCCTATGGTGTATTTGCTTGCAACCACTCTTTTTTGATAACATTGCATTGCTTGTATATATTATATATATATATATATATATATATATATATATATATATATATATAATTTATTTATTGCCTTCTTTTTGGGGGCACCTGACATCTGGGGCAAGAAAGACTGGAGAATATGGCGTCGGCTGTGATTTATATACCCCTGTCGCACTGACGTCAGGGAAGAAGGCGACAACAACCGACACCGGACCGAGACTTTGGAATTCGGCCGACCGAGGACCCGCCTGACGGCAGAGAACCCATATGTGATTACTGCAGCTGTATTAGCACTCGAACATCTACATTTATGGTAGGTACAAAACTGTACTTTGTGTACACTTACCATAAATGTAGATGTCCGAGTGTATTCACTATTGCAGTCCTGGTTACCCTCCCTCCAGCCCCCTGAGTTCTCTTAGCTATACTTTTATTCTTGTTTAGTGTATTTCAGTTTTCTGGTGTATTTGCTTTTTGTTGGAGGTGTAACCTAACATATAATTGCTTTCCATTATTGGAGCACCTGACATATAGGGCAAGAAAAACTGATATAATGGCGTCTGCTGCATGTTTTATACCCCTGACAACCTGACGTCATGGAAGAAGAGACTGCATCCGACGCAGGAATCCAAGACTTAGATATTCAGTCCGACTGAGGGCTACCTGCAGGCAGATAACCCAAATGTATTGACTGCAACAGTGAATACACTCTAACATCTACAATTATGGTAAGTGTACACAACTGTACTTTATTCTCCTTCCCCATCTCCTCCTTTCAGGTGGATTCCCTCTCATCCTTCCAACCAGAGTTGTTTCCTCAGGTGATCCAACACGTATAAGAAACAGGTGTCATAGAATATGTTCCAGAGGGACACTTAAGAAGGAAATTTTATTCCAGAATGTCTCTGGTCCAAAAAAATGTGTAGTGTCAGTGTGAAAGTTATAAAACTCAAGGTGTTGATCCTCCAGTCAGTGTTAGCACTGCCCCCAGACAGCTTTGTTATGGTACCCTTAGATCTCAAGGTTGCTTGCCATCACATTCTCATAGAAGACAGATTCAGGAGATAATGATGATTTTGTGTTTATGGGTCATATTATCAATTCTCTGCATTATCCTTTAGTCTGTCTGCATCACCAGGAATGTTTACAATGTACCCAGCTTATGTGGTGGCTCACTGCAGAGTAAGTATGCACATTTTTCCTTGTTTAGATGAGTTGCTTGTTTGTGCAAAGCCGTTACCCAGATACTAGGTTGTTCTTCGTGTTTCACTGTTGCAGTCATTACATTTGTGTAATCTGCTGAGGTTGCCTCAGTCGGCCTGAATAACAAAGTCTTGGGTCCTGCGTCGGTTTTTGTCTACTCTTCCATGATGTCAGGTTGTCAGGGGTATAAAACATGCAGCCGACACCATTTTATTCTGTCTTTCTTGCCGCGCGGTGCCAGAAGCAGAAGCAGTTCGCAAGTGCCGGTCAGCCGACTCCTGAAATTTTCACATTCGAGTTTCAGAACCGAAGTCTTCAAACTAAAGCTAAGTACCCTGTTGGGGAAACTTTCTTGCTCCTTACCGATGTCAGTAAAAGTTAATAGTTGCATTACTTGTGAGAAGCAAATACCTCAAAAGGATTTTCATTTGTACTGTATTCCTTGCCTAGGCCCAGATCACAACATGCCTTGCTGTCGGTTTTGTGCTAGATTTAACCAATGCACTATTAAGCATTGGTATATTTTTGCTTCTAAATATTTTGGATGTTCTTCATCTCACATTGCTGCAGTCCTTACACTTGGGTAGTCTGCTGTCCTCGGTCGGCCCGAATATCAAAGTATAAGGCTGACGTCGGTCAAGGCGCATTTGACTGACATCAGGACGTCAGGGTACAAATGCGCATGACCGACGTCATATCCTCAGTCTTTTTTGCCGCATGGTCCGATGCAGAAGCAGCATTGCAAGTGCCGGTTGGCGTTCTGAGATTTTTCGATTTCGAAGTTTCAGATCGAGTTCAAAGTTGGCTAAGTACCCCGTTGGGGAATATTTTAGTTTTTTCTTGCCTCAGTGATTTACCGGATGTCAGAAAAAGTCAATAATTGCATTTCTTGTGGGAAACAGATACCGCATAGAGATTATCATACTTTGTGTATTCCTTGCTTAGGGCCTGAGCACGGCGTTGTTGGCTGTCGCTCTTGTGCTAGATTTAATAAGCGCATTATAAAGAAGGTTGGATTGTGCAAGGTTAGTCTTTGGGAAGCGGTGTAATTATAAAATGCCGTCGGATGCTCCGGCCGCTTCTTCAAGAAGCGCAAGGACAAGGCAGTTAAGCCTAGGCTAGAAGAACCGTTTGTACGGACGCGGTTCTTTAGAGGTGTCGGTGGAGCGGTGGCTCCACCGGAGGTTTCTTTGTGTTCCCAGGGTGAGACCTTATTATTGCAAGATGTGGCCTCTCAGGAGGCAAGTCAGGCTGAGGGGCTTCTCAGGTTACTATACTCCCTCTCTTCCTAGGGTGGCTAGGCCCTCTCCTTCTGATTCAAAGTCTTCTTCCAGGGACAGGCCGTGCTTGGCTTCTGTTGGTGGTACTCGTAGCTCTCTAGGTTCTGGGCCCAAGAAGCATATGCTCAAAATGGCAGAAGATTTAATTACTTTAATTAGGGTTCTATGCCCCTCCTGATAAGAGACCTAGGATGGAGCCTGAGCTGGGGGTTTTGAGCAGGCTTCAGATGTTTCAGAGTCTTGACTGAAGACTTGCAGGAGTATTCTCCTTATTCTGATTCTGATGTGGATGATTCTACTCCTTCTGCTTCTCCTCCTGAGGATTTTTCTTTTCAGAAACTCTTCATTCCATGAGGGAGCATTTTAAGTGGGAAGGTCAGGACTTCTCTGATTCCAGGAAAAGGCTTAGGGAATTTTTGTTTTTACCCCAGCATAGACCTTTGGCTATACCTCCTGTTTTGGATGTAGTAGAAGATGTTTTTACAGAGGCTTCTCTTAATCCTGATTCTTTGCCTCCTGCTCCTGTTAAGCCGGATAGGTATTACAGGGTGCCTGAAGCTCATAAGTATCTTTTTAAGAGTCCTAGGGCTGACCCAGAAACTGTTAGTCAGGGGCCTAAAGGTGTTAAGGCTTCTGTTGTTAAGAATCCGGTTCCTGCAGACAAAGAGGCTAGGGCCTTGGATAGATGGGGAAAGAAAGTTTATACTTCTTCCACTCTGGCTATGAGGGCTTTGAATTGCCAGTTTCACATGTTGAAATACCAGAACTATCTCCTTTCACAATTAAAGTCTAAGGTTGATGCTCTGGCAGTAGGTATTGATTGTAAAGAGTTGCAAGATTTAGTGCATGTTTCTGAACAGGTGGGTAAGCATTCTTTGCAATGTGGTTTTGATGCTGTACAGGCCTCGTCTAGGGTGGCTGCCACTGGGTCAGTTCTTCGCAGGCATGCCTGGCTACGGGATCAGAATTTGTCTGATCATGTTAAAACGAGGATTTTAGATGCTCCTTTACAATCTGACGTGTTGTTTGGTCCTCCTGTTGAGACAGTTTTAAAGAAATTGGAGGACAAGGCTAAGTCTATGCAGACTGTTAAAGATTTTTTGCAGGTCCAGCCTCCAAAGTTTAGTAGAAATTGGCCTGCTAAGGGGTGGACGTATCCTTCTTATGATTCCCAGTCTAGGGGTAGATCTAGACATGGTAGGGGTAGAGCTCAGGGCTCTTTCAGGCCTAGAACAGGGAGTTCTCCTGCACAGTCTTGGTGAGGGCAGGGGTCAGTCCTTTCGTAAACAGACCCAATGACCTACCTTTTCAGCTGCCAGAGCCTTCTCGTCTGGCAGCACCTTTGGGAGGAAGGTTGGCACTTTTCAAAGAGAATTGGAGTTTAATTACCCAAGACAGATGGGTATTGGATATCATACACCACGGCTACAGGTTTTATTTCCATACCTTGCCTCCTTTCAAAGGCATGCCAGACGTTCCTCCTCAACAAAGAATAGAGGCGCACAAGCAAGTTTCTCTGTTGCTCCAAATAGGGGCCATACAGCCGGTCCCTATGCCAGAAGTGGGTCTAGGTTTTATTCTCGCCTGTTCCTAGTACCAAAGAAGGGGAACACGTGGAGACCAATTTTGGATTTATCTATCCTCAACACTTATCTGGACATTCCCAAGTTCAAAATGTTGACGTTGCAGCAGCTTTTACCTCTGTTGGGCAAAGATCATTGGATGGTAACTTTGGATCTCAAGGAGGCTTACCTTCATGTTCCTATCAGACTGAGTTGCAGGAAGTATCTGCGTTTTCGAGCTGGGACTTCTCACTATCAGTTCTCTGCATTGCCCTTTGGCTTATCTACTGCCCAGAGTATTCACGAAAGTTCTGGCTCCAGTGATAGCTTTCTTCAGGCTAAAAGGAATACAAATCTATCCTTATTTGGACGACTGCCTGATTCTGGCTCAAGGAAGGCAAGAGCTTCTTCATCATTTGGAATATGTGATAGCAGTGCTAAGATGCCTAGGGTATTCTGTGAACGAAATAAAGTCCAGTCTAGTACCCTCTCAGGACATGTGCTTTCTGGGTGTGAGACTGAATACAGCATCCCAGATGGCCTTTTTAACCCCGGACAAACAAAAGAGTCTATCCCTTTACTTCCATCAACTATCTCATCAGTCCGTGCTGACTGCAAGGACAGTCCTTCAAGCATTAGGGTTCATGGCATTTTGTATTCTGGTGCTTCCCAATGCCAAACTGCATATGAGGAAGCTACAATGGTATCTCAAAAATGTATGGACACAGCACTGCCAGGATCTGGACACTGTCATTCAAATAATACCTTGCATTCAAAAGGAATTTTTGTGGTGGGCTCAGGAATGTCACCTAAACAAGGGACTCTCTGTGACCCGGCCAGAGGCGAGTCAGATTTTAACGACAGATGCCTCAGACAAAGCTTGGGAGCTCATCTAAATGGAAAGTGGATACAAAACAAGTGGCCTGTCAGACTACAACATCTACATATCAACATGAAGGAGATGTTAGCAGTCCAGTTTGCATTAATAGCTTTCAAGGAATTACTTCTTCCAGGGCAGGTGTTGATTCTAACAGACAACACAACTGTCATGTGGTACATCAACAAGCAAGGGGAACATTCTTATCCTCTATGCAGGCAAGCAATGATTTTGTGGGAGACTGCTCTCAGTTTACAGCTCAATCTTCAGGCAAGGTTTCTGCCAGGAGCACAGAACTCCTTAGCAGATGTGTTGAGCAGACAATTATGGATCCCCACGAGTGGAAATTGGATCCTCATGTATTTCAGAAATTGACAGTGTCATGGGGAACTCCAGACATAGATCTGTTCGCTTCTCCACTGAACCATCAGCTGCCAAAGTTTTGCACAAAAGGTTTCATCCCACAGCTTGGAGAGTGGATGCTCTTTCTTTCAATTGGAGCAATCTTCATGTATATGCCTTTCCTCCTCTGCCTCTCCTCCCAAAGGTACTTCTAAAGGTCAGACAGGACAAGCCAAGGATGATTTTAATAGCTCCAGATTGGCCTCGACAGCACTGGTACCCATTATTGAGAAGCCTGGTGGAAGCCTCCATGGCCTTTGCCTTGATTCCACACCTGTTGTCACAGGAGGACAGCCATTTGCTGAATGTCAACCTTCACTCTCTTCACCTAACAGCCTGGCATATTCTGTTTTGAACCATAGAGGGTCTCAACTTCCAACAAGTTTTGAATGTGATTTTGGAAGCTAGAAGGCCTAGTACAAGGAAAGTGTACGCAGATAAATGGAAGAGATTTTTATTTTGGAGTGCAGCAAAAGATTTTGATGTTTCTGAGCCTAATTTGAGTGTGGCTCTTCAATATCTTACTGAGTTATTGGACAAGGGTTTGTCTTTCTCTTCTATTAAGGTTCATGCTGCAGCAATTTCGCTCACTATGATTGTGACCCACCATTGTTTTCTCATCCTTTGTTCAAGCAATTTCTTAGAGGGCAAAGAATACAAGACCCCACGAAGAGCTCCTACTCCTGCTTGGGATCTCAATTTTGTGTTGGAGAAACTCACTCTACAACCTTTTGAGCCTGCAGCTACTTCTGAGTTGAAATTTTTATCATGGAAGACTGCTTTTTTGTTGGCAATTACCTCTGCAAGAAGGGTTTCTGAATTGCAGGCCCTTATGGCGGTTGAGCCTTTCTTGATTTTCCATAAGGATAGGGTATCATTACGTACTAATCCTTCCTTTATGCCTAAGGTGGTTTCTAGTGTGGCTTTAAACCAAACTATTCATTTGCCTACTTTTTATGCAAATCCCCAAAATAAAGCGGAAAAGATTTTGCACACTTTAGATGTACACAGGCAGTTGCGTTATTATTTGGACAGAACTAAAGGGTTCAGGCAGTCTCAGCAGTTGTTTGTTTCTTTTGCTTTGAGTTCTCAGGGCAAGCCTCTGTCAAAACAAACTATTTCTAAGTGGATTGGGTTTTGCATTGCTTTCTGTTATTCCCATCATGGCAAGGAAGTTCCAGCTGGGATTAGGCCTCATTCCACTAGGGCTACTGCCACTTCTACAGCTTTTTGAGGGAGTGGCAACCAAGGATATTTTGGAGGCAGCTACTTGGAGTTCAGTGCATACTTTCTCTAGGCATTATCACCTGCCACTTTACTCTAAATCCAGGGCTGGTTTGCCACTGCTGTTTTGCAGGGCATTTTGGCAGCTCCTGCTTCCTTGTAGTTAGCCATCCTCCCTTACCTCTGCTTTGGGATTCTACCCAAGTGTAAGGACTGCAGCAATGTGAGATGAAGAACATAGTACAGTTTTGTACCTACCATAAATGTAGATGTTCAAGATCCACATTGCTGCAGTCGAATTTACCGTCCCTCCTTCCCCTCTGCAGTTAGAGGTGGTTGTGTGTGTTGGGTTGTACATATTGTGTATATTGTATATATTGTACATATAGTTAGTGCAAGGGTGGTTGGTTGGTTGTTTGCTGTCTTTTGGTTTTGACCTTTATTTTTAGGGTCTTCTGACATCTGGGGCAAGAAAAGACTGAGGATATGACGTCGGTCATGCGCATTTGTACCCTGACGTCCTGATGTCAGTCAAATGCGCCTTGACCGACGTCAGCCTTATACTTTGATATTCGGGCCGACCGAGGACAGCGGACTACCCAAGTGTAAGGACTGCAGCAATGTGGATCTTCGAACATCTACATTTATGGTAGGTACAAAACTGTACTTTCAAGATTTAATTATCCTGAAATGTCGTCGGTTAGCAATCAGACTACCGGAGTTCACAAAAATCGCAAAGAAAAAGACAGACAGACCGTCGAGGTCCAAAACCGACGACAAAGCTTTTCCTAAGCCAGTCGCAGATTCGGCGGTACTCAGTGAGGTGCTTTCACAGACCCTGATAGCCACTACTTTTGAGTCACAGGCCTCTACCGAGACCCATTCGGAGTCCGGTATGCTGTGAGATTCTCAGAGTATTGAACCCGTGGATGTCTCTTTCTTGGATGGGTCCGTAGCCACTGAGCAGGCACCTGCTTCTGAGGGTGTTTTCAGGCCTCAACATTTTTATATTAAACCAACGCCAGCCACAAAAACGAGGTCAAAAATATCTTCTATGTCTAAAAAACTGATGCATGAGCCACATGCTCAGGCCCCTATGCCTAAAAAACAGATGATCAAAATGGCTGAGGATTTAATTACCTTGATCAGGGGTTCCCAAACCCCCCCCACACACACACACACACACACCTAAGAGGCCTAGGCAAGGCACTGATTATGAATCTTCAGATCAGGTTTCCATTTCTTCTGATTCCTCTTCTGATCTGGAATTTTCTATTCCACCCTATGAGGATTCTGATGCAGAGGAATCCATCCCATCTGCATCTCCTCCTGAGGATTACTCGTTTCGAGAGACTTTGCATACTTTAAGGGAACATTTTCACTGGGAGAGTCAGGACTTCTCTGAATCAAGAAAGAGGCTTAGGGATTTCCTTCCTCCTCAGCATAGGCCTTTGGCAATACCTCCTGTATTGGACATTGTTGATGATGTGTTTTCGGAATAATGCATGGCTCTTGATTCCCTGCCTCCGGCTCCTCGTAAGCCAGACAGATATTACAGGGTTCCTGACTCCCACAAATTTCTATTCAAAAATCCTGCTGCTGATCCTGAGACTATTTCTCAGGGTCTCAAGGGTGTAAAGGCCTCTACAGCCAAATGTCCTACCCCCTCTGACAGAGATTCCAGGGCACTGGATAGATGGGGAAAGAAGGTTTATACGTCTACAACCTTGGCAATCAGTGCCATAAACTGCCATTTTCATATGCTTAAATATCAACAGCATGTTATGGGCTTACTGAAACAGAAAATGATGTTGATTTCTGATTGTGTGGAAAATAGAGTTAGAGGAATTATTGCATTCAGCAGAACAGGTTGGAAAGCATACTTTGCAATGTGGTTTTGATTCCTTGGAGGCCTCTTGTAGGGCCGCCGTTACTGGATCTGTGATTAGAAAGCATGCTTGGCTCAAGGAGCAAAATCTGCCTGATCATGTTAAAGCTAAATTGTTGGATGCCCCTTTGCAGCATGATACTTCGTTTGGTAATAAGGCAGAAGAGGTTTTAAAGAAAATGGAAGACAAAGCTAAATCTATGCAAACTGTAAAAGATTTCTTGCAAGTGCAGCCACCCAGGTGCAGTAGACACTGGCCTACTAAAACTTGGCCCTTTCTTGTGTCCAACAGAGCCACTCAAGGCAATTCCAGGTGCTCAAAAGGCTCCAGATACCAATCACAGGGTTCTTACAGGTCAAAGCAGTTGGGTGCCTCCAACTCCAAAACTGGAGGAAACAAAGCACAACCCTACAGTAAGCAGTCTCAATGACTTTCCTCTACCATCACCAAACACTTACCTTTTGGCAGCCCCCTTGGGGGGAAAACTAGCACTTCATGCTCAAAATTGGCAGTTAATTACCCAGGACAAGTGGGTATTAAACATAGTATCCCAGGGGTACAGATTTCATTTCCATACTTTGCCAATTCCAAATGGATGGCTGGATCTGCCACAAAACCAGTGGGCAGAGGCCCAGAAACAAGTCATGTCCCTCATGGGACCATTCAGCCGGTACCAGAAAAGGAAAAAGGACAAGGTTTTTATTCAAGACTTTTCCTGGTACCCAGAAAAGACAATTCATGGCGACCAATACTGGACTTATCGATTCTGAACACATTCCTGGGCATTCCAAAATTCAAAATGCTGACTTTACAACAGCTTCTGCCTATGCTAGGCAGGAATGCTTGGTTAGTAACTCTAGACTTAAAAGAGGCATACCTGCATATCCCAATAAGGGAATCATGCAGAAGATACCTCCGCTTCAAAGCAGGTTTTTTGCATTACCAATTTTCTGCACTGCCCGTTGGCTTATCTACTGCTCCCAGGGTCTTTACAAAGTGCCTGGCACCAGTAATTGCATTCTGCAGACAAAGAAGCATTCAAATTTATTCTTATCTGGACGACTGTCTCATTCAAGCAGAGGACAAGAACACTCTTCTTCAACATCTGGTGTTTGTAAAAAGGCTTCTAGCATGCCTAGGGTACACTATAAACGAAAAGAAATCACAACTGGTACCCTCTCAAATAATTACATTCCTGGGTGCAAGCTTAAATACAACTGCCCAGATGGCTTACCTTACGCCAGACAAACAAAGGCAACTGACAACATACTTCAAACAAATGACAACAAAAACCCAGTTATCTGCAAGACAAATTCTGCAGGCTTTGGGGTTCATGGCATCCTGCATTCTACAAATTCCATATGTGAGACAGCATATGAGGAAACTTCAGTGGTACCTAAAAAGTTTATGGAGTCAACATTGTCACAGTCTGGAAACAATGATTCTTCTCATTCCCTGTTTACAACAGGAGTTTCTTTGGTTGGCAGAGACATGTCACCAGAACAAGGGACTGTCATTCACTCTACCCCCTGCCACCCAAACCCTAACTACAGACGCATCAGACTATGCTTGGGGGGCCCACCTAGCGGGGAGATGCATTCAGAGCAAATGGAGCCCAAACCAAATGCATCTGCATATCAACCAGAAAGAGATGCTAGCTGTTCAGAATGATCTGAAAGCCTTCAAGGACTTACTTCATCCAGGACAACTACTGATAAAGACGGACAACACCACAGTTATGTGGTACATAAACAAGCAGGGGGTACACATTCCTACCCCCTTTGCCGACTAGCCATGGCCTTGTGGAACACAGTCTTGACTTACCAAATACATCTTCAAGCTCAATTCCTGCCAGGAAAACTAAATACTCTGGCAGATGACCTAAGCAGAAATCTTATGGACCCGCACGAATGGAAACTGGATCCACAAATCTTCAGCATGTTAACACAGAAGTGGGGGAGCCCAGACATAGATCTATTTGCCTCTCCCCAAAATTATCAGTTGGACAAATTCTGTACAAGAACTCATCACAAAAAAGCATGGAAAGTGGATGCCCTATCAGTCTGCCTTTCCCCCTCTACCTGTACTCTCCAAGGTCTCACTAAAGGTCAGACAGGAAAAACCAAAAATGATCCTAGTTGCTCCGGACTGGCCTAAGGAATATGTCTCAACTTCCTCCGTGGTACTTGCCTCAAATACCTTATCTACTGTCTCAGCAGAACAGTCAAATTCTGCACACTCAGCTCCAAGCTCTGAATCTTGCAGCATGGCTGATCAATTAATTATTCAAACAACACCTCTCAGTAAATCTGTGATGGATGTCATTTTGGAATCCAGAAGGCCTTGTACTAGAAAATCTTATGCGGATAAATGGAAGAGATTCTATGCTTGAAACCAAGCACAAGCAACAGACACAGCAAAGCTCAATATTCCTCAGATTTTACAATATTTGACTGAGATGTTTGACAAGGGCCTATCTTTTCTTCAATAAAAATCCATGCCTCTGCCATCTCGGCTCATTACAACACAGAGCCTCCCCTCTTTTCTCATCCTCTACTTAAACAGTATCTTAGAGGGGCCAAAAATTTAAGGCCTCCCAGAAGATCACCAACTCCTGCATGGGACCTCAATTTTGTGCTGGAAAAACTCACCCTGCCTCCTTTTTGAACCAGCAGCTACTGCGGATATAAAATTTCTATCTTGGAAAACAGCTTTTCTCTTGGCAGTCACTTCAGCAAGAAGGGTTTCAGAACTACAGGCTCTCATGGCAGTGGAGCCTTTTATTACATTTTACCCGGGCAGGGTGTCCCTCAGGACCAATCCTTCTTTTATGCCTAAGGTGGTATCCAGTGTGGCTCTTAACCAGACCATTCACCTGCCAATATTTTACCCAAATCTGCAGAACAAGGGGGAGCAGATTCTGCATTCGTTGGACATACACAGACAACTAAGATTCTATTTAAACAGGATCAAATCTCTAAGAAAGTCTGCACAACTACTGGTAGCATTTGCTGCAGGGTCAGAGGGGAAGGCTGTATTAAAGCAGGCTATTTCTACGTGGATATGCCACTGCATTTGTTTCTGCTACTTGCACCATGATAAACCTGTGCCCAAGGGGATCAGATCACATTCCAACAGGGCTGCCTCTACGTCAGCAGCTTTTCTCAGAGGGGTTCCAACCAAAGACATTCTAGAAGCTGCTACTTGGAGCTCTGTTCATACCTTCACAAAGCATTATCATTTGCATCTCTTCTCCAAATCCAGGGCAGGCTTTGCCACTGCAGTTCTGCAGGGCCTTATAGCCGCTCCTAATGCTGTTTAGTTCCATCCTCCCATCCATAGCTTTGGGATTCTACCCAAATGTAATGACTGCAACAGTGAAACACGAAGAACATAGTACAGTTGTGTACACTTATCATAAATGTAGATGTTAGAGTGTATTCACTGTTGCAGTCCGGGTTAACCACCCGCCACCCCCCTTTCTATACCTTTTCTTTCCTTCACTATACACTAAAGCCTTTGCGGTGTATCTTTTAGATGAAGGTAAAGTTTATGTTGCTAAAAGTGCATTTATATGTATTTCTGTTTATATATATATATATATATGTCTATATATATATATATATATATATATATATATATATGTCTATATATATATATATATATATATATATATATATATATATATATGTCTATATATATATATATATGTATATATATATATATATATATGTATATATATATATATATATATATATATATATATATATATATATATATATATATATATATATATATATATATATATATATATATATATATATATATATATATATATATATATATATATATATATATATATATATATATATATATATATATATATATATATATATATATATATATATATATATATATATATATATATATATATATATATATATATATATATATATATATATATATATATATATATATATATATATATATATATATATATATATATATATATATATATATATATATATATATATATATATATATATATATATATATATATATATATATATATATATATATATATATATATATATATATATATATATATATATATATATATATATATATATATATATATATATATATATATATATATATATATATATATATATATATATATATATATATATATATATATATATATATATATATATATATATATATATATATATATATATATATATATATATATATATATATATATATATATATATATATATATATATATATATATATATATATATATGTATATATATATATATATATGTCTATATATATATATATATATATATATATATGTCTATATATATATATATATATATATATATATATATATATATGTATATATATATATATATATATATATATATATATATATATATATATATATATATATATATATATATATATATATATATATATATATATGTCTATATATATATATATATATATATATATATATATATATATATATATATATATATATATATATATATATATATATATATATATATATATATATATATATATATATATATATATATATATATATATATGTCTATATATATATATATATATATATATATATATATATATATATATGTATATATATATATATATATATATATATATATGTCTATATATATATATATATATATATATATATATATATATATCTATATATATATATAATATATATATATATATATATATATATATATATATATATATATATATATATATATATATATATATATATATATATATATATATATATATATATATATATATATATATATATATATATATATATATATATATATATATATATATATATATGTCTATATATATATATATATATATATGTCTATATATATATATATATATATATATATATATATATATATATATATATATATATATATATATATGTATATATATATATATATATATATATATATATATATATATATGTATATATATATATATATATATATATGTCTATATATATATATATATATCATTTTTTTTTTTTTTTGCTCCCCATTTGGGGGGGCACCTGACATCTGGGGCAAGAAAAACTGAATAAAATGGCGTCGGCTGCTTGTTTTATACCCCCTGACGACCTGCCATCATGGAAGAGGAGACCGCAACTGACACAGGACCCAGGACTTTGTTATTCAGGCCAACTGAGGGCAACCTGCCAGCAGATTACCCAAATGTAATGACTGTAACAGTGAAACACGAAGAACATCCTGGTATCTGGGTAATGGCTTTGCACAAGCAAACAACTCATCTAAACAAGGAAAAATGTGCATACTTACTCTGCAGTGAACCACCACATGAGCTGGGTATTTTGTAAACATTCCTGGTGATGCAGACAGACCAAAGGATAATGCAGAGAATTGATATGACCCATATACAAAAAAATCTTCATTATCTCCTGAATTTGTCTTCTATTAGAATGTGATAACAAGCAACCTTGAGATCTAAGGTTACCATAACAAAGCTGTCTGGGGGCAGTGCTAACACTGACTGGAGGATCAACACCTTGAGTTTTACAACTTTCACACAGACACCACATTTTTTTGGACCAGAGACATTCTGGAATAAAATCTCCTTGAGTGTCCCTCTGGAACACATTCTATGACACCTGTTTCTAATATGTGTTGGATCACGTGAGGAAACAACTCTGGTTGGAAGGATGAGAGGGAATCCACCTGAAAGGAGGAGGTGGGGAAGGAGAATAAAGTACAGTTGTGTACACTAACCATAAAAGTAGATGTTCGAGTGTATTCACTGTTGCAGTCATTATATTTGGGTTATCTGCCTGCAGGTAGCCCTCAGCTGGACTGAATATCAAAGTCTTGGATTCCTGCGTCGGATGGAGTCTCTACTTCCATGACGTCAGGTCGTCAGGGGTATAAAACATGCAGCCGACGCCATTACATCAGTTTTTCTTGCCCCAGATGTCAGGTGCCCCAATAACGGAAAGCAATTCTATGTTAGGTTACACCTCCAACAAAAAGCAAATGCACCAGAAAACTGAAATACACTAAACAAGAAGAAAAGTATAGCCAAGAGAACTCAGGGTGCTGGAGGAAAGGTAACCAGGACTGCAATAGTGAATACAGTCGAACATCTACATTTATGGTAAGTGTACACAACTGTCCTAGGTTCTTCGTGTTTCAATGTTGCAGTCATTACATTTGGGTTGATTCCCAAAGCTAAGGAAGGGAGGAGGAAGTTAGAGAGCATTAGGACCGGCTATTAAACCCTGCAAAACCAGCTCTGGATTTAGAAAAAATAGGCATGTGGTAATGCTTGGTGAAGGTATGTACAGAGCTCCAGGAAGCAGCTTCTAGGATGTCCCTGGTAGGGACACCTCTTAGAAAGGCTGTAGAGGTAGATGCAGCCCTGTTGGAATGTGATCTTATCCCCTGTGGGGTAGGTTTTCCATGGTGCTTACAGCAGAAATTAATGCAATGGGCTATCCACTTAGAAATGATTTGCTTTGAAATGGCCTTCCCCTCTGCCCGTGCAGCAAAGCCAGCTAGCAGCTGTTCAGATTTTCTGAGAGGCTTAGTCCTGTCCAAATAAAATCTAAGTTGCATGTGCATGTCCGGAGTGCAGTATTCGTTCTCCTTTGTTTTGTGGATTTGGAGAAAAAGTAGGCAAATTAATGGACTGATTAAGGGCCACACTAGACACCACCTTGGGTATAAAGGAAGGATTGGTCCTGAGGGACACCCTGTCTGCATGGAAGGTGATGAATGGCTCTAATGCCATGAGGGCCTGTAATTCAGACACTCTTCTTGCTGAAGTGATGGCTAGAAGGAAGGCTGTTTTCCAAGAAAGGAATTTCAACTCTGCAGTTGCAGCTGGCTCTAAAGGAGGTAGAGTGAGCTTTTCCAATACAAAGTTAAGGTCCCAGGCTGGAGCAGGGGCTGTCGTGGGTGGTCTTAAATTTTTGGCCCCTCTGAGGAATTGCTTTAGCAGGAGGTGAGGGGAAGAGGGGTGGTTCAGTATTATAATGAGCTGAAATGGCAGAGACATGAATTTTAATTGACGAGAAGGAAAGGCCCTTGTGGAGCATCTCTGTTAAGTACTGAAGAATATGCGGTAAGCTGTGCACCATTGTGCCCATCCTCTGGCTCCAGGAACAGTATCTTTTCCACTTTTCACAGAGGAGACAGCAACCGACACAGGACCCCAGACTTTGTTATTCAGGCCGACTGAGGGCAACCTGCCAGAAGATTACCCAAATGTAATGACTGCAGCAGTGAATACACTCGGACATCTACATTTATGGTAAGTGTACACAACTGCACTATTCCTTAACAAAGATGTCATCCAACTCAAGCCATTTGGGGTTTCAGGTAAATGTACAGACATTCTCAGGCAAAAAGCCTTTTTCCCCAAGGCAAGGTAGAGGTATACCAAGAAGTATTCTTGAACTTTTCATGTCTATCCCAAGTTTCTGGCAGATAATTCATTATGGTACTATGCCTTGTGGCTTTTATGATCCCAAAATACTACTTGCCAGACTGTACATAAGAAAAATTCAGTGCTTCCTCAAAAATGTGGACCCATCATCTGCACCCCCTAGAGTTTCACGTATCAGTGATGAGCTTTCTAAAGGTAGAACTTCAGTGTTGGAGGGATAAGATGACTCTCAGTCCTGGACTCCCTTTTTCTCTTCCTACCGCAGAACCAATCAATCCTGATAGACTCCTCAGGTTTTGTGTGGGGTGCAGTTTCTATTGGAATAAAAGTTCAAGGTCTGTAGAACAGTTTGGAGATGTCAAAGCACATAAATGTCAAATAAAAGCTGCTGTAATTCACTCTATAAAAGCTCTCTATCATCTCTGGGAACCAAGACCTTTTCAGATGATTACAGAGCATTGTTATGGTGATTAAACCATGGAGTGCCAAGTCATACTCCCTGTGCTTGTTGGCAGTGATTGCTTGAGAGTTATTCAACACTGTCCAACTCTTCAGGCTTCATACATACTGTCAGAGCAAAACATAGTGGTAGACAAAAGCAGCAGATGTTTTTATATATATATATATATATATATATATATATATATATATATATATATATATATATATATATATCTTTCTCTTACATGTATACAGAGCTATTGTGTGTTTCAGTATGTTTGTTATAGTGTAGATTTGTATATGCATGTGCAGTTTAGAAATACTGTGATGTATATGATCTATTAACTGGATGGGTGAAAGTCTTAAGTAAATTCTACACATTGCCTTGGTGGGGGACATAATGCTTTTCCTGGCAATGTTTATTGGATACGTTTGGAATGCCAGAAGCTGGTTAATCGTGCCACATTCCCTGATTCAGGTGATTGTAATGAACCCATTGGTGGACAGATTCAGTTCCAAAATTACCCTCACCCCCAACCAAGCCCCCAAAATACCTTCAAACATAACTCTTCCAACTATAACTAGGGAGCATATACTGGCTGCACTCACTTAAAGAACATGGCCTCAATGGACCCCTGTATCATCCTAGGATGCCTCCTGAATAGTCTAAAATACAACTTATCTGGACATCTGGAGTCATTATTTAACCATAGTCTTAAAAGAGGTTTTGTGCCACATTACTGGAGAACTGCAGTGGTCATTCCCCTTTATAAGGGAGGACCTTCAACATTTCCTGGAAACTACAGACCCATTAGTCTGAGCAGCCCTATTTGCAAAGCCATGGAAAGAATTATCATGGAAATTATCAACAAGGACATAGGAGACCTCCAGACATTGGATCCATCCAAGTGTGGCTTTGCCAAATGAGGGTCATGCTTACTGAATCTGGTGGACTACTTTAAAAAGGTCACTAAGGCAATGGATGAGGGGAAAACAGTGCATACTGCATACGTAGATCTGGCTAAGGCATTTGATAAAATACTCCACTTGGGCATTGTCAACAGACTTATGGAACTATGTATAAAACCCTTTGTAACATGCTGGATAGCTAACTGGTTCACTGATATGACCCAAGAGGTTAGAATTGGTGTGGCCACCTCCACAAAGAGGCCAGTCACCAGTGGAGTCCCCCAGGGCTCCGTGCTAGGCCAACTCCTCTTCAGCATCTACTTCTCGGATGTCACAGGCCTCTGGCTAACCAAATTCACAGATGGTTACAAACTGGGAGCAGTCATTGAATCCCTCCAAAATGAGAATGCCCTTCACGAAGGTCTAATACAAACAAATGCTTGGTACCAAAGCCATGTCTTAAACCTCGGTATCAAGAAATGCATTATAATACCTTTTGCGAAGTCTGCCACCCTGGGTAACTATGTCATCAAGAAAATACTCTTAAAATTTGATTCACTAGTCAGGGATCTGGAAACTCCTGTAGATAGACATGTTAGTCAAAAGCTATGTTACTAAGGTAGGAAGAAAATCCTTCCATGTTGTTCAACTTATAAGCAAAGGCATGGCATCTAGGTCTAGAGAGATCATACCATTGTACTCAGCCCTCGTCAAACCCTTCATAGGCTATAATGTTCCCTTGAGTGTGTACCTGACCAGACACAAGCAGCAACTGGAATGTCTGCAAAGTTTCCTAAGCACAATATCCTTATGGTGAGCACCTCAAGACGCAAGAAACAACTGGAATGTCTGCAAAGTTTCCTTACAAAAAGAATACAGGGAAGTAAGCACAATATCTTTACGGTCAGCACCTCAAAGCCCTGTCTCTTTACTCGGCATCATACAGACTTCTGAAAGGTGATCTTTGCCTGGCATCCAAGCACCCCTGGATCCTGTTTTGATGAACCTTATGCACATCTGCAAAAGAAACAGCATCAGAGCTGCCAGATTAAAAGACCTAAGTTTGATTGAAAAATTAATAGGACATGTTGGAGAGACCAATTTGTTTCTCAGAGAATTTCTATTCTCTGCAACAGGCTCCCCATCCATGTGAAACAGAGTTCTTCACTATCCTTATTTAAGCACAACTTGGACCATTGGATAGTCGGAAATTCATCCCTGGTCTGGCTCTTGTGTCATTCATGGACAGAGACAGTCAGTAAATTACCCCCTGTAAAGCAAATATAAATCAAATTTGTGGGCCACATTTGGGTTGCTTGGCTAGGCTTCTAAGGGCCATAGGAGTCATTAGTCTAGTATACACGTGTGAACCTATGGTGGTAGTGGTGCTGCGGTAGTGTTGCCTCACAGCAAGACGTCCCGTTCGATTCTCAGCTAGAGCGTCTTCTGTGTGGAGGCATGCATGAATGGGCATGCCTTCATTGAAGGTTGTGCATCAGGGCTGGTAACTCGGCATGTATAAATCCACTACCAAACATTAGCGGACCGGAGTTCCGCTGTGGCGACCCCTAACCCGGGATAAGCCGAAAGACACAACAACAACAAGTGTGAACCTATGACCCTTTGACAGTGCTTACATTTCTTCCTTCCATTATGTTCTTCTGTGATGATGCTCTGTTATTTCCTTTGAAATTGGATGTTTGATGCACAAGTCATCAGATAGCACAATTAGGACACCTGCAGGGGTCATGTTTAGCCGAAACATAACTCCCAGCCCATTACTTCGTCATATCTTTTTTTCTTTGTCTTTAGTTCAAACCCCAGGCAAAATTATGAAGTTAGGAGTCCTGATGTCTACAGTCTTCATACTGACATTTCCTGCTGTAGTATTCCCTTCCTATGAGAAACAATTGGGTTCATTGTTGTTTAACTACCTTCAAACGTTATGCTTTCTGTAGTCATTCAGACATGTGCATTCTGTGTTACCTTCTGAATTACTGACTTTTCATTCCTCCACTTCACTTCAGAGCAAGTGTTCTCTTTTAATGTGTGAGTCACATGATATTACCTTACTTGACAATGTGTTTGGCCTGCATTTTCTAGCTGTTTCACATTACTTTATATCAGTTTTGCATTTGTATTTCATTGCCAGGAACACATCTGTTTTCATATTTTTTTTTCTTTTGTAATCTTCTCACTGTACTAGACCACTACTTTCTGATATGCACATGCTTATTCGAAGACATCTTACTCGCATTACGAATGACTAGCATTTTAGGTGAAGGACACATGGCTGGTACACAGTATCCAAGCAGATGTAGTGTATCCACTCAGCTCCAGGGTTTTGTTTTATTTTGATTTATTTATTTATTTTTAATTTGTAATTTTTATTTATTGTTTGTTACCTGGGTAGAACACTGCTAATAGTGGTATTTTTAATGAACAGCTTAGACAGGCACAGTTGGTACAGTACATAGAATATAATGAAATGAAGCATGGAGATCAGCAGTTTGTTACCACTGCTATTCTGATATTTTGAGTGAGTACAATAAGACAGATTGCCATTTTTATATTTGCAAAGTGTACAGTTAGTTAACATGGGTACAAAAGGGGACAAGGAAGAAAGCTAGAGAGAGGAAAGGGGAGACAAAGTTGGGATTTTTGCTGGAGAAGACAGATGAGTGCAAATATTTTGCTACATGTTTTGATGCGTTTATCCATGTTTTTGTGCTCTGTAACCTTGAAGTTGGTATGTAGAAGAAATTAATTTGTTTGCATGGTATCAGAAAATGGAGAGGGATGAGCAACTGGTGGGCTATAGCAAATCTTTAATGTTAGATACTGTACTTTGCTGTTACTTAGTGAAGGACTGTTTTTGTCAGTTTGTACTGCCTGCTGTTTTTATTTTGATTGGAGTCAGTAAAGGTGTTCAATGCAATTAACTCAAAGTTTGTGGATGTAGTAGCCTGTGTTGATTAGGCAAGGCAGTATAGATCAGGGAAGTAGACAAGTCTAGCATCCATGCAAAAGCAAGATTTGTTAGCTTAATCATGTTCAGTTCTCCTTCAGGGCTGTAAATGAATATACTTTTTCTGCTTACTGTATGTTGCCCGTTTACTGTTGTACAGCATACAGATTTAATGTTCACAGAGTGTATACTTTATAGCTGTTGATTCAATACCATGTGGAGCATGTTGACAGGTGGATTGTGAATGTGTGGTATTTTCCTGTGCATCAAAATCTTGTGTGTGTCTGTTTATGTCTGTGTCTCTGCAGCATGAATGTTGATGGTGCAGAACATTGAATGTGTAGTAGAAAATCATTGTGTGTGTGTGTGTGTGTGTGTGTGTGTGTGTGTGTGTGTGTGTGTGTATGCTGCAGAATATGTGCATGTGTGTGTTTTTGTGAGTTCTAAATTCTGTATTGATAGCTGTTCAGCACAAATACACTAAGACCAAGATGATGTAGGTGTGATCACTCAATGGCAAGCACACTGAGTTCTTGATAGTATGGGTTAATGATAACTCAACAATCATGCAGTGATCCATAGCAAGTGTGCCAATTTATGTCCAAGGGTCCATATGAAGTGTACCATAGGTAATCAGTGGAGTGTTGGGCAATTACATATTGTTCCCAGGGGTATGTTTGTGAGTCCATTTAGTGGGAATGCATGTCCATGTCAAAGAGTATGTGATCATTCTTTGAAGAAGGGGGTTATGTGGATGTGTGTGAATGGGCGTTGAAAGTGTGACTTTGTGTTTGTGTCTCTGGGGGTTACAGTGTAATGTAAAATCACTTGTCAGCTGTGGACTGAGCTGACAGAGCTGTGCATGTGATTTAGAGTAGGTGTCAGTATAAAGGTTTTGCACCCATAGCTAGGGACATACTGATGAAGTAGCTGTTTCTTTGGCCACCTTGGCACTTACGCACCATTCTTTTGTAGAAAAGTGGTCATCGGCTCATGTTATCCCATATTGATGTGTGCATGTGCACTCGCACATGTGGGTGTGTTTGTGCATACATGCATTTGCGGGTGTGTGTCTGCATGTGTGGTGGAGAACTAAGGAGCAGCTCTGGATTGAAGTCTTCTTGCTGTCCTACTGGGTGACATGGTATTGGTTCAGTGGCCTTCCAGCAACATCCAGGAGTTGTCTTGAGCAGACATCCATCAATAGCCTTTGTCCCTCATAGCCATTACAGCACTTTGTAATGAGTTGGGGAAAGCAACGCACATCAAATGGTACATTTTATTTAGATTTTAGTTTTACTTTGGTAGTAAAGGGTCTATATTAGAACACTAAACATTCAAAATGTCGAGTGTTCTAATATCAAACCCTATCAATTGAAAATTCAAAACATAGAATTTTCAGAACAGCAAATTTTTTCCTAGGGAAAAAATTTGCTGTTCCAAAAAACATACACACAACACAAGCACACCAAACAAACAGCAATCCACACACATACACCTAAACTCTTACACCTAACCCTACAGTAAACTATACATACACCACTAACTGTCCACTTACCTTAACCCAAACCCTAACCCTAAGGTCCGTCACTATTGCACAATCACCTCACCTGCGCCCTAACCCTAACTCACCTACTCCGCCCTAACCCTCATGCCCACACAGTCGCACACTTACCTGAACCATGCCCTAACCCACCTAACCTGCCCTAACCCTCACGTCCACCCAATTGCACACTTACCTGAATCCGACCCGTAACTTTCCACCAGAGCGCTGAAAATACCGAAGCAACAGAAACGGACAACCGAATTCTTTCCCTAGGAAAAAAATTAGTTTTCTGTTTCTTTGATATTTTCAGCGTTCGCTGAAAACGGGTCGATATTAGAACACTCAGTGTTCTAATATAGACCCAGTAGTAAACTGGTCACAATAGACTGTTTGAAGGCACAGCTGTGGTACATGGTGTGTGTGTGTGTACGCGTGTGTGTACACATGTGTGTGTGTGTGTGTACGCGTGCGCATGTGTGTGTACACGTGCATATGTGTGTGCACGCTTGTGTGTGTGTGTGTGTGCACGCATGTGTGTGTGTGTGCATGCGCATGTGTGTGTGTGTGTGTGTGTGTGTGCATGCACATGTGTGTGTGCATTTGCGAGCGTGTGTGTGTGGTGTAATGGAGAACGGTGTAGCAAACCCTGACTGACACCTGCTTGTTACATTGCCTGTGGGGATGGTGGTGTCAGTGCAATGGGCTGGCCGAAAGAGCTGCAAGGTGTGTCCCAAACTGACTTCAAATAGGTTTGGTACCCCTTAGATACTACTGCACTATTTTGTGGACAGGTTGGCAAAGTACCACTATTCAACATTACATGGCTTGGGTGTATGTGTGTGCATTTGTGTCTCTTTGCCAGTCACAGTCTAATGATCAGTAACTTTATAGTGGCAGAATTTCATGCGACTGCTGAGAAGGCAATGAGCAGCAAGTGTCAGATGATTGGGTGTAATGGAAAGCTGTAGACTGACACCTGCTGCTGGTGGAGGGTCACTCATGTAAGTGGTGTGTGCTGGCCATACCTCTCAACCTGGAAACATCAAAAATCTGGACAGGGCCCATGAAAAATAGGTACAAATCTGTATGCTGATTAACATCTAATTTGCATACATAATTATGTAACCCCACCCACTCCAATGGAATTGTGCGATACCAACCTCCAAATGCAAACTGAAGAACAGACAACCAAAATATGGCACCAGAGTCCCCCTGCAGCCATCCCAATGTCCCATTACCTGGCTATTTCGCCCCATTTACCATAAACATGAATGTGTGCATACTGCTTTACTTCTACAATGATTATTTGGATTTTATTTTTACATTTTACAGCACAACAATGCAGAAACACTAATAGACATCTGGTAAACAAAGCAGTACTGTCTCACAATGAAAATAGGCTTGGCATTAAAACTTCTCTGCCCTTGAAACTCACATTCATTGAAACAGCACTGAAACCCACACCACATCCAAAGAAAATGCATCTGGCCAGTGGTGGATAAAGATTACCTTTGGGCTGTTTTAAAATCATTGGCCCCTTGTGCACAAAACGAGAACCATACATGTTTTCTTTTCTTTGATACACCTTCCTGACTTTATTAAATGATATTCCTTGTATAATACAACACACTTGTTAGACAGAGTGCATGTTAAATTTATTATTTTTCCAGTAGGCTGTATGTAGGCAATGAAACAAAATGCATGAACCAATAATAACAAAACTACCCAGTTCAGAACATTTCCATCATAAAAGTCTACTTCCACACCCACACTATAAATACAGCATCAAAAAGGAGGTGGGACTCTTCTGTATCACAGTGCTGTGTCTCTCACCAAACAGAAGAGTATGACTGATATTTGTAAACAGTGATGCAAATACTGTCAACATATATAACTAATAATGTAAATAATGATTATAATGTTATATACAGAATGCATTGTAAACAGAGAAATGTTTAATTAAATCAAGTAAGTGTTTTGCCAAACCTACCTGTTGTTTTAAGTCCAGATAGCTACCTGGCTGTGATAGTAAGAGCAGGTTTCTTTAATAAGTTATTGGATGCAAAACATGAAGGCTGAGGAAAGCCCAGTAAGAGAAAATATGCCCTTTGTGGAAAGTGACTGAGAGTCTAGAACTTAGGTTCTGGGAAACAGGATCAAATATGGTGATGAAAGACTATGGAGGAGAAGAAGATGGAAATCATTCCTGCCAGAGGAATCCAGAATGAGAGACTGAGAGAGAGAGAGAGACAGACAGAAACCAAAACACACTGCTCCCTAGCAATTAAGACTGAACCAAAGTTACTTGCTGTGCATTTAATTAACCAAAAGATTGTTTTGATTGGAAGAATCTGATTTGCATCTGTATATAATAAAATGGAAAGCTGCACTAATCTTCCACTATATATATGTAACATATAACTATATACATATATTGTGTGTTGCTACACAGCCATTTCCCTACTGTACAACTGCACAAATGCACGTCTTACTTCAGAAGTTAAAAAAATGCTAAAAATACATAGCCTAGTTCACTTAAAAAAAAACTTCAAAAGTAAATGATAGAAGGCTTAAATATCATGAACAATTGTTATAAAAGTAAATCCATAAAGTTCACAAACGTGAATTATATCATAAACTAGCTTCAATACACTGGAACATGAACTGCAAGCAGCTGTAAGCTGCAAATCAACAGACTAGAAATGAAAACTTCTTAATATGTGTTTGATACAAGAGTTGGCAAATAAAATAATAGTATTAAAGTAATATGCTGTAACTATATTTTTGAATGTTGCATACCAGTTATATATCAGGAATAAAATCTGCAGCTTAACAATTTTACTTGGTTTTGGAAACAATTAAGTTTGAAAGACACTTGAATATGAAATGCAGACCATCAGCTGTAAAAGAAACTATTAGATCTAAAGTGCAAATCTAATAAGTTCTTCGTAAGTAATCTGCTGGTCAGATGTCTAAAAACCTAGCTTCATAAGAACAGCAGTAACAAGAGAATAACATACTTAACGGACATCAACAGAAATGGAATGTATACAACGCTCAAACGCTCAATGCATGTAGTGACTTATAGTCTCATTAATATTTACAAATACAGCACTAAACAGCACATGTTTCTTTGTTTACAAGTGGTAGTGCAAGAAAGGACACAGACTTAAGTTGTGGAAGTGGAAGGTATGTCAATTCGATTGCCTTATATTCAGTCAACCTACTGGCCCTTGCTAGTTTAATTCTTTTTAAATAACGGTTCCCCTGCTGCAGCGACATACATGCACAGAGCTTTGACTATGGTTATCTTTAGACTATTATGTAGTCCTCCTTTCTCCATTCAAAAAGATTTTATTGATCTCATATAAGTTAATGAAAGCACAGCTGGCCATGAACGAAGCAAACAGCATGCACAGACTCAGTCAGTGCAAATGAAATTAAATAAAAAAAACCTTCAAGCAAACTCCTGTTTCTAAGCACACTAGTCTAGAAGTACACAGATTTGTTAGCACGAGTGCTGCCGTTTAAATAAAATGACAGTTTACATACTCCTGAAGTACAGTTTCTCCTGCTTTAAGGCAAAAGCTGTTTTTTACCTGGAGGAGCTGAAGCCGAGCCATCTCTGCATACTGCATAGCTGCAGACAGAGTCAAACGTTAAATAAGTAAAGCGGGAAAACAAACCAGCCGTTAAACAAGGAAACCTGAGCCGGAGGACAAAGCTGACATCATTGTGCACACTCTGTTGATGACGTCAGGAGAAAAAGAAAAAAAAAGAAAAGAAAATCGGAAATTAAAGGGGCCATGTGGGAATTCGTGGCACCCCAATATTTTGCTCTCAAAACCGGTATTTACCTAGAAATTCGGTATGGTTGAGAGGTCTGGTGCTGGCTGCAGTATATGGGATGGGTGTCCTGAGCTGACATCCTTCAACAGTTTTGGTCAACCACAGCCACTGAAGCTCTGTTTTTCAGAGAGAATGGATAAGCCTTAGTGTTTCTGAAATACACTGTGTGAGTGTAGGTGTGTATAGGTGGGTAGCGGCGTTTGTGGGTGGTGGAGCTCTGCCTTTGTAAGTGGGATGTAAACAATATGTATGCTGTAATGAATAAACTTGTGCTTTAACTGGTCACTACTGACCTCATCACTGCTTTGTGGACACATGCACCTTGCCCTGCGTTTACCAGTATATTCTTACTTTTTAATTACTCCAAATCTTTTGGGTTTCTAATACCATGATGGGAGTGGACCCCATTCCTAAGTCAAAGAACGACTAAACCCCTTGAAGTTCGTATTGTTTCAGTCTTTGATGTCAGCCAGAAGTACTTTTTGAAGTACACGGAATGTGCCTAGTAATAACTCCTCCTGCAATTCATATGGAGTTACATGTATTGGGAACATGTCCTAATACGATTGTAGGTTCTTTTTTATAAGACCTGTTGCTGCTACTACTATTGGAACTGTCATGGTGTCTTTCATCTACATCGCTCTTGTTTCTGCCTGCAAATCCTGATATTTTATGACTGTGTCTCTCTGTACGCAAGACACTGTAATCATTGGGTGCGGTGATTTTAATTATCAATGCTGCTTTTGTCTTTTTTCATGGACCACTAGATCTGGTTTTCTAGCATCTGTCTTTTGAACTGTTGGTAATGGATGATCCCATGTAATGTAGACTTCATCATTTTCTATAATGCATTGTGGCTTATGTTTTCAGCGTTTTTCAGCCACTTTAGTACCATAAAGTTAACACTATCCCCAGTCCAACAGTCTTGCCACACCATTATGCCTTAGTATACAGTCCTCCTGGCATTAGTATGTCACAGTCAGCAACAAGGTGTGCAACTATTTCCAGTTCTGTTTTACAAAACCTACATTTGTCTGTTTCTCCCACACGCTCAATGGACTTTGTAAACCAACATAGCCTACTATCTTGGGCTGCCAATATTAACCTTTCTTCTTTTGGTTTAAATTCACCTCTCCTTAACCATTTCTGCTTTCAGTCCTGATCAACATAAGGTTCTTCCAGAAATTTTCTATACTTGCAACTATATTTATGCATTTTCCACATTTCTTGCCTTATCTGGTCCTTCACCTTATATTCTTTCTTTAGTTTTTTTGGCACATTCAGTTGCTGCCTGACTTTTATCTACTTGTGGTTTGATTTCCATTCTTGCTTGACGTCGATATGCTTCTGCTAGACTAAAGCAGGGAAGTCATCTTAGATTTATTCTCCTCATGTTTCAAAATTTTCACTATATTTGAGTCTTGAGGTCACCAGATGTGTGTGCAGTCCCATGATTGCAGATATGTGTTTACTATCAAAATGTCAATGTTCAAAACAAATTCCGTTTTGAACGTCAAACAGTAATGCCGAATCCATGTATACTAATGAGGTCTAAATGTCGAATCTGATGAACGAATTAGCAGATTCGACATTTAGATCCAGTAGTGAATAGGATGTCCGCATAAGAGCTAAGGTAAGCCTAGCTCCTACTCTGAAAATTCACTGTTTTGCAGGGAGGCAAGTCCCCCTGCACCCCCCCATGGGGGCTGTGCCTGTGCCCCCACACCACCTGATAAATATATATTCCAACTCCCAGATCGCACTACAGTGAGGAAAGAGATGGATTTCCCAGTCTGCACTGTACCATGATCTGTACTCATAACATTGAGGTTCGTATCGGTGAATGCACAGTGGCATTTGCTGATGCAAACTGTCTCGCTCAAGTAAAGTTTCGTAACATGGAATCCTCCAACCGCAGTTCGACATTCCTGTGTTCACCAAACATTACTTAAACTTTTTGATAGTAAACCAGATCTGTGCATGTAATCAGTTTCAAGGAGACCCATACCTCATTCAGAACGGGGAATATATAATCTTGGTATGCACTGATTTTTTTTATAAATCCTTTGGTGAGCATGAAATATCCTTCTTGTTTTCCTGTCTAATTTGTCCAGCATATTTTGGGGCCAGTCAGAAACTGTAAATTAGGACAGGAAGAGCAAACTGATTTATTGCTTGGATTTTGTTCCTAGATGTCAACGCTGTTTTCAGGGTTAATTCAAGTCTTCTAAAGTATTCCTAAGTTTTATTCAGCTTTGTTAATGTTTTATTATTGATCCTTCAATTCCCAAATAATGCTCAAGTTCTTTTATACCACATTTCTGTCCCAAACCAATGTTTTCTTGGTGCTGCAGTTTTAAAGGTTGCTTTTTCACATTTATCAAGACAAAATGACATTCTTGTATCATCTGAAAAAGTTTTGACGATTAGCAGTTGTGCTTTCAGTACCTTATCTGATAAGCTATACAGTTTTAAATCATCGACAAACAAGAAGGTAAGTCATTACACTTTGTTGTTTTCTAGGAGTCAAATTGTAGCCATGGCCTAAGCTGTTAAGTAGACAGCGTAATTGGTTAAGGGCAAGACATAATAGCAGTGTTGACAGTCACCCTGGAGTATCCCCCTTTGAATTTTTATCCCTGGAATAATAATTTGTCCTTTATTATGGCGTAATTGCAAAGTGGTCTGCCACTGTTTCATGGTTACTGTAATGAAGTTGATCAAGGTAGGATGTATATTATACATTTTTAAGCACTCTTTTATCCAGGAATGTGGGATACTATCAAATGCTTTTTTTTTTTGTAGTCAGTCCATGCCGTCCTTATATTCTTCCCCCTTTTACAGTTCTCCACTGACTTTATTTAACAACAAATGATCCTTTGTACCATTTGACTTTCTTTTATTGCCTTTTTGTTCTATTGCCATAATTGAGTTTTCTTCTAAATGACTATGAACTCTGTCAGCATGAATTCCAGTGTATAGATTATACGTTGTCGGAAGGCAAGTTATTCATCTATAATTTTTAGGACAGCTTGCAGGTTCACTGTTAAGTAGGAGCATTGTTTTTCCTGTTAGCCAGGTTGGTGTCTGTTCGGGGTGGGCATATAAATAATTCTTACTCATGGCCAAATCTTCATGCAAAGATAAAGAAGTTAGGTACTGCATCTGGACCTAGGGTTTTCCAATTAGAGGCTTTTCTTAACTTTGTTTCAATCTCTCTGGCTGTTGATTCATCCCATTTCATATCCTGTACCTTTAAACTTCTTATTCTTTCTTGTACTTCTTGCATCCATTCAGCATCTTTATGTTCCACAGGTCTTCATAAGTACTTCTCCAAAATGTATCTATTTCTTCTTTTTTGGTGGTCTTTTAACTCCTTTTGCATTGTTTCCCATTTCTCTGTAGAACTTTTTGCAACCATCAATAAATTGCTTATTTTGTACTTTTCCGTTATATTTATCTGTGTATCGTCAAGGTTTTTCTGCCTGTGCTGAGATTTTTAGTTTATTTGCAATAGTGCATGATAGATCATGATCTGTTCTAATACTGCACATTGCTTTTATCTTGTTTATCTTTCCAAGTATTTTGTTGATCTGTTCCCTCTTCTAGCAGTGACTCTCCTTGCCTTAATTGCTTTATAGTTTTTTGCATTTGATACTTCCATAGTGGTATTCGATTTCTCCTCTTCCTTTCACTCACTACCCTGTGCTCTTCTGGTAGAACTTTGTCAGTTATTAATTTAGCTGCACATTAATATATTCTGTTTACTTCTGCTATGTCACACGGATCTCTATGAACAGTCCTAATTACTGTATTCATTTGTTTTATCAAACTTCTGACTTTTTGGATTTTATTGACCTTCTGCCGTCTATTTCTTTCATTGATCTTAATATGTCTATTTATATTAAATCAAGCAACTCTTCTGTTAGCTCATTTCTTCTAAAGTAAGGGCACATTTTTTGTTTTCCATTTCCAGTGTACATTCTATAGAAAGTTCTATAGCATCTTCCTGTGGCACATTCTCTTCAATTTCATCCTGTGCTGTCCATTGCTGTCATAAGGGAACTCACTGGCCTATCACTTCTCAACATTGACTATGTCAGAGTTTTCACAGTTTCCTGCTCCTTCCCTTGCTGTCCAACTTCTAGTGAACATTTATACTGATTTACTGTGGAAGGCTACAAAATATCTTCATACGGCACCTGACCAATTGATTCCTGTTCTAGTGGTTTCCCCTTAATTTGGAGGTCCATTGCTTTATCCTGTTGTGGTGCTTTCTCACTTAGATTTTCTACACTGAATCCTTCACTTAGCAGGTACTTCATAACCTCAGATCTGAAGTAGTTGAGTTCATGTGATCTTCAACTTGTGGGTCTATGGATCCAAATCAGATCCAACACAGCTGCATAACCAGCATCTGATCTGAGTTCCTCCCCTTACCCATAATTCCCCCCTGTCTCCTTCCTCCCTTCAGATATCATTTGCCGCTGAATAGCTAAGCATTATTGAGCTCCAAGCATTTTTTCTGTGGTAAGTAATTGAATTTTGAGAGTTCTTTATCCTTTCTGTACTTTCCTATTCCTTCTCCTCCTCTACCCGCTTTGGACGTCTGTTTAGAAACAAAAAAAGTTTTTGTTGTTGTAGTTCTCCCTTTGGCCTTCCCACTTCTCTCTTCTCTGTGAGTGTGTGTGTGTGCCTGTGTGTTTTCCTTCCAGGCAAGGAGTATGGCTGATATGGGTCTATATCAGAATATCGAAGTTTTAAAACTTCGAATGTTCTAATATCGACCCGTTTTGAGCGAACACTAAAAATAGCGAAGCTGCAGAACACTGAATTCTTTCCTTGGGAAGTAATTCGGTTGCCTGGTTCTGTGGCTTCGCTATTTTCAGCACTGTGGTGGAAATTTATGGGTCGGGTTCAGGTAAGTGTGCGATTGTGTGGTTGTTAGTATTAGGGCACGGTGTTAGGTGAGTTAGGGCTCGGGTTAGGTGAGTTAGGGTTGGGGTGCGGGTTAGGTGAATTTGGGTTAGGGGTGGGTTAAGTGAGTTAGGGTTAGGGCGCGGGTAAGGTGAGTGTGCAATAGTGACAGACTTTAGGTTTAGGGTTTGGGTTAAGCTAAGTGGATAGATAATAGTGTATGTATAGTTTATTTAGTGAAGGGTTAGTTGTAGGATTATAAGTGTATGTGTGTGTATTGATGTTTTTTAGGTGTGCTTGTGTTGTGTGTATGTGTTTTGGAATAGAGATTTTTTCCCAAGGAAAAAATTTGCTATTCTGAATGTTCAATATTATGTGGTTTAGATATTTTAGGTTAGATGAAATAGCGTTCGCTAGTTTCATCTTTTCGATAACGTGATATAAACGTGCTGATATTCCCCCTAAACTAGGTTTCAGGAAGTGCACAGAGTGTGGCCATAAGCTCTCTCCTGCCGATGGCTGCACTCTGTGTGTAGTTTGCTTGTGCATGGCCCATTTGCTTACCCCTTGTCCCATTTGTGCGGGTCTCAACCCACGGGCCCTTAAGGACAGGAGGGATAAGCTCATTCTGAAGGGCTACCTTCCCTCATCGGGGACGGGTGCCCCCCACAACCCGGCTTTGGCCTCTTCAACCACCACTTCTGCCTCTTCTCCTCCCCAGACCTCTGGGACTCGAACTACTGCCACTAGGTCTGGGGAAGGAGAGAGGCACCATAAGAAAGACAGACCGCGTAAACTGTCTCTGGACCGTTTGGCTTCTGTGGGGCCTCCACCCAAGACCAACACCCCCACCAGGCCCAGTACCCCCAGCTTCACTCTCCCAGGTTCTCCCCTGAGCCGGAGGTGTCTCAGTCTCCACTAATGGCTTCCTCTCATCGGCACTCCCGGACGGTGTTGGTGGCTTCCTCCCCGTCTACCAGTAGTCTTGCGAGGCGGAGATGGACAGGATGATGAGGAAGTTCATCTGCACCGATGGTACCTTATACCTTGACATCGGCCATTGCCTTGAGTGTGTTGGATCTGGCCAGGTCGGATCCGACCTCTCGGAGCCGTAGCCTTGGTGCCAGATCTGAGGGGGTTCTGTTGGCTCAGAGTTTGTCGGAGCGCAGTATCACCCTCTCTGTATCTCAGCACTTGTAGTCTCTGCTCCGACTCTGCTGTCAAATCCGAGGTGAATGGCTCCGATGGTGGTTTCTCAGGATGCCCGCTCCCCTTCAGATTTTGATGTGATGGAGAGGGTTCTCTTGAGTTTGACAAGGCCCTTGACCATCTCATCCTCTGACTCCGCCCCGACTCCCTCTGTTTTGGTATGGCTCCGACCTTCCTGCTGTCTCAGGGACAGCCTGTGCAAGTTTTGCCTCAGGAAGCCTCCATGTGGGAACAAGAGGCTTGTGAGTTCCCCCCAGAGAGTCCCATTGAGGAGGTTCCTTGCAAATGGATGTACAAAAGGAGGCACTTGGACTCCTCTCCAGAGTCCCTGACCGAAGACACTGACTTGGAGGAAGGGGAAGGTTCCCCCCAGTCACCCCCCTGAGGATCTCTCTCATGGAATTCCTTTGCCGGTGGGGGAGGTCCACCCAAAAGCCAACCTCTGATGAGTCAGTGTTCCTAGAGGCATTCGGCACAGGCCCTTTTACTTCCTGGGTGTCCCCTCCCGCTGATCCGCTTGTGCACCTCATAATATCTCGGGCATGGAATTGTGCACCTCATAATATCTCGGGCATGGAAGGAACCAGACTCTGTGGAGCCCATCCCTACCACCCAGATAAAGATGTTATGTGATCCTATCTCGCCTACATTCTGTACTGATGGGTTCGGAGCCGATCCTCGGCTCCGACTCGGCACGCTATACTATAGAGCGAAGTCTCTAATTGGCTGAGCTATTCTATATCCCAGGATGCACCACCACTACTTCCCCAGATCTCGTTTGCCGCTTGATAGCAATAGACGTGGTCTCGACTTGGCTGGGCTAAGTACCTTTTACTGACAAATTTTCTGTCAGAAATTTTCTAATTTTTCAACCAAAAGCTGTTTTAACAGCTACTTGTCGTTTATAAGTGGTTTTTGTGAAAGTTTGTGTGTGAATTTTGTTAGCGCTAGGTTCCCGCTTTATTAGTAGGGTTCTCCTCGCACTCTACTTCATACTGTGTCATATCCTTAATATTTTTGTGTAGTAAATATATTTTTTCTCCAACGACAAGGTCCCGTTTTAGTTAGAGGGGCCTTGCCCTCGTGCTCTGCCAGAGCTGTGTTATTGTTTTTGCCTGTGGCCTATCCTGTTTAAATTAGAGGGATTGGTATCTCTGTGGTAGTTTTGTTCTAGTCTGTTTTGGTAGTGTGTTTCTTTGTAGAGATGTCGAAGGAGCATAGGCCTTCGGGTTTTAAAAAATGTACCAAGTGTGGGTACAAGATGTCAATCACGGATGACCATTCTCTATGTGTTTATTGCCTAGGTCCTAAACACCTTCAAGAGTCGTGTAGTGTATTTCACGCCTTTTCTTCTCGTGTCCTTCAAGAAAGGAAAAACAAATTGATATTGAAGGGGCTCATCACCCCTTCTTTTGAGGAGGCTTTATCTTCTTCCCCCTCTCCTTCCAGGAAGAAGTCGTCTTCGGCTCCGACCAGTCCGTCGGAGCCGACAGCTAAGAAATCAAGGCAGGCTTCTCCGTCGGCTTCACGGACTTCGGAGCCGAGGTCGGAACGGTCTGCCTCGATGCCTCCAGCCTCGACTCCTCTGTCTTCGGAGCCGAGCGCTCGAGCATTGAGAGGCGAGTCACCTTCTTCGGTTCCATTGGTTTCGGAGCCGAGAAAGGTTGCTCGCTCAGACTCTTCTACCTCGGCGCCGAAGTCCCCGTCGGCTCCGAGGGAAATTACTGTGCTGGTGGAATCTCCCTCGGCGCCAATATTGCTTGAGACTATTCGGAGCCGGTCCCCTAGTCTTTCGGAACCGGTGGAGAAGTCAACTCGGGCCCGATCGGTCTCTTCTCGGTCTTCGAGGATGTCCGATTCGGATATAGACAGGGTGCTTCAAAGTCTGTTCCAGTCTCCAGTTTTCCAAAAGTTAGTCTCGGCGCCAGCCCAGTCGGCTCCGGAGCCGATTGTCCACCCTGTTGTATTGGTTCCTCCTCCAACAGCCTTGGCACCGTTGGAGTCGGTGCTGGTGGAGCCAGTGGAGGTTCTCGGGTCGGCTCCAACCCTTACTCCAACCCCGACCTTCGGATCGGAGTTCGGTACACGGACCTCCTCAGTCAGCCCCGGGAGTGACGCTTCGGGTCCGATGCTTTTGGTTCCGAGCCTCCCTCTCGGTGCGTCGGCTGCGGGAGTGCCGTCTACTGTTGTGGCCTCGGGGGTCGGACCTTCCCAGGACTCGGTGGGGGGGGGGGGTCCGGCCTTCAGGGCCATGAGGACTGCTTTGGCCAAATCTTCCTTGGCTACCTCCACCATCTCTCCGGCATCTTCCCTTGGCATGGAGACTTGTTCCTTTGTTGTCCCCCTGTCTCAAGACAGCGGAGCCCTGGGTCCTGAGGTCACCCCCATTGGGGATTCCTCCCTTCCTGGGGGTCCTTCCGAGGCTTCTTCGGAGGAACCTCCCAGGAAGAGACAGTGTAAGAGGAAGCACGTCGACTCGCCTGATGAGTCCCTCACCTCGGACACCGACCTTGATGATGCGGAGGGGTCCCCCAAGTCATCCTCGGATGATGTCTCCTTTGTAGACATCTTAGAAATCCTCAAGCAACGAGGCGACTGGCAGTCCAAACCCCCTTCCGCTGAGGAATCTGTATTCCTCAAGGCCCTTGGGGCTCAGCCTTCTGCCTCCTGGGTGTCTCCGCCCTTCGATGAGCTCCTGGATTTGATCTCTCGAAGGGCGTGGGAGCACCCGGATTCTGTGGAACCGGTGCCAGCTCGCCCGAATAAATTTCTGTCAGCCCCCCCCTGAAAAGGAATTCTTATCTAAAGGTGTGGCCGTAGATGCCCTGGTGGTGGCATCTGCTACCCAGCAAGATGTGGCAGAGGCTTCGACGTCCGTCCATCCTCCTAATAAAGAGTCCAGGAGTATGGATCGGTATGGGAAACGCACCCTTACTTCAGCAGCCTTTACCTTAAGGTCTCTGAATTACCTTACGCACTTCACCAGACTTCAGAGAGATCTGGTCAAGGAACTTTCAGATACCCTCTCTGGTAACCTACCTGAGCAGTTGGCCCAGACGGTTAACTCTCAGTTGGCTACTCTATCATCAATATCGAGCTCATCCATGAGGCTCATTTCATATGTGGCCGAAGGGGCGAGTAGAGCGGCGGGTACAGGTGTTGCTCTATGGAGACAAGCCTGGCTCCGCCTGTGTCATTTTGTGGAGGCCTTCACATCTTCCTTTGCCAACGCTCCCTTTGATGGGTCCTTCTTGTTTGGACCCAAGGTAAAGGACACCTTGACCCACTGTGAACAAGATGGTAAGACTTTGACTGCCGTAGGGGCATGGTTTTCCACTCCCTTCCGGCCTTATCCCAAGGCTAGAAGAGGGGGGAAAATGTGGTTCCGCAAATCTCAGAAGACTTACCCCTCACAGCAGGATGATCCCCCTTCTAGAGGCAGAGGAGGGGGAAATTTTTCAGGAAGACGCCGTCCCAGAGGCGGCAGAGGCCCCCCGCAACACTGGAGACCGCGAGTCCTTTCGTGGCTCCTCAACCTTCCAGCATCCCTGAAGGATTGCCCGACTGTGCCGCTCCGGAGCCAGTCGGGGGTCATTTTTCGAGGCACCTAAAGGCCTGGGAGAATATCACTCAGGACCGATGGGTGCTCCGAATCATTGCCGGAGGTTACAACATCCCCTTTTCTCAGCCCCCCCCACCATCCCGGAAAATCCCGGACCCACCACCCAGTCAACGGGATCTCGCAGCCATCGAAATTTCAAAGCTGCTTCAAAAAGGAGTCATCCAACCGGTCCCCGAAGACCAGACCGGATTAGGGACTTACTCAAGATTCTTTTTGGTGCCAAAAAAGACCAGGGACATGAGGCCCATCTTGGATCTCAGCAAACTCAACCGTTCTGTCAAGAAGTCCAAGTTCCGGATGGTCACCTTACAATCCATTCTCCGCTGCTGGAGGAAGGTGTTTGGATGTGCTCCATAGATCTCAAGGACGCCTATTATCATATCCTGATAGATCAGGCGTCCAGGAGACACTTGCGCTTCAGCCTGGGAGACAGTCATTTCCAGTTCCGCGCACTGCCTTTTGGTCTCACCACGGCCCCCAGGGTGTTCACCAAAAGTTTGGCGGTGGTGACTGCTCACCTGAGAAGTCTAGGATTCCAGGTGTTTCCATACCTAGACGACTGGCTCCTAACTGCCACTTCCAGGCGTCTACTCTTACAGAACCTAGCAGCCACTATATCTCTAGGCAACTCCCTAGGAATCACCTTCAATTGGGAAAAGTCTGTGTTGCTGCCATCTCAGCGCATATGATTTATCGGAGTAGAGATAGACTCAAAGCAAATGCGGGTCTATCTTCCTACAGAGAGGATAGAAATCTTACAATCTCAAGTCCGAGCATTGCTCCTCAAATGCCGAGCCCCAGCCAGAATGGTCCTACAACTGTTGGGTTCCATGTCGGCTACCGTTCTCCTAGTTCCCTTAGCAAGATTGCATATGAGGATTCTCCAGTGGCTCCTGTCAGTCCAGTGGTCGTATCAGGATCTCCCTCTCCGTCACCTCATTATGATCACGGAGACGTGCAAACAGGACCTCCATTGGTGGCGTCTTTCCTCCAACCTGAATCAGGGGCGACCCTTCGTTCCTCCACCTCCAGTGGCCACTTGGACTACGGACGCCTCCCAGACGGGGTGGGGGGGACATTACCTGGGCAGGTCAGTCCAAGGCAAGTGGCACCCCGACGAGAGTTCCCTCCACATCAACATACTGGAAATGAGAGCGGTGCTTCTATCGCTACAAGATCTACACAGTTACCTCCCCCAGGGCATGATTGCCATTCAGTCCGACAACATGTCAGTAGTCTGGTACCTGAACAAGCAGGGAGGGACCAGGTCCTACCCCCTTTGCAGAGAGGCCATGAAAGTATGGGATTGGGCGATTGCAACCAACCGTTTCTTGGTAGCAACACGCATTCCGGGGAGATCCAGTGTGATAGCCGACAGACTGAGCAGAACTATTCTCTCCCCTCACGAGTGGTCTCTGAACGACAGAGTGGCAACTCAGATCTTCAGAAGATGGGGAACTCCTTGTTGCGACCTCTTTGCAACTCCTCTCAACACGAAATGTCTACAGTTCTTCTCTCTCACCCCAGTTCCGGGGGGGTTTCCCAAGGACGCCCTAGTCCAAGCTTGGCCCACCGGCCTAATGTACGCCTTTCCACCGGTTCCCCTTCTTCCCAGGGTGATCCAGAAGGTGATTCACTTGCAGTGCAAGATGATTTTAGTTGCCCCATACTGGCCTCGTCAAGTCTGGCTGCCCTTTCTTTGGAAATACACACTGGACGGTCCATGGTTCCTGGACCAGGTTCCAGACCTCTTGATCCACCAGTCGGGACAGCTTCATCACTCCCTTCACTCGTTGAGGTTAACAGCTTGGCTCCTCCACTTCCGACCTTAGTCAGGAACCAGGTTTTGGACTCGGAAGTCATACATATTTTGTCCTCGGCCCACAAGAATTCGACTAAAAAAATGTATAACAGCAAATGGAAGAGATTCGCCATTTGGGCCCAACTCCGGGGATTAGATCCCATTTTTGCCCCGGTGTCAGAAGTTTTGAAATTTTTAGCTTCTTTATTCAATCAAGGTTCTTCGGTCTCTACCATCAAGGTTCAATTGGCAGCTATTTCTAATTTTCATGAAAGTATAGACCCACCTTTGATGAGCAATAAGTTGTGTAAAGCCTTCATGAAAGGTGTTGGGCTGCTATGACCTCCGATTTCTCATCCCGCTCCACCGTGGGATCTTAATTTTGTATTAGGTGCTTTGACCTCTTCCCCCTTTGAACCGGCAGCAACTTGTGACTTGAAATTTCTTTCTTGAAAGACTGCTTTTTTGGTGGCAATTACATCAGCCAGAAGGGTTTCGGAACTTCAAGCCCTATGTGTTAAACCACCGTACCTGGTTTTTCACAAGGATAGATTATCCCTCAGGCCTAATCCATCCTTTGTTCCCAAAGTTTGTTCTAGTTTTTGTCTTCAACAGTCATTGGAACTCCAAGTTTTCTTCCCAAACTACTCAGACAGAGCGGAATACATCTTCCATTCATTGGATGTTCACAGGCAGTTGCGTTTCTACTTAGATAGGACGCACCAAACACGGAAAACAGATCAGTTGTTTGTGTCCTTTTCGGACAATAAATTGGGCAAAGCCGTCACGAAGGTCACCATTGCCAAGTGGATCAGAGACTGTATCAGTCATACTTACCTTCTTTCTAATAGAGAGCTTACAACCACAGTGAAAGCTCATTCTACAAGGGCTATGGCTACTTCGACAGCCTTTCATTCCAAGCTTGCCATTAGTGACATTTGTGCTGCGGCTACCTGGTCTTCTCCTCACACCTTCATTTCTCATTACAAATTGGATGTGGCTTCTCGGGGGCGAGCTTCCTTCGGTTCCACAGTTCTCAGGAGTGTTTTCCAGTGAGCCACCCAAGAATCAGGTGCTAGGGACGCTGTCCCATCAGAACAGAATGTAGGCGAGATAGGATCACATAACATCTTTTAGTTATGTACTTACCATAACTTTAGATGTTTGGGATCCAACTCGCCTACATTCCTAATACCCACCCTCCTTCCCCCTGCCTTGGAGATCAGAAGAGACCGGACGGTTCAGTTTAGCCATTTCATCTTGAAACACCTGGCAATGTTATTTCAACTGTCTATGACTGTGTGCATGTGTGCGGACAAACAAGATCTGGGGAAGTAGTGGTGGTGCATCCTGGGATATAGAATAGCTCAGCCAATTAGAGACTTCGCTCTATAGTATAGCGTGCCGAGTCGGAGCCGAGGATCGGCTCCGAACCCATCAGTACAGAATGTAGGCGAGATGGATCCCAAACATCTAAAGTTATGGTAAGTACATAACTAAAAGTTCTCAGACCCCACCATTCAGGACTAGTTGGAGCAAGGGGTCCCCTGTAGATGCTATGGTGGTGGCTGCTGCCATGAAAAAAGAGCTCACACAGGAGGACTCTACAGTCTATCCTTCTGACCAGGAGTTGAAGACCATGGACAGTCTAGGGAAGTGGGTGTACGCTTCAGCAACCTTTACCATAGGGGCACTGAATTACATGGCACATGTCATTCGACTGCAGCGAGACCTAGGCAAGGAGGTCACTGAGTCGCCCCTAGAGTCCATGTCGGCAGAGGGCAAGAAGGTGTTTTCCGCACGGATGCCCACTCTCAAAGCAGTAGCAAACACGTCCATGCATCTTCTCTCCCATGCTATAGAGGGAGCCACCAGGGCAGCCGGTTCGGCATTGCCATGAGGCGCAACGCCTGGCTCCAACTATGTCAATTCAGAGAACCCTTCAAGGCATCATTTACAAATGCCCCTTATGATTTTCTTCCCTGTTTGCGAAAACAGTTTGTGACACATTGATCCAGAGTTGGAAGGAGAAGACACTGTCTTCTCTGCCTCTCAAAGATAGTTTTCAAGGAATCAGCGAGGGACAAAGGAGATGTGGTTCCAGAAGTCTCCGTTTTCCTGGGACACTCAGGACTCACCTTCCCCCAGAGGCAGAGGGGGTTATGACAGACGCTGTCCAAGAGGCAGAGGGGTTCTGAGAAATTTCGGGTCTCGAGAGCCTTTCTCGGACAGAGCCGTGCAGCAGCTCATCTGTGGATGTAGTCGAGGGTCACCTTTTGCTACACCCAGCGGCATGGGAGTCCGTAACATCAGAGCGTAGGATGTTGCAAATTATATCCAAAGGTTATTTCATCCCGTTCACCGAACCACCTCTCCCACCAAAACGCCTCCCAGACGTTTCACCCACGCAAAGGGAGGTAGCAGGGTTAGAAATAGACAAGCTGCTAAGAAATCGAGTGATCCAGCCCGTCCCCCTAGACCAATCTGGATTGGGCATTTATTCTAGGTTCTTTTTAGTGCCAAAGAAAATGGGGGACCTAAGACCCATTCTGGATCTATCCACCTTCAAACCAAAAAAAAAAAGCCAGCACCCAACATCTTCTGTGGTTTATTGCAAAAACATATTTATTCCATGACCAATAATCAGCAATACATCAGTACACCAGTAAGGTTGTACCGGTTTCGGCAAAAGCCTTCCTCAGCAACCAAACTTGATAAGATAGAAAAATGCAACTAGCATTGTTATCTCCCTTATATGTGAAGTCTAATGACGCCCTCTAGTGCACTTAAAAAATATTACCATATAAATACAATTGCTATCATGCTGCAAACATGATTAACTAAACAAAACAAAGAACACTTAGTATAAATACAAATACATGATTCTATATAGAAATGATTCAAAATTGGTCATTTAACCCAGGAGAAAAAAGGGCCCCCAATTTGATAAACCACATTTTCTCTTTATTTGTCAACATTTCATGTAATGTGTGAGCTTCTTTATTCCTGAACCTAATATGGTCAATGACCATAAAACTGAAAAATCCCGTTGGATGCTTAGACATATGTTTAAATAAAGAACTTGAACCTTTCCTGTTTTTGATGTCACTTAAATGTTCCCCAACCCTTATTTTGAATGGATGGGACGTTTGTCCAACATAGAATGCCCGACAACTACATTGGGCTAAATAAATAACCCAAGTAGTATTACAGTTGGCAAAAAATGGGACATTGTATACATATGGAGAATTTTGGGATGTAAAACTATGGGACTTCAGCACTCTTGGACAATAGATACAGTGACCACATGGATAACAACCCAGTATCAGTTGACCAGTCATAGTCATTTGTTTAGTTAAACATGAACCTTTGTCATAAACTTTTTTTATAATGACTAAATAGGGATCCCAAAGACTGCCCCTTCCGAAAAGAATAAAGACATCGATCCCCAATGTAATTATTTAGAATGTCATCTGATCTTAATAAATGCCAATGTCTATGAATAATATTCATAAAACTATTGGTGTTTCTCCCATAAGTTGTAATTAATCTAAGTACCTGTATTTTTTCCGTATCCCGATCCCGATAGGACAGCAACTGCGATCTATCCTGTTGATTGGCAAACCAGCTGGCCCTTGTGATGTCACCCACTTGATATCCCCTATTCTTTAACCTAGATATTAAATCTCGTCTGTGATGGTCGTACGTGGAGGAATTTGAACAAATCCTTTTAATATGAAGGAATTGTGATTTGGGGATATTCTTGATGACGTTGTGGGTGGTAGCTTGTAGCATGTAGTAGGGTACTGAATTGTGGAACCTTCCTAAATACTTCACTCTCCAAAGTGTCCAAATCTGTTCTCCTAACACATCCAAAAAGGTTATATCTGATCTAGAAAAATTCAATACCCCACATGTTATCCACCTTCAACCTGTCAGTAGCCAAGGAGAAATTTAGGATGGTCACTCTTCAGTCTATCCTGCCCTACTTGCAGGAGAAAGATTGGATGTGCTTGATCGACCTCCAGGACACGTACTGTCCTATCAAGATGGACAGGAGCTCCCGCAGGTTTCTCTGCTTCTAGTTGGGAGCCAATCATTATCAGTTAAGACCCCTCCCATTTGGTCTCACCACAGCCCCCAGGGTGTTCACCAAAGTGATGGCAGTTGTAGTGGGTTACCTGAGGCTGCAGGGAATTCAGGTCTTCCCTTACCTGGACGATTGGCGCTTTGCTGTCCCCACCAAGCATCTACTTTGCCGAGTCGGGGATTATTTCCTATTATTAGCAAACAGCTTGGGCATCACCATCAATATCAGCAAATCGTCACTGATTCCTGTTCAGGTTCTAGAATTCATTGGTGCTTGGTTGGATACTACCCAAATGAAAGTTTACCTCACCCTAGAAAAGGGTACACAGTCTAAGATGAGGGTGGCCTAATGGTTAAGATGTTTGCCTTACAAACACAAGGTGCTGGGTTTGAGTCTCACAAAGGATAATTTGCTAGGCTTGAAATGGCTCGCAAGGGCAGTTAGCCTAGTACTAACCTATGAACATAACCTATGACCTATGTCTCGTACATTCTCCAAGCTCAACTTCCTACAGCAGAGACGGTTCTGCGGGCACTGGGGTCCATGGCGGCCGCAATCACTTTTCTGCCCCTTGCTCAACTACATATGAGAATCCTTCAGTGGACACTAGCAGTCCAGTGGTCTCTACTAGATCTTCCTCTATCCCATCCAATCCGTATCTCTCGGGTTTGCAGGGACTCTCTTCGGTAGTGGATTCTTTCCCCGGATCTGGTCAGGGGACACCCCTTTCTCTTATCCCTTCTCAAAGCCACGGTGACCATGGCCACCTCCCAGCTATGGTGGGTGGGACATTGCTTGGGAAGGACTGTCCAAGGCACGTGGTCCCCTTCATAGACCAGTTTTGCATATCAATGTCCTGGAGATGAGGACAGTGCTTCTAGCATTGCCAGGTCTCAATGCCCTTCTTCCTCTAGGGACAAATGCGATCCAGCCAGACAACATGTTAGTAGTCTGGTATATCAACAAGCAAGGAGGAACCAAATCTTGCCCCCTTTGTCGAGAAGCCATGAGAGTGTGGGAATGGGCGATTTCCACCGGCCGTTTTCTGGTGGCAACACACATTCCGGGATGGTTCAACATTCTAGCGGACAAGTTCAGCAGGGCTATTCTGGTGCCTTACGAGTGGTCTCAGAATCCTTCAGTAGCGGAAGAGATCTTCCTCAAGTGGGGTCGGACTTGCTGTGACCTCTTTGCATTTCCTTCCTATGTGAAGTGCAGTGAGTTCTTCGCTCTGAACCACCCTCTGAGGGAAATCCTCAGAGGTGCACTGGTGCAAGCTTGGCCTCCCATTCTACTTTATGCCTACCCCCCCCCCCCATTACCTCTCATTTCGAAGTTCCTACAGAAAGCTCGAAGGCTGAGGAACACAGTAATCTTCATTGCTCCATTCTGGCCTTGTCTAGTAGTTCCACCATGGATTTTGAACCCATCTCCAGATCTCCTCTCACACCCCTCAGGGATTCCTCACCCAGACCTGGACAGTCTGAAACTCACAATGTGACTGCTCCAGTTCCCTTTATTATTAGGACTCTCGGCTTATTCTCTCCAGTTAAAACCATTTTGATGGCGACTCACAAATCTTCCACACGAAAAGTATATTGTAGCAATTGAAAACGATTATCCATATGGGCTTCTCAATGGGATTTGGATCCCTTTATGGCTCCTGTCTCAGTAGTATTACAGTTTTTGGTGGGGATTTTTTGACAAGGTACTAGTTCCTCTACGGTTGAAGTCCAGCTGGCTGCTATTTTTAATTTTTATGTGGGGGAGAATGTCTTCACTAGCCTCTTCTAGACTTTGCAAAACCTTTCTTAAAGGTACCTTTCTTTTAAGGTCCCCGGTGAAGGATCCTACGCCTCTGTGGGACCACACTTTTTGTATTGCAGGCTTTAGTCTCCCCTCCATTTGCGCCCGCAGCCTCGGTAGACTTGCAGTATCTCTCTTGGAAAACTGCCTTCTTGGTTGCTATTACATCTGTCAGGAGAGTGTCAGAACTTCAAGCACTGTCCATCAAAGTTCCTTACATGATTTTTCATAAGGACAGTTTCCCTGCGCACTAATCCAACCTTCCTTCCTAAAGTGGCATCAGAAGCCAACATTAATCAAACTATCAATCTTCCCGTCTTCTTTCCTAATTTTCAGAACAAGGGTGAATATAAATTACATTTGCTGGATGTACACAGGCAATTGAGATTTTGTCTACACAGTACGAAATCCTTTCGCAAAGCTGATCAGTTGTTTGTTTCTTACTCAAAACCATTCTTAGGAAAGCCAATTTCTAAAGTGACTATTGCTTGTTGGATTTCCCAGTGTGTTATTCGAGCATATTCTGACAAAGGAATTTCCCCTCCAGGTGAAGTAAAAGCACATTCCATCAGTTCTATGGCCACGTCAGCGGCTTTTTGATACTTGTTCTGCAGCTACTTGGTCCCCATCTCATACCTTTATCTCACATTACAAATTAGACATTGCATCCAGGCGTAGGGCATCTTTTGGCTCTGCGGTGCTCTGGAATATCCTTCCATGAGGGCCACCCAGGTGTTTGTAGCTGAGGACTCTGTCCTACAGGTTGAAGATCAAATGAATCAACTACTTCAGATAAAGAAGTTATGTACTCACCATAACATTCCATCTGAGTAGTTGTACTTCATTTATCTTCAACCATCCCCCCTCCTTCCTCCGACCTTGTCACTATGGTCCTGACATTTGCACCTAGGTTCATAGGTGTGTACTAGGCTAATGGCCCTGGGGCTTTTACAAGCCTAGCCCATGAGATTACCCTGGCATCGTGCCACCCGACCTTAGTTCCCAGTGCCTCTGAGCCACTGGAGTGATCCCTGGAGTGAATTTTCTATTTCCCATCCACTCATCAAGATTTTTCTTAGAGGGCCAGTGAGGTGCTCTGCTTGACATATATGGGAAGTGTATTCCATAGCATGGGCAGTCTCTGGGTTATGATCCTGTCCCTTCAACTTGTTCTATTGATTGTGGTAATGAGGTTGAGGTCTCTGGAGTGTGTGGTGCAGAGGGATTGGGATTTTTTTAGATGTAGCATTTCTAACTGAGCTGGGTAAGACATGGCTTTGTAAGTCGAGCAGAGATCGCCTCTAAGTAGGTGATATGAAACAGAGAATAGTTGTAGTTTTTTGTCTGTCCATATAGGACAGGTGTTTAAGGCCTAGGATCCTATTTTTGAGGTACCTTTGCGGCCTCTCCAGTTGTTGCAGGTGTCTATTGAGGTACATGCCAAATGGGGCATTGTACTCAATGATTTGCCTAATGAGGGAAGAGTAAAGGGAGACAATGACCTCTTTTTCTTGGATGCAAAACCCTTAGTAATGAGATGTGCCACATAGAAAGATTTTTCTGACCACAGTGGCAATGTGGTGGTCAAAAGAGAGGTTGCTGTAAACCTGTGTTCCCAGATCTCTTGTAATGCCTTCAGTTTTCAGTGGACTACCATCAATGTGGTAATTGATGGGAACCAGATTTTTCCCAAAGGGGATGACAACACATTTTTTGGCATTGAGCTTAAGGCCATGCTTCTGACACCAGCTGTTGGTCTCAGTGAGGCCTTTCTGTAGGATGTCAACATCACCTGGGGAGTTAGTAATAGCTCCCAACTTGCAATTGTCTGTGAACTTTGTCAGCCAGAGGCCCTTCGTGTTGGCCTGGACTTCAGCAAAGTAGATACCAAACAGGAGAGGACCCAAGACCGAACCCTGTGGGACTCGTGACTGGTCAGCAGTCTGACTTGGAGTCAGCTACTTTCACACTGTGGGTTCTATCTGTGAGCCAGTTTGCAACCCACTTAGTGATATAACGGTTTATGCCTAGCTTAATGAGTTTTTCTATGATTTTTGAGCGGGGAATGGTATCAAAGTCCTTGACCAGATCAAGGTAGGCTGTGTGAACCACCTTGCCTTCATTCACAGCTCTGGTGACTGACTCAACGATGTCAACCAGGTTGAGCAGGCATGATCTACCTTTCACAAAACCAAACTGTGTGGGATCCAGAGTTTGGAGATTCCCTGTATCCTTGTTTATTAGGTCCATGATGATGTGTTCCATAGCTTTGCATATCAGACTTATCAGGCTAATGGGGCGATAGTTCCCAGGGTCTGTAGTCGCTCTTCCTTTGTGGAGAGGGATGACTGTAACAGTGCACCATTTGGTAGGGACAAAGCATGAGGTGAGGCTGTGATTGAACAGGTCATACAGGTGAGGTGCCAGCTCACTCTGTAGTTCATGTAGAACACAGCCAGGGATATTGTCAGGTCCCATAGAAGCTGTATTCTTGGCCTTGGACAGTCCTGTTTTAACCTGTACAGCAGTAATACTGGGTGCCTGGCAATCTACTGGTATTGTGATTGGCCCTTTGGTGGGGGAGAGAGGGGTAAAGCTGGCACTGAATCTGCCAGCCAGTATATTGGCAATATATGTTGGCTTGGTACAGATGGTGCCATTGTGCAGTAGCTCAGAGCAAGTCTGGGTATTGCCGTGGAGATTCTTTACATAACCATAGAAGGCCTTTTGGTTGTCTTTACTATCTGCTGCAGTTTTGTTTTCATAGCTAGCTTTAGAGGATTTTATGAGGGATCTCAACTTTTTGTTGAGGCTGATAAGGGAGTTTTTCCAGTCTTGGGACTTCACCTTATTCCGTATCAGTTTCCTCCTTCTGTTGTTTGTTTGTGGCAGGGGACCACCAGATTGGCTTCCTTGTTTTGGAGGAGAGCGTCTTGGTTCTGTTGGGTATGGCGAGATCCATGCATTTGTGTAGATGTTCTTACAGTGCATTGGTGTATGATTCGGTGATCATGCAACTTATTCTCCAATTGCATGGGTGCTGTGAAGTTAACCACGTCTGTTTTTAGGAGCCCAAAATTAGCTTTGGAGACATTTTTCGTGGTCGTTGCCTTTGTGGGGGTGGGGGGTGGGAGAGATGTGGATTTCCAAGGTGATTAGTTTGTGGTTGGATCTAACCAGGGAGGAGTTGACTGTTGGTGTAGAGCAACGGTAGTTAGTAATGACCAGGTCAAGGATGTTGCTACCTCTGGTGGGGGTAATAACGAGCTGGTCCAGGGCATTGAAATTGATGAATTCCAGGAAACGTTGGGCCAGTGTATTGGTACACGAGTAGTTTTTCCAGTTAATTGAGGGTTAGTTGAAGTCGCCTAGTATGAGAGTATTGGGTCGGACCCTAATGTTCTCCAGGGTGCTTAGGAACGTGGAGTGTGAGTCTTGGGACATGGTTCGTGTATGTGTGTGTGTGTGTGTGTGTGTGTGTGTGTGTGTGTGTGTGTATATATATATATATATCGCTGTCTCACACAATGTTAGCTGCACCTAAAGTATCTCTGATGCATTATGGTGGGCTACCTGTCTGGAGGTGTGCGCATCCTTTATGAATATGGAAACATCACTGTCTTTGGAGCTTCGGTCCAAGTTCTGGGGCCTAAAGGTGTGCAGTGAGTTATAGCCTGGTAGTTCAGGGGTGCTTTCGGCTGCCTTGAATCAGGTTTCTGTTACAGCACAAATGTCAATGTTCTCCATTTTAAGGAGTGTTTCGAGTGAGTTTTAGACTTCTAGCGTTGAGCAGTATGACTCTCAGATTGCATTTGTTTGTAGCAGTTACAGTGGTAATTTGGTCTTTGGAACACTGCCTAAAAAGAGGTACTATGGGGGTGGCAACAGCCTTGGCCAGTATCTGGAAGCCCAGAGGTGACAGATGCAGGCCATCTCTGACAAAGCATCAAGGTCTGTCAGTCATGTCATCCTAAGAAGACAGATACTGGATCCCCTTAGAATGACACCAGAAACTTAGCCAATTGTTGAAATCAATCATTTTCTGCTTGTACTGTGGTATCATTCTGGGTGATTGTAGGAGGCTGGGTCATACCCGCCTATGCTACATGTTCCGAGAGCTCCTCCATGTCTCTCTTCATGTAGTCCAGTGAGATGCATCTCAGGTCATTCACACCTAAATGTACGATGACAGTCATATTTGTACCTGTTGTTGAGGGACCTGAGTGCATACATTATGTGGTGGATCCTGACACCTGACAGGCAGCTGACTGTTACTTTCTCCTTATTCAACCTAGTGAGTGGGACATCATTGTGCCTCACGATCGAGTCAACTATGGCTAGTGTGTTGGGCATGCTGTTTTGCCTTAGCGGCTTTGGTTGAGTGGCACACTGTTTAGGAGAGTTGTGTGTCTTGTGATTAGTGTTGTGTTGTGGTGGTTGAGTGTGCTTCTGCCTTGGAAGTCTCTGCTGTTTGGGTAGATTTTTATTGAGAGCGTCTGTGAAGGTGGGTGTGTGGTTTGTGATTTTATGTGAAGGCAGTGCTGGTGTGTGTTCTGGAGGGCTATGTGTTCCATCTGGTGTGGTGCAAGTTCTCTTGGCCAGCTATTCCGGTCTTGGCTGGAGAGGGAGTGGTTTCCAGTTTGGAGATATATATATATATATATATATATATATATATATATATATATATATATCTCGCAAGTCTGAATGTTGGGAGGTAAGAGGAGAGGGTTGTCAGTGTACGAGGCAGTCGCTACATTGCCTCAGGATGCCAAAGTTCACCAGGTTAATAGGAGAAAGCACAGGGAACTGACCTTTAGACATGCCTGGAGGGGTGGGCATTAATGATAAGTACTGGAGCGGTTTCCTTGTAGAATGTTTAGTGCTGGTAGCACTTTTGTGTGCTACGGTAATTGCTACAAGAAGTCTGGTAAAGTGCTAGACTGTTACGCTAGTAAAAGTGCAGGAGAGGAGAGAACTAGCAGATGTAAGGGAAAATTGAAGAGCAGACTTTTTGGCACCACTCAGAGCCTTACAAACTATTCTGGATACAGCAAATCTGTATCTGGACTAGACTAGTTACAGGAAAGGCGGGAAATGAGTGCAAACGTGGGCTTTTAAACCAGAAAGTTGAGAGAGATGGAAAAACTGCCCAAACAGCCAGTAAACTACAGTTTCTGGGTCAGAAACCACTTATCTTGCGGTAGATAGGCTACCCTAGTGCTTACCACTCCCACTGATAAGCTAGAAGGCTTCCCTCCCAACACAGAAAGGCTTGGGGGACTCAGAAGCTTACATACAGTCCTGGATAGAGTAAATCTGTATCTGGACTAGACTAGTTACAGGAAAACGAAAAAAGCGTTGGTACCACAGTACATACGAGGCAGACTTCTTCTTAAAATTCACGATGTTTATTAGTAAACAGTACTTGTTTAAAACAATTAAACGTAAAACACACTTGGCGTTTTTTGTTCGAATCAGTATCCGAACTTCTTCAGACAAACACTGACACTTCCAATACACATGTTTAAAATAGTTCATTGTGGCGTAATTATGTTATTTGGTCAATTAGATGAATCCACTGACTGTTAAAGGTATAACATCTGATTCTTGTGTGCCACATATTCTCAAACCATTATTTCTAATGTATGTTGCTTCTACATCTGTGATTAATATTAAACCATATTGTTATAAAATCTATTCATATCCACATTTTGTATATAAAAATCGTTAAATCCTGATGTTCTCTTAATATAATTTGCCCTTTTCAACTGATATATTTAAACACATCTCACATATCCAAAGTATGTTACTATGGGGATGTCACTACTTTGACTAAAACTGAGGTTAACCTCATACTAACTGAACATTCAAAATTATTAAAATATCAAGGTAAAAAGTACGATAAACCTGTTGTTAATGCTCACAATAAAGGTAAGCCATAAACCTTTCTAAGGTAACAATTAAAGGATTAACAGGCTGCTAAACGGAGCTGCCAACTTAATTCTTTCCTTTCTAGTTGATATGTACCCTTCCTGTCCTTTTAATAAAATAAAGATATCATCCAAGTACCTTTTGTACATGTGTATGTTTGCGTACCAATGACTGTTTAAAACATGGGTGGTTTCCCAGTGGGCCATAACCAAGTTTGCAAAACTTGCGCCCACTGGGGACCCCATTATTTTATTAAAAGGACAGGAAGAACAAGCAGACAAATTAGTCGAGTATTTAAATTCCACTACTAGTTTTCTAAGGTTCACAAAGAACTTTCAGGAAACTACTATTTGTTTCCTTGACATTGAGCTAAGTAAGAACCAAGAAGGGTACATATCAAAAATTTATAGGAAAAGTACACATTCTAACACCTATCTTCACTTTTCCAGTTCACACCCCCGCCATCAAAAGAAATCAGGGCAGCCAAAATGATTACATTAGATGAAGATTTTGAAAAGGAATGTGAAAACTTGTATACAATGTTTTCCCGTAGGGGTTATCCAGCTTCGTTCCTTGAAGGAATTTTCCAAGAAGTTACTTTAAAAAGGAGTAAAGGTATTTATCAAGCAATATTGAAAATGAAACTTGTGACCGATTCAAACAACCAGGTAGACCACCTTGAGACATGTGTAGGAGGTATGGTCACTAACAGTAACTTAGAAGTGTCCTTTACCAATACGGCAGTGAGTAATAAGAATTTTACTACAGCGTTTATATTCACATTTTGCCCGGAAGCACCAGATATTTGTAGGATAGTTAGAAAGTATTGGTACTGTCTATCACTGGACAAAGAATTGTCGAGTATTCTTAACTATGGTCCCACCATAACATTTAGGAGAGGAATAAATATGAAGCAGTTATTAGAAAGGAAACTAAAAGTTAATAAAGGGAAAGGAGTGACAAAAAAATGTGGAGCATGTAGGTATTGCACCTACATAGAGACATCAGATACCTTTACCATCAGGAAGGAGACCTTCCACATAAAAGAAATATTTAATTGTAATAGTAAAAGAATAGTATATTTAGCCCAGTGTAGACAGTGCCCGTCATTCTACATAGGGAAAACAGACAGACGCCTGAGGGATAGAGTCTACAAACATATTTACGCTATTACTAAGAGTAAAGAGGAAAATGCCCTTGCAAGACACTGTATACAAAACACTGGCCATTCATTTAAATTTATGGCCATTAGCCAAATATCTACGGGTTTACAAAATTTGGTGAATGATAACTTGTTGAAATTAGAACTAGAAAGGAAAGAATTAAGTTGGCAGCTCCGTTTAGCAGCCTGTAGAGAACCAGGGCTGAATGAAGTATGCCCAATTACATGCATACTAAAAATTAAGAGTTTATTAAGGTAACCAGTTAGCTGTCTTGAAGGCAGGACTTTTACTGTTCTCTAGCTTATGTACTGATTATAAACCATCACTAAGTAGACCATCTATAGTTTAGTACAACATTTAGGTGAGGACGTGGAGTACTAAATAACAATAGTCAATGGACAAAAAGAAACAACAGGTGTTGCCTATGGTCATAACAGGGAGAGTTTTTGACAACAATAATCCTTTAATTGTTACCTTAGAAAGGTTTATGGCTTACCTTTATTGTGAGCATTAACAACAGGTTTATCATACTTTTTAACTTGATATTTTAATAATTTTGAATGAAGTTCAGTTAGTATGAGGTTAACCTCAGTTTTAGTCAAAGTAGTGACATCCCCATAGTAACATACTTTGGATATGTGAGATGTGTTTACATATATCAGTTGAAAAGGGCAAATTATATTAAGAGAACATCAGGATTTAACGATTTTTATATACAAAATGTGGATATGAATAGGTTTTATAACAATATGGTTTAATATTAATCACAGATGTAGAAGCAACATACATTAGAAATAATGGTTTGAGAATATGTGGCACACAAGAATCAGATGTTATACCTTTAACAGTCAGTGGATTCATCTAATTGACCAAATAACGTAATTACGCCACAATGAACTATTTTAAACATGTGTATTGGAAGTGTCAGTGTTTGTCTGAAGAAGTTCGGATACTGATTCGAACAAAAAACGCCAAGTGTGTTTTACGTTTAATTGATTTAAACAAGTACTGTTTACTAATAAACATTGTGAATTTTAAGAAGTCTGCCTCGTATGTACTGTGGTACCAACGCTTTTTTCGTTTTCGTTTTAAGTTGTGAGGAAAACGTTTGGTTACTAGTTACAGGAAAAGCAGGGAAACAAGTGCAAATGCGGGCTTTTAAACCAGAAAATTGAAAGAGATGGAAAAACTGCCCAAGCAGCCAGTAAACTTCAATTTCTGGGCAAGAAACCATTCCTCTTGTTTCCCGGGAGATGAACATTCAAGAGGCTTCTCTTGCTATGCTTGGCTCAGGAATTTTGGGGTGCCAGTAGTGGTAAGGTCCTGTTGGGTCGGGCTTATGTTAAACTGAGCAGCAAACTCGATGTGAAGGGAGGAAGGAGCCAGGGGGGCATTATGGGTAAGGGGAGGAGCCTGGAGCTCGGATCAGATGTTGGTTATGCAGCCGTGTCTGATTCGATTCAGATCCATTGACCCAGAGTTTGAAAACAAATGAAGTACAACTACTCAGATGGAACGTTATGGTGAGTGCATAACTTCTTTTTTCTGCTGCTTTAACTTTTCTGTTACTAATCTCCTTTTCCTCTGTCATCTTATTTTTTTGTATTGTAACCTCCTTTCCTCTTTGTCGTCTTATTTTTTGTATGATTCCTTTGCCTGTATTTCTTTTCAAATATCTTTGGTGCTGCTCTTTTTGTATTGATTAGTTCTGCTTTCTCCTTTGCGCACATATATGTATAATTTATAGGTCTAGGACACATGCTCGACTAGCATATGTCCGAATCACAAAACATCGAACACACATACACGAAAACGCTTAACATCGAAAAGCGCTTCCGTGTATGTGTAGTTCAAAAAAAAAATCTACATTTCTGCAGGGGGGCTTTGCCCCCCTGCACCCCCCACTACTTTATTATTCTCACTCTGGGATTGCACTACAGTGGGGAAAAGGGAATTTTCCCTTACCCGCACTGTAGTCCAATCTACGAACCAGGCACACATACACGGAAGCATTTGTTGATGTTAAGCTCTTTCGTGTATGTGTGTTCGATGTTTTGTGATTCGGACATATGCTAGTCGAGCATGTGTCCGGATCCCATATATATATATATATATATATATATATATATATATGTATATGTATATGTGTGTGTGTGTATATATATATATATATATATATATATATATATATATATATATATATATAATATAAATCACCCAAACGAAACACCACAAAAATCACAACTCTGAAATCCAAGGCAAGGAAACAAAGATCAAAGATTTGGGACCCTTGGTTTCCAAGCAAGAATCCTATGTTAAAGATTCGTGGCATTTTTTAAACAGGTTTAATGAATTTGCTAGTAAACGTACTTTTGATCCTAAGAAGCACATCATGTTTACCATAGACGTGGTTTCTTTGTTTACATGTATACCCCATGACGAAGGTGTTGATGCCATACGTACCTTATTGAGTAAACATGGTGAATTTAGTAGTGGTCAAGTCTCTACAATTTGCAGGTTTCTTGATATTTTGTTACATCATAATTATTTTTTGTTTGGGAATTCCTATTACAGACAAAAGAGAGGTGTTGCGATGAGGTCCTCCGCCGCTCCCTCCTACGCCAATTTGGTTATGTCATGGTGGGAGGATTTTTTTCTGAGCTCGCTGAAGACTAGTTTTTATATGTTATTATATTTTAGATTTGTTGATGATTTGTTTTTTATTATTGAAGGTAACCAAGGTACAATTGATGATTTTCTTATAAAGATTAATCATCAGGTTGTTTTTTTGAAATTTATTCTAGGGAGCTCAGGATTGTGTGTTAATTTTTTAGATGTTGCCTTAAGGTGGGATACTACGGATGGAAGATTTAATAGTAAGATACACCGTAAAGAAACCTTTACAAATAGTTATCTTCATTTCGACAGTGCCCATCAAAAACACACTATTAAGAATATCCCTAAGGGACAAATTATTAGGGCCTGTCGAATGACTTCTTCTGAACATGACTTGATGGATGAAATTGTTTTTATCAAAAAATTGTTTCTTAATAGAGGGTATCCTAGTTCTATGTTGGACGACACTATTACACTAGTATTGAGTAAGCGAAATACCAATTATCCAGCACTACTAGATTATAACCGGGTTAATAATACTGCCGCATTAATTTCTAAAACATCTATCAACAAGGGTTTAGATGGACCAGTTTGTTCTTTGGGAATGAGTATTGATGGGCAGGCCATAAAGAATTTGATTGAAAGAAATTGGAAAATCATTCAAGGGAACGTTGACATCTTTAGAGTACTAGGTGAGAAACCGAGTTTCGTTTTTAGAAACACTTATAACATTAAAAAGGCATTGGAGGTTAACAACACACAAACAGTTAGCAATAGTACTAGTACTAAGGGTGTTTTTCCTTGTTACAATTGTAACATGTGTAGGTTTTTGTCCTTGGGGCCATTGATAGTTATTGAAACTATTGATAGGACATTCCATGTACCAGAATATGTTAATTGTTGTACTAAGGGGGTGATTTACATTGGTTTATGTTGTTCATGTCCAGCTTTTTATGTTGGAATGACGACAAGGTGTTTAAAAACACGCATTCGTGAACATGTATATAGTATTAAGACTCATGATGAATCAGATGCCTTATTTAAACATTCTGTTGTGTGTGGGAATTTCAAAAAATTTTTATTTACTGTTGTTGAGGTTTGTAAATCTGATTTGAGGGGGGGTGATTTTAGGAACTTTGTTGAACAAAGGGAAGCATTGTGGCAGATCAGATTAAAATCTGATCAATATCCTGGTTTAAATGAGACAATTAATATTAAATGTTTTTTAAGGAATAGCAAATTAAGTATTGACAAAAATATCACTGCATCTCTGTTCAACTGAATCACACTAGCACTTTAAAGTTGCACTGTTTTAACTTGTGAATTTTTATCATTGGTTGATTGATTAATTGATGTGTTATTTAAAGATGTTTTTTTCTTATTCTGTATTCTGATGAAGTCTTCCGACGAAAGCGGTTATTAAATTGATACTACGCTATTTCTTTTGTGGTTCATGCCTTATCGAAGCTTTTTTTCATGATCTTTGTTTCCTTGCCTTGGATTTCAGAGTTGATATATATAATATATGTGTGTGTTTGTGTGTGTGTGTATATATATATATATATATATATATATATATATATATATTTGTTGTTGTTGTGTCTTTCTGCTTTTCCGGGTTAGGGGTCGCCACAACGGAACTCCAGTCCGCTAATGATTGGCAGTAGATCTTTACGTGCCGAGTTGCTGGCCCTGACGCACAACCTTCAACGAAGGTATGCCCGTATATATATATATATATATATATATATATATATATATATATATATATATATATACTACACCATATTAAATCTTGTTTTCTTTCCCTTGTCCATATTTCTTCTTCAGATGTCTCCTGATCTTCCTGTTTTTCCTTACTTTGGGGGCTCGTTCCATCATGCTGTGATGTAATCTGTTAGACCTTCTACACCAAATTCTTCTCTTCACAGTCACTCCAAAACTTCATCTTCTATTTTTTTAACTTCTACCTTCCTTACTAATCCTTTCCACATATATTCCCTGTTTGTGATATAAGTTTTTTTTATTGTGAAATTTTCCATATCTGGATGCCTTTGCCTGTATTTCTCTTTGAATATCTTTGGGGTTGCCTTCTTTTTACTGATTAATGTAGGTTTTGCCTTTGTATAAATATTGAACCATATCAAATCTCTTTTTCCCATGTCCATATTTCTTTTTTTATACTTTTCAGAAATATGCAAGTTTTTTGTTTATATTTTCGCACATCCTCAGATGCTTCTTTTTCCTAACATATTAAAGTTTCTTGGTCTGTATACTGTTTTTCACAAATCTGCTGTATTAATGAACGTAAATTTTTATTTGAAGCTTCTGATTTTTTTTGTGGAAGTATTTTTCTTTCCTCTCAATTTTTTTGTATCTTGTGACTGGAAATTCTGGGCTTATTACATAATAGTAACAGTACATAATTTCTTTCTTATCCTCAGTAGTCCATTCTATCGTCTTTATAGCTCTTCTTTGGCCTGTCAGGTTTTGTGATTTTTGTGGACTGTTACTTCCATCTGCAACAGGCGGGCCATCCTCCTCCTCCTGGGTCTGACCTGGCCCCATTGTAGGAATGTTTCCATGTTTTGAGGATTCTACACTATCATTTTTTCCAGTCCTGGCACCAGTGCACCTACAAGGATTGGGCACTTTTTTATCCTCGGTCTTGTGCACCCAGCTATCTTTTTTTAGGTTTTAACTTACTTCTGTCCATGATGTATTCTATATAAATACAGATGTGAAGTTGTTCTGTCTCGACGTTTTGTTCTTACACATGGGTTTGGAACCGATCCCTCAGCTCTAGTTTGCCGCTGCAACGGATCTACAGCTCGTTGGAGGAAGCTCGGGCCAGTGACTTATTTTTTCAATATTAATAGAAGTGAGTGGTTAAGAGGCTCTTGGAGAACCCAGCCCTGGCCAAAATGCTGTCCGCTTCGAGTCACTCTGCTTCGAAGCCTGAAACCACAGCCATAATTTCTCCCCCTTCTCCTCCGAAGCCAATCGAGCTCTCGGAGCCAGAGCGGGCGGAACCGATGTTGGTAGAGCCCTTGGAGCCGAGGTTTGATCCACCTCCCTCTGCTCCATTGACCTTGATCTCCTCAGTTCCGACCAGGGAGTCTCGGGGCTGACAGTCCCTCGCTGGCTCCAGGGTAGAGTCGAACAGATACCTTGGTTCCGACCCTTCCCCTCGGGGCTTCGGTGCAGATGGCTTCGGCTCCGTCCTCGGGATTGGAGCGGGGGGGGGTCTCGGCTCGGGGAGAGCTGCCGGCCTCTTCGGAGCCGACGGACTTCTCGGACCGAGATTCTGGTGCCTTCGATGCCATGAGAAAGGTCATGTCTGCTAAGACCACTACCTCCTCGGATCTGTCTTCCCCTTCCCCTAAAGGGCCTCATTTTACTTCTTCCCCACAGGTCCCCACCAAGCGTCGAGATCCAGGGCCTCAGGTATCCCCGTTGGGTGGCCCATCCTCTCTAGGGACTTCACCGGACGCTCCCACCGATGAAGTACCTAGGAAGAGACTGTGTAAGAGGAGGCACTTGGATTCCCCACAGGAATCCCTGACATCGGATACCGACTTGGTGGAATCAGAAGAGTCCCCATGATCCCCCTCAGAGGATGTCTCATTTGCAGACATTTTGGAGATCTTAAGACAGAGGGGTGATTGGCAGTCCCTTGCCCCTATTGAGGACGAGTCGGTCCTCCTGAAGGCCTTTGGATCTCAACCATTCACCTCCTGGGTTACCCCGCCATTCGATGAATTGATGAAGCTGGTTGCTTGAAGGGCGTGGGAGTCCCCTGACTCAGTGGAACCGGTCCCTCGGAGGCCCAACAAGTTTATTACTTCCCCCTACTGACAAGGCTTTTCTTACGAAGGGAGTCCCGGTTGATGCCATGGTGGTGGCAGCAGCCACCAAGAAAGAGATGTCGGAAAGCTCTTCTTCTGTTCACCCTCCTTATAGGGATTCTAGAACGATGGACAAGTATGGGAAACGCATATTTAGTTCTGCGGCATTTTCCATGAGATCGCTCAACTGCCTGACACATTTTACCCGTCTTCAACGAGATCTCCTTAAAGAGCTGGGAGATGCTCTCCAGGGTAACACAGCTGATGCAGTTTCTGAGGAGGTGACTGCACAACTCAACACCCTCAATTCGATAGTAAACTCATCCATGCGACTCATTTCTTATGCTGCCGATGGATCGAGTAGGGCGGCAGGCTCAGCGATAGCTCTTTGGAGACGGTCCTGGATGTGCCTTTGCTCCTTTGCGGAAGCCTTCAAATCTTCCTTCGTCAGTACCCCATTCGATGGGTCTGCCTTGTTCGGACCCAAAGGTAAGGAGACACTTACTAGGTGTGAACAAGAAGGAAAGACTCTGTCTGCTGTAGGAGTCCGTTTTTCCACTCCAACTAGACCGTACCCCAAAGGGCAACAAAGTGGAAAAATGTGGTTCCGAAAACCCCAAGGAGCTTTCCAAACCACACCTACTGATACCCTCTCTAGGGGCAGAGGAGGGGGCAAAAACGGAAGACACCGTCCAAATGGCAGAAGCGATCCGCAAAACCAGGGCAACAGGGAGCAGATGTCCTTCAAGGATGCATCTGCAGTCATAACATATGGGTTGTCCTGCCTCAGGCAGCCCTTCGGTCGGCCGGATTCCAAAGTCTGGGTCTGGCCCCGGCTGATGTCGCACTTTCCCCGACGTCAGAGCATCTGGGGTATAAAATCATCAGCCTACGCCATTTTCCTCAGTCTTTCTTGCCGCGCGGTGCCCGAAGCAGAAGCTGTTCGCAAGTGCTGGTCGGTCAGATCCAGTGATTTCAGCTACCGAAGACTTCGAAAAAAGCTAAGTACCCCGTTGGGGACTCTTTCTTGCCTCAGCCGATGTCAGACAAAGTAAATAATTGTTTAACTTGTGGGAAACAAATACCTCATAAGGATTTCCATTCTTACTGCCTTTCTTGCTTAGGCCCAGACCACGACGTATCGGCCTGTTTAGCCTGTGCCTCCTTCAACCGACGAACTCTTAGACATCGGTCGGAGTTTGCAGAGGAATTTTTTGAAGCCGCTTTTGCTTATAAAATGCCGTCAGAGACTCCGACGTCGCATATGGTCAAAAAACGCAAGGAAAAGGACCGACACTCGCGGCCCGCGGTTTTGGCTGAAACCACGGCTAGGCCTACCGCGAGTGTCTCAGTTTCGGCCGAAACAGAGTCCTCGGCGATTCCTTCTTCCGAAACCATACTTCCGACCACCGAGGCCCGAGAGGCCCCGGCTGAGTCTGCTTCAGAACTACCTACCGAAGCTAGTGTTCAGGAATTGTCCGACACCATACCTTTGGACATTTCTACCCCTGCACGTGGGGCAGCTAGGCCCCCAGCTTCTATGTCCATTAAGGCCTTTTCTAGGGCTAAAGCTGCCAAACTTTCAAAAGCTTTGCCTGCCAAATCTACATCCCAGAGGCCTTCCTCTAGTTCATAGATCCTCAGCCTTGCTGAGGACCTTATCTCCTTAATTAGGGGTTCACAACCTCACCCAGACAGGGCCTCTCAACCTCCTCCAGACAAAAGGCCCAGGACTGACCCCTCTGAACCACACTCCTCAGATGATTCCACAGATGGATCTGACTTGTCAGACCACCAGGAAGGGGCTTACTCGCCTTATGAGGATTCAGATGCAGAGGAATCTATCCCTTCGGCCTCCCCTCCTGAAGAGTTTTCCTTTGGGGAGACTTTACACTGCATGAGAGAGCACTTTCAATGGCAAGGTCAGGATTTCTCTGATTCTAGAAAAAGATTAAGGACCTTTTTGCATTTGCCTCAGCATAGGCCCTTAGCTATACCTCCTGTTCTAAATGTAATTGATGATGTGTACAATGATGTCAGTACAGCCCCTGATACTCTTCCTCCGGCCCCTGCCAAACCTGACAGATATTACAGGGTCCCGGATTCTCATTTCCATCTGTATAAAGCCCATGCTGCAGACCCAGAAACTATTTCTCAGGGCCCTAAAGGGGTTGCAGCCGCTACTGCCAAAAATCCCCTACCCTCTGAAAGAGAGTCTAGAGCTTTAGAGAGATGGGGAAAAGAAGGTGTATACATCTGCAACTCTTTCTGCCAGGGCATTAAACTGTCAGTTCCATATGATACAGTACCAAAAGTATTTGTTAGATGAACTGAATAAGAAACTTTCTTCTCCTGAACCCTTAGACCGTAAATCCCTTCAGGATTTGGTACATAACTCACAACAGGTTAGTAATCATTTCTTAAAATGTGGCTATGATGCACTGGAGGCTTCATTTAGATCAGCTATGACTGGGGCAGTTATTCGTAGGCATGCCTGGCTGAAGTAGCAATCTTTGCCGGACCATGTCAAAGCTAAACTCCTCGATGCTCCAATGGAGAAACAAAATTTATTTGGCTCCCCTGCACAGGAGATTCTAAAAAAGGTTGAAGAAAAAGCAAAATCTGTGCAAACAGTTAAAGATTTCCTGCAAATTCAACCACCGAGATTCAGCAGAAACTGGCCTACAAAGAATTGGTCCTTTCCAGACTCTTAACAGAGCCCAGAGAGGCAGGAACAGGCGCCCTAGAGGCAGAGGTCAATCGAAAGGCTCCTACAGAGGCCGTCAGTGGCAGCCTGCCAACCAGAGGAGTAGTGCAACAGCTACAACTACAACCACTACTACAGGATAGACCCAATGACTTGACTCTGATTCCGCCTACCAGGGATCAACTGGAAGCACCCTTGGGCGGAAAGCTGGCTTTATTCTCAAAAAACTGGCATTACATTACAAAGGATACATGGACATTGCAAATAATAGACAAAGGATACAGGTTTCACTTCCACACTTTGCCAAAAAGAAGCGGAATGCCAAACCTTCCACCAAATCAGAAGTCAGAGGCTTTAAGACAAATCAGCAATTTACTTCTGATGAAAGCTATAGAAAAGGTACCATGTTCAGAACAAGGCCAAGGATTTTACTTCAGACTATTCCTTGTACCAAGAAAAGAAAACCAATGGAGGCCTATTCTCGACCTGTCCGCACTGAACACTTATCTCATTGTGCCAAAATTCAAAATGCTGACCCTACAGCAACTTCTTCCCATGTTGGGCAAGGAGTCTTGGCTGGTGACTCTAGATCTCAAGGAGGCATACCTGCACGTCCCTATCCGACCAAATTGCAGAAGACACCTCAGATTTCTTGCAGGATCAGAGCATTATCAATTCTCAGCATTGCCCTTTGGCTTATCTACTGCGCCCAGAGTATTCACGAAATGCCTGGCATCAGTAATTGCACATTGCAGACTACAGGGAATTCAAATTTATCCATACCTGGATGACTGCCTAATACAAGCGGACAACAAGAAAAAATTGTTAAAGGACTTGGCCTATGCCATACACCTGCTACAGACCTTGGGATACACAGTCAACATCCAAAAATCAAGACTAGTACCATCCCAAAGGATAACCTTTTTGGGTGCATATCTGGACACAAACACCCAGATGGCTTTTCTCACAGAAGAAAAACAAAAACAACTTCCAGATTACTTCATGATTCTGACAAGACAAACTCAGCTTACTGCAAGGAAAATCCTGCAGGCCCTGGGTTACATGGCATCCTGCATAATTTTAATCCCACATGCCAGGCTGCATATGAGGAAATTGCAATGGTACCTAAGGAGTGTATGGTCTCAACACAGCCACAGTTTAGAAACCATGATACCAATCATTCCATGCCTTCAAAAGGAATTCCTGTGGTGGGCTCAGGCCTGCCAGTCCAACAGAGGGTTGCCTTTCAACAAACCAAAAACAAGGCAGACCATCACCACGGACGCCTCAGACCGAGGATGGGGAACACACATGGAGGACAAATGTATCCAAGGCCTATGGCCTCAAGGACAGCTAAGCATGCACATAAACCAAAGGGAAATGCTGGCAGTGAGGCATGCAATCGAGGCATTCAAACCCTTCCTCCAACAAGGACATCTGTTAATAAGGACAGACAACACCACGGTCATGTTGTACATAAACAAACAGGGAGGCACACATTCCTACCCTCTATGCCGGATGGCTGTGAATCTGTGGGATCTATGCCTAAATCTCAATATCCAACTGCAGGCCCAATTCGTGCCAGGAAAAGAAAATGCACTAGCGGACAGCTTAAGCAGAACTACCATGGATGCACACGAATGGATGCTGCACCCAGACATCTTCAAACTCCTAACAAAGACATGGGGAATGCCGGAGATAGATCTGTTTGCCTCCCCACTCAACCACCAACTGAAGACATTCTGCTCAAGGACATACCACCCACAAGCTTGGAGGGTGGACTCTCTCTCTTTCAGCTGGAATGCCCTGACAGTATATGCCTTCCCACCTCTCCCATTGATGTACAAGGTTCTACTGAAGATCAGGGAGGAACAGCAAAAAGTGATACTAATAGCTCTGGACTGGCCAAGACAACACTGGTACCCACTATTGAGAAGCATGTCTCAGGCAAATTCATGGCCTCTCCCCCTATGGCCTCTTCTTCTAACGCAGAACAATTTCAAGACCCTGCATCCCAACTTGAAAACATTGCAGCTAACTGCCTGGAAAATTCCTTAAATTCCAATCAAACTGTTTTATCTCAGAGGGTGAAGGACATTATCCTGGAGGCTCTCAGGCCTTCCACAAGGAAGACATACTCAGCTAAATGGAAGAGATTTCTCATTTGGAGCACATCAAAGGGCACAGATGTCACAGTGCCAAACCTAGCACATATCCTAGAATACTTAGAAGAATTGTTCCATAATGACCTGTCTTATTCTTCCATTAAGATTCATGCTTCAGCAATTTCAGCAGAATACAATGTGGATCCACCCATCTTCCCACACCCTCTCCTCAGACAATTTCTGAGAGGGATCAAAAATGTTAAACCTCCAATGACACCCCCTCTACCTGCCTGGGATCTCAATTTTGTGCTGGAAAAACTGACACTACCTCCTTTTGAACCAGCAGCATCAGCGGATCTACAGTTTCTATCTTGGAAAACTGCATTCCTTCTGGCAATCACTTCAGCAAGAAGAGTATCTGAGTTACAAGCGTTAATGGCAGTGCAGCCTTTTCTTATTTTTCACCAGGATAGAGTGTCACTAAGAACCAATCCTACTTTCATGCCAAAGGTGGTATCTAGGGTATCCTTGAACCAAGCTATTCACTTGCCTACGTTCTTCCCTAATCCACAGAATAAAGGGGAAAAACTTTTGCACACCCTGGATATACACAGACAACTACGCTACAATTTGGACAGAACAAAAACTAGCAGAAAAACTGACCAACTTTTTGTAGCATATGCAACTGGGGTGCAAGGAAGAGCAATTTCCAAACAGACAATTTCAAAATGGATAGGAAATTGCATTCGCTTTTGCTACTCCTTTCATGGAAAGACAGTTCCTGAAAATATCAGGCCTCACTCCACAAGGGCCACGGCCACCACTACAGCTTTCCTACGGGGGGTGGCTACCAAGGACATTTTAGAAGCTGCTACTTGGAGCTCCGTGCATACATTTGCCAAGCATTACAATCTACCTTTATATTCTAGATCCAGAGCAGGGTTTGCAACTGCAGTCCTGCAGGGGATCTTAACTACACCATCCTTCTCTTAGTACCCCCTCCCCCAGATTGGCTATGGTATTCTACCCATATGTTATGACTGCAGATGCATCCTTGAAGGACATAGTACAGTTTTGTACCTACCATAAATGTAGATGTCCGATAGGTATGCATCTGCAGTCAGGATTACCCTCCCTCCTTCCCCTCTGTGGTATTCCTAGGGTGCTTACCCCTCTTTTAGCTAGCTGGGGGAATCTATTATGGTGTATTTGTTTGTTTATTCATGTATATAATTTGCAAATGTTTGGAACTTTTCAGCATTTATCCAAATTTAGCCTTCCTAGAGGGCACCTGGGGCAAGAAAAACTGAGGAAAATGGCGTCGGCTGATGCTTTTATACCCCAGACGCAGACGCTCTGACGTCGGGGAAAGTGCGACATCAGCTGGGGCCAGACGCAGACTTTGGAATCCGGCCGACCGAAGGGCTGCCTGAGGCAGGACAACCCATATGTTATGACTGCAGATGCATACCTATCGGACATCTACATTTATGGTAGGTACAAAACTGTACTTTCTCTGGTAAGCCCCATCAGTGTTCCTGAAAAGAAGCCCGGCTGTCCTCTGGAGGCAGTCGGGGGTTGCTTGGCTTTATACCCACATGCCTGGCTAAACATTACAATGGATTCTTGGGTAAAAAGCATCATTGCCAGAGGTTACTACATTCCTTTTACAAAACTGCCCCCCATGTGTACAAGGATTCCAGACGTTCCACCCAGTCTGAGAAAGCTAGCAGCCATAGAAATCCGAAACCTGCTAGACAAAAGAGTCATCCAGCCAGTCCCGGCGGACCAAATATGATCCGGAACTTACTCGAGGTTCTTTTTAGTTCCAAAGAAAACAGGGGACTGGAGGCCCATACTGGACCTCAGCAAACTCAACACCTTCATCAAGAAGGAAATGTTCTGGATGGTCACGCTTCAGTCGATTCTTCCGTTCTTAGCAATGGGTGATTGGATGTGCTGTATAGATCTCAAGGATGCTTACTACCACATCAAAATGGGCAGATCATCCAGAGATCACCTGCGTTTCTGGCTGGGGGCCAGTCATTAACAATTCAGAGCCCTGCCCTTTGGTCTCACCACAGCCCCCAGGGTGTTCACCAAATGTATGGCAGTGGTCATGGCTCACCTGAGACATTTGGGATTCCGGGTGTTTCCATATCTGGATGACTGGGTTCTCACCGCCACCTCCAGGCATCAACTAATCCAAGCAAGAGACTACAACATAAACCTTTGTTCCCAGTTGGGCATAACCTTAAACTTAGAAAAATCTGCGTTATTGCCCTCACAGCACATAACATTTATAGGAGCAGAACTGGGCACCGTCAGTTCAAGGATCAGGTTGCCTCAAGCAAGAATCGTATCTCTAAAAAGTCAATTATCCAGTCTGTTGGTCCAGAACAAAGCTCCTGCGTCCCAGATACTGCAGCTATTGGGCACAATGGCAGCCACACTGATAGCAGTCCCGTTAGGGCGCATGCACATGCGGATACTCCAGTGGCTACTTTTCGCTCAGTGGTCTTACCAACGACTGCCCATGTCACACGAGATCCAGTTAACGAATCTTTGCAAGAAGGATCTCAATTGGTGGTTGAACAGCGACCAAGTGATAATAGGACGTCCCTTTGTTCTTCCCCAACCCACAACCACAGTGACCACAGATGCTTCCCTGATAGGGTGGGGGGGGGCTATTTCAGGGAAAGACTGTCCAAGGCACTTGGTCAAACATGGAATCACATTTGCATATAAATGTCCTAGAGCTGAGAGCGGTGTTCCTGGCGTTGCAACACTTTCACGACTCTCTTCCTCCAGGTACCATTGCTATCCAGACGGGCAACATGTCGGTAGTCTGGTACATCAACAAGCAAGGGGTAACCAGATCATATCCCCTATGCCAAGAGGCCCTAAGAATTTGGCAATGGGCTGTATCAACCGGATGCTTTTTGATAGCAACGCACATCCCGGAGTCATCCAGCATGATAGCGGACAAGCCATGCTGTTGCCTCACGAGTGGTCTCTGAAACAACAGGTGGCTGACAAGATTTTCCACAGATGGGGCCAGCCTTGCTGCGACCTAGTTGCATCTCCAATGAATGCCAAATGCAGCAGCTACTTTGCCCTTTATCCCCCACCGGGGAACAACCCGAGGGATGCGCTCGTACACGATTGGCCTCCGGGCCTCCTATATGCCTTCCCGCCAATTCCCAAATTCATACAGAAAGCCAAAAGTCTGGGAAGGACTCTGATTTTGATAGCCCCGTCTTGGCCTCGTCAGATTTGGTTCCCCTTCCTGCAGAAGTATCAAGTGGAAGAACCATGGATCCTGGACCCAGTGCCAGATCTTCTGACTCCTTCGTCGGGAGTTCTTCATCCCTCCCTCATCTCCCTAAAACTGACAGCTTGGCTGCTCCAATTCCCATAGCCAGGTCTCAAGATTTGTCTCCCGCGGTCCAACATATTATAGTTTCCTCTCATAAACTGTCTACCAGGAAACTATATAATAGCAAATTGAAATTATTTGTTCACTGGGCTTCTCATCATGATGTTGACCCTTATGTGGCGCCTATTCATACCATCTTAGAGTTCTTGTCTTCCTTGTTCCATGATGGCGTAGCTGCTACCACCATTAGAGTTCAATTGGCTGCTATTTCCAATTTCCATGTAGGGTTTAATGGGTCTAACATCATGTCCCATAGACTATGTAAGGCATTCTTAAAAGGGACCCACCATCTCAGACCACCTATCAGACACCCTGTCTCTTCCTGGAATTTGAATCTGGTTTTATCCCAATTGATGCTCGCCCCCTTCGAACCCGCCTCTTCATGTCACTTAAAGTTTCTGTCTTGGAAAACTATATTTCTGGTAGCCATTATGTCTGCACGTAGGGTCTCCGAAATTCAGGCCTTGTCCTCCAAGCCCCCATATTTGATTTTTCACCCTGATAGGGTCTCCCTCAGGACTAACCCTACCTTTCTTCCCAAGGTCTGTCCAGAGACTAACTTAAATCGGTCCATTGAGCTTCCAACCTTCTTTAGACACCATACCAACAGACTGGAATATATGTTACACAAGCTTGATGTACACAGACAATTGAGATTCTACCTGGATAGGACGAAGGATTTCAGACAATCGGATCAACTCTTTGTCTGTTACGCAGAGAATAAGAAAGGTTTTGCAGTATCAAAAAACACATTATCCAAGTGGCTTTCTGACTGCATTAAATTCATTTATTCCTCCACTAATCAGCCATTAACAACCAATGTTAAAGCCCATTCTACCCGGGCTGTTTCTATGTCATTAGCTCATGCAGCTCGTTTGCCCTTGGATACCATCTGTGCAGCCACCACGTGGTCAAAACTTCACACGTTTATCACTCATTACAAATTGGACAGGACCTCCAGGGACAGGGCTTCTTTTGGCTCCACTATGCTCAGGAATGTTCTCCCGTGAGCCACCCAGGATTAGGGTGCTTGGGACGCTACCCACGTGTAAGAACAAAATGGCGAGATAGAACAACTTCACATAAAGAAGTTATGTCCTTACCATAAGGTTCCATGTGAGTTGTTCATCTCGCCTTTTTGTTCTTACATTCCCTCCCACCTTCCCCCTCTGGTTGAGAAAGATGGTTGCCCTGGTGGATTGGTCGTGTTTTGTCAGCCTGTCTTCTGGAACAGCCTGCTTCTTCCTTCTACAAACTTATAGCTACCTAGATAGGTAGGCACTATAGTTCTATTTCTTCTTGTAGGCTGTCTTGGTTGCAGTATACTAGATCTGGGGATTTACAGTAGAGCATCATAGGATATACACTAGGTCTCGAGCTTCTTTGAGAGTCTGAGCTTGAAAAGTGGCCGACTCAGAGCCGAGAGATCAGCTCCGAACCCACGTGTAAGAACAAAAAGGCAAGATGAACAACTCACATGGAACGTTATGGTAAGGACATAACTTCTTTTTTATATATCAGTGTCGTCTTTGTGAGATTTTGTGAAAAAACAGGGTCCACCTTGTGACAGTACTCACAAAGACTTGAAGATGAATTCTGTTTCGACAGTGCTACTCTCCTTTGCTTGCTGACTTACCATCTCTCCATTCAGACCCTGAATTCTTACCGTGTATCTTGTATGATGGATGATGTCACTACTGTGTATTTGCTGCTAGAGCTGCTGTTGCTGTTTAAATTTGTGTATGTTATGGGGTACAGACATGTCTGGATGATTTGGGGGTGTTATGATGGAAAGTGGATGAGCAGGAGTGTTGGGCGGTTGACAAGCATATCTCTGAAGTGTCACAGATAGTCCATGATTTTGTCCAATAATTTTGCCCAGAACTCCTGCAGTTTGTAATGCTTTCTGAAGAAGGTAGTGGATTATAATTGTTAAATGTAATGAACTTCATTGCAGTTGCAGGCTTCAACTTCAGAACTTTCATGATAATTTATGTACTCTTATTTTGTCTCCTTTCTAATAATGAAATTCAAAAAGTGTCTTTGATTTGGGTCCTATGTCCCTGATTTTGGTGCTGAGAGATTGAGAGCTGTGCTTACAGAAAATATGTAAGCAATATGGTGATCAAAACAAAGCAATAATAACAAAGCTATAGGACAAATCGGAGGCTTGTGAGATCACTGGAGAAGCATTTCATTGTTATTCTTTTAATTATTTCTTTTTATTTTTTTATGAAATAAAAGTTCAGTTTTTAATATAATGAGATTGCTGTGCAGAGATAGTTATGTGTATGTGACAGCCAGAAGGCATTTTAAAATGTGTATTTTACTAGAACACATTTTATGGAATGGTTATGTTTGCCTGATCTCAGGACTCATTCATGGATCTTGTAGCAGTATTTTGTATGTAACCGCCACTCAGAAGGTAAGATTAGACAGAACTAAAGGGAATACTTTTAGTGGCACACCAGGCTAGGTGATCTATTTGACGTCTGTTATTATGCATCGTTAACTAGTTAGCTGAACCTAGTAAAGATTGAAGTGTGAGACACTGGATCATTGAATGAGGGGTGGTGGGTGGAGTAACATGGGCACAAGCTGAAACTTACAAAATTGCTCTTAAAAAGTAATCTGAAGTAGTTAACTTCATTTTATCTGCAACCTGTGGGTATTCGGATCCATATCAGATCCGAGCCAGCAACTTATTTTCTAGCATCTGCTCCGAGCTCCTACCCCTACCCCTACCCATAATACACCACCATCTCCCATCTTCCTCCAGATCTCGTTTGCCACGCCATAGTGAGCATCGTGGTCTCCATTGCTCCGAGCTTCAGGGATTGTAAATGTGTTTATTTCTACCTTTCTGTGTGAAAGTGGTCATTAGTTTTCCCTCCCGCCCCCTTTTAGTGTACTCTGTTCATCAGTTCTAGTTTTAAAAAAAAAATAAATAAAATTTTTTATTGAGTAGTTTCTAGGCCCACTTCCATTCAGTGTGTGCTAGTGTGTTGTGCTTTCTCTTTAGGGAGTGGCGGTTAGTTTTGGGCTATGGCGGATCAGCCTAAGTCATCCTTTAAAAAATGCACAGAGTGTGGCCATAAGCTCTCACTGGCTGGTGGTCACACTCTGTGTGTAATCTGTTTGGGAGTGCCTCATTTATCGATCCAGTGTACAATTTTTGCAGGCTTTAACCCAAGGGCCCTCAGGGATAGGGAGGCCAAATTGGTTGCCAAGGGTCTTCTCCCTGCCTCCATGCTGGATTCTGCCATGGCCTCGGTCTCTGGTACTCCCTCTAAACCACCCACTCAAACAAGGACTCAAACTCCCGCTCGTGCTGGTGTGGGGGAGGAAAAAGAGAAAGAAAAGGATAGGGAAAGGCGCAAGGAAGACAGAGAGGAAGAGGGATAGGCCTCAAAAGAGGTATCCGGATAGGGAACCCTTCCCTAGTCCACCATCAAAGACTCTGAGACCAGCTTCTCATAGGCTCCGCTCACCCCGTTTCTTGCTGGAGCCGATGGAGTCTTCAGATCCGAGGCCTTCTTCACCCTTGCTTTGCAGACCAGCCAGATCCAAGTCTGTCGCCTCTTCGCGATCAACTCGAAGCCTATCGGATTTGGACATGGACAGGATGATGTGGAGATTCATTCAGACGCAAATACAGATGGGAGTCTTGCCAGGCCGTTCTCCCTCTGGAGGGCGGACCTCCAAGCCCTTCTTCCGTTCCATTTTGCCTTCCCCGATCCATACAGCTGCTTCAGGGTTTTTGGATCAGAGACTTTTTGGAGCTGGTAGCTCAGCGCCGACGGTTCCTCCAACCTCGACTCCGGGTGTTACCTTGAGTTCCTCGAATCCAGCTAGTTCGGATCCGAGCGACTCTCGGAGCATTGGACAGGGAGTTGGGCCCGAGGGAATGGATCCATCTTTGGCTCTAACCTTTTCAGATCCGAACTCTTCCCCTGGAGCTCAGACTACCCTCGCTTCGGCTCCAATCCCTGCTTCATACCCAGGGAGAGCTTCTTCCTTGCTAGGTGCCAAGGAGGTGCACTCTCCTTCGGCGTTTGAAGTGGTGGAGAGGGTTCTTTCCCAGGGATTGAGACCTGAGCCCATCTCCTTGGATTCCACCCAGACTCCACTGGATTTGGCGATGACTCGCTTCAGCCTGTCTCAGGGACAGCCCGTGCCAGAGGAGCCCCAGGTTATTCCCCTTGAGGAAACCCCCATGGCTCAGGAGTCCTCTTCAGAGAGTCCCACTGAAGAAGGCCCCCATAAGCGCAAGTGCAAAAGGAGGCACTTGGACACCCTGAGTCCCTCACTACGGACATGGATTTAGATGGAGAAGGTTCCCCCAGTTCACCTCCCGAGGATGTCTCCTTCGGAGACATCATGGAGATCCTCCGCCAGAGGGGAGATTGGTCAGCCCCAAAACCTTTTACTGATGAGTCCGCGTTCCTGGAGGCTTTTGGCATGGGCCCATCTAATTCCTGGGTGTCCCCGCCAGGGGACCCCTTGGTGGACCTTATCACCACACTGGTATGGAAGGAGCCTGACACCATAGAGCTGATCCCCAAAGGCCCTGACAAGATTCTTTCTCCTCCCACGGACAGACAACCTTGGTCTAAAGGAACCCCCATTGACGCTATGGTGGTCGCATCAGCCACCAAGAAGGAACTGGCGCAAGAGTTCCTCAGTCCACCCTCTGGACAAGGAGTCCAGGTCGGTGGATAGGTTTGGGAAGCGCGTTTATTCATCGGCGACCTTTTCCATCCATGCGCTGAACTATATTTGGCACATGTTATGTGGCTTCAGCTAGACCTTGTCTTGGAATTCGCGGAGTCTCCCCCAGAGTCTTTATCGCAGCAGGACAAACAACTGCACTCTGCAAAAATGTCGACTCTGAGTTCTGTATCAAACATGTCCATGTGCCTTCTTTCCCACGCCATGGATGGAGCAGCTAGGGTGGCTGGGACAGGCGTAGCCATGAGGCGACACGCCTGGCTCAGGTTGTGTCAGTTTGCGGACTCTTTCAAGGCATCATTTACTAATGCTCCCTATGATGGTTCCTCCCTTTTCGGGAAGACAGTACATGACACTCTTGTCCAGAGCGAAAAAGACAGGAAGACTTTGTCTGCCTACGGGATCCGCTTCTCTAACCCTCAGCGGTCCTTTTCTAGGAACCAAAGAGGGTGAAAGAAGATGTGGTTCCGGAAATCTCAGTTTTCCTGGGAGTTTCAGGACAACTCATTCTCCAGAGACAGAGGGGGACAGGATCGACGCCGACCCAGAGGTAGAGGGGGTCCCAGGATTTTCGTGTCTAGGGAACATTTTTCTGACAGGCCCATGCAGCAGCCCTGAGGGGTTGCCCGACTGTCCTACTCTGGAGGCAGTCCGGGGGGGGGGGATTGTCCTTGCACCCAGCAGCATGGGAGTCCATTACTGCAGATCGTTGGGTGCTACAAATAATATCCAGAGGCTACACTATCCCATTTGTTGCCCCGCCAAGTGCTACAAGACACCTCCCGGATGTCCCACCCTCTCACAGGGAGACCGCAGCTCTAGAGGTTTCAAAGCTGCTTCACAAATGAGCCATCGAACCGGTTCCGCTCAACCAGTCCAGGCGTTTACTCCAGGTTGTTTTTTAGTGCCAAAAAAGACTGGGAACCTCAGGCCCATTTTAGACCCATCAACCTTGAACCTGTCTGTCGCCAAACAAAAGTTCCAGATGGTCACCCTACAGTTCATTCTACGTTATTTCTGAGAGTACGACTGGATGTGCTTGTTAGACCTCCAGGATGTTTACTACCATATCAAGATCCACAGAAGCTCCAGGGGGATGTCCTTCAAGAATGCAACTGCAGTCATAACATGTGGGTTGTCCTGCCTCAGGCAGCCCTCGGTCGGCCGGATTCCAAAGTCTGGGTCCGACGTCGGCTGATGTCGCATTTCTCTCCGTCAGAGCGGCTGGAGTACATAAGCATCAGCCGACGCCATTTTCGCTAGTCTTTCTTGCCGCGCGGTGCCCGAAGCAGAAGCAGTTCGCAGGTGTGCGGTCGGTCAGCTCTGTGTATCTTGATACGATCAAAATCAAAGCTATCCTAGCTAGACCTTTTCGGCCTGTGTAGCCTGTGCTCGCTTCAACAAGCGCACTCTCAGGCGCCGGGCGGAGTTCGCTGAAGATTTTTTCGGCGATAAATTTGCTTACACCATACCGTCGGATCTTCCGACATCGCAAACTCCCAAAAAGCGCAAAGACCGGGATAGACATCCTCGGCCCGCTTCTACTTCCGACTCCACGCCAAAACCTAGTGCGAGTGCTCCGGTTCCCTCTGAGACGGTCTCTCCACCGCTCCGAACCGAAGACACCGCATTACCGATGACTCCGATTCCAGACATTACTCCGATGCCAGTTATCGATTTTCCTCCGGATAACGAAACCGAGGAAATGCCCAAGACCATTGCTGTAGACAAGGTCACTCCTGCACGTGGAGCTGCCAGGCCCCCCATGGCCATGTCTATTAAGGCTTACACTAGGGCTAAGGCAGCCAGCAAAACAAAGCATATTACTTCTAAATCCTTACCTCAGCCTACTCCAGAGACACAAATTATGTCCATGACTGCTGATTTAATTTCCATGATTAGAGGTTCACAGGCCCATCCTGAGAGAGGATCCCAGCCTCCTTCTGATAAAAGGCCCCGGGTTGAACCCTCTGACCCTACTCCTTCAGATGAAGATTCTGAGGGCTCTGTCCACTCTGATAGCCAGGAAGAGCTCTTCCAGACCTATGAGGACTCGGATGCAGAAGATTCCATCCCCTCGGCCTCCCCTCCTGAGGATATTTCTTTTGGGGAAGTGCTGCACTCCATGAGGGAACATTTCAAGTGGCAAGGTCAGGAATTTTCTGATTCTAGGAAACTCCTTAGGACTTTCCTTAAGAAGCCCCAGCACAGGCCCTTAGCTATTCCTCCTGTACTTGATGTTCTGGATGATTTGTATTCTGATTCTAGTACTACCCCTGATTCCCTTCCTCCTGCTCCAGCCAAGCCAGACAGGTTTTACAGGGTCCCAGAAACTCATTCCCATTTATTCAGGGCCCATACTGCTGATTTGGAAACTATTTCACAGGGGCCTAAAGGAGTTTCAGCCTCCACCGGTAAAAATCCTTTGCCCTCCAACAGGGAAGCTAGGTCATTAGAGAGATGGGGCAAAAAGGTTTACACATCCACTACCTTATCTATGAGAGCTTTAAATTGCCTTTTTCATATGTTACAATATCAGGATTATCTGTTAGAAGATTTACAAAAAACATTAGCCACTCCTGATCCTTTAGACAGGAAGACTTTGCAGGAAGCTGTACATAACACTCAGCAAGTTAGCAATCACTTCCTGCAGTGTGGATATGATGCACTGGAAGCTTCATGTAGGGCAGCTATGACAGGGGCAGTCATCCGTAGACATGCTTGGTTAAAAGATCAACCTCTACCAGATCATGTAAAAGCAAAACTTCTGGATGCACCTTTGGAAAAGAACAAGCTTTTTGGTGCGAATGCTAAGGATGTGTTAAAGACCATCGAAGAAAAAGCAAAATCAGTTCAGACGGTGAAAGATTTCCTCCAGGTTCAACCCCCCAGATTCAGTAGGAATTGGCCTTCAAAAAACTGGTCCTTTCCTAATCCAGAAAAGTTTCAAAGGGGTAAGAACAGACGTGGCCGAGGAAGAGGCCAATACAGAGGCCCTTACAGGGGATGACAATGGCAGCCAGGAAACCAAAGAAGTGACGCAGGGGTTTCACCTGCCCCACAACCACAATCTCAATGACTTTCCTCTACTACCGCCTACCAGGGAACAAATAGAAGCTCCCTTGGGCGGGAAATTATCTCTGTTTGCAGAAAATTGGCACAGACTGACAAAGGACAAATGGATTTTGGACATTATAGACCAAGGGTACAGGTTTCATTTTCATACCTTACCAAGAAAACAAGGCATGCCAAACCTACCACAACACCAGAGGGCAGAGGCTATCAAGCAAATCACTCTGCTGACTTGGATGAAAGCAATAGAAAGAGTTCCACAACAAGAACAAGATCAGGGGTTTTACTCAAGACTGTTCCTTGTTCCAAGAAAAGAATCTCAATGGAGACCAATACTGGACTTGTCCGCATTAAACACCTTTCTCATAGTACCAAAGTTCAAAATGCTGACTTTACAGCAACTCCTTCCCATGCTGGGCAAGGGGTCTTGGCTGATTACTCTGGACCTCAAGGAGGCATACCTGCATGTCCCTATCAGACACAGCTGCAGAAGATACCTCAGATTTCTTGCAGGGCCAGAGCATTATCAATTCTCAGCATTGCCATTTGGCTTATCTACTATGCCCAGAGTATTCACGAAATGCCTGGCTTCAATAATTGCTCATTGCAGGCTCCAGGGGATTCAAATCTACCCGCACCTGGATGACTGCCTCATACAAGCGGACGACAAATAGATGTTGACAAGAAGCCTGGATTATGTCATACGATTACTTCAAGCTCTGGGATACACAGTCAACTTCCAAAAGTCAAGACTGCAGCCATCCCAGCAAATAATCTTCTTAGGAGCCAAACTAGACACAGCCTCTCAGATGGCTTACCTGACAGAAGACAAGCAAGAGAAGTTAACTCATTACTTCAAAGGTTTAGCAAAACTCACCCAGATGACTGCAAGGAGATTCCTACAGGCCCTGGGTTACATGGCATCCTGCATTCTCCTGGTTCCATTAACAAGACTACACATGAGAAAGCTTCAATGGTACCTAAAAAGCATTTGGTCTCAACACAGCAACAACTTGGAGACAATCATACCGCTCATTCCATGCCTACAAAAGGAATTCCTATGGTGGGCCTCGGTGAGCCAGGCAAACACAGGTATGTCATTCAAAAAACCACAGATAACACAGACCATGACCACAGACGCCTCAGACCTTGGATGGGGGGTGCACATGGAAGGCAGGTGTATACAAGGACAATGGACTCCAAAGGAAACACATCTGCATATAAACCAAAGGGAAATGCTGGCAGTAATGCATGCCATCGAGGCCTTTCAACACCAACTCCAGCAAGGCCATTTACTGATACGGACGTGAGGTTACATCCGAAGGCCTTCAGATAACTCACTTCGACATGGGGCAAGCCAGAAGTGGACCTATTTGCCTCTCACCTCAACCATCTTCTACCAAAATTCTGCACAAGGACATACCATCCAAAAGCTTGGAAAATAGATGCCCTCTCATTCAACTGGAACTCCCTAACAATCTATGCATTCCCACCTCTGCCACTGATGACCTCAGTATTACTAAAGATCAAAGCAGAGAAACCCAAGGGAATCATAATAGCTCCGGACTGGCCAAGACAACACTGGTACCCACTACTACGGAGCCTATGTCACACCAGGAGGTGGGCCCTTCCCCAATGGCCTCTATTTTTGACTCAACACAATTTCGAAACAGTGCATCCAAATCTTCAGACACTGCAGCTAACAGCCTGGGAGATCCCATAAATAACTTCAGCCTATCTCTCTCCAAGGAAGTTCAGGATACTAACAGAGGCTCGAAGACCATCCACCAGAAAGGTTTACTTAGCAAAGTGGAAAAGATTCAGCAATTGGAATACCAGCAAGGGACATGATGCATCATTGCTGAACATCCCACTCATCTTGGAATATTTGGCAGATATGTTAAAGAACGGCCTCTCATATTCTTCCATAAAGATACATGCATCTGCTATTTCAGCTAGATACAACACTGATCCTCCTGTTTTTTCACACCCTTTACTAAGGCAATTCCTCAGGGAATCAAGAACATTAAGCCACCAAGAAAGGCCCCAGTGCCAGCCTGGGACCTCAATTTTGTCCTAGAAAAACTGACTCTACCTCCATTTGAGCCAGCAGCTACAGTTGACTTGCAATTTCTCTCATGGAAGACAGCTTTCCTGTTGGCAGTTACCTCAGCAAGAAGGGTTTCGGAGCTACAGGCCCTAATGGCAATACCACCCTTTATTATTTTTCACAGAGACAGGGTTTCATTAAGGACCAACCCTACTTTTATGCCAAAGGTGGTTTCTAGGGTTTCTTTAAATCAAGCAATTCATCTGCCTGCTTTCTTCCCCAATCCTGAGAATAAGGGGGAAAGACTGTTGCATACCTTGGACATTCACAGACAACTTCGATACTACCTGGACAGAACCAAGGCAAGTAGGAAGTCTGAACAACTTTTTGTAGCTTACGCCCCTGCAGTCCAAGGAAAAGTAATTTCAAAACAGACTATTTCAAAATGGATTGGACATTGCATCAGATTCTGTTATTCCTTTCATGGAAAGACTGTTCCAGCCAATGTCAGACCACATTCCACCAGAGCTACGGCCACCTCTACAGCATTCCTAAGAGGGGTGCCTACCAAGGACATTCTAGAAGCTGCTACATGGAGCTCTGTGCATACATTCTCCAAACACTACAATCTCCCTCTATACTCCAGATCCAGAGCAGGCTTTGCTTCGGCAGTCCCGCAGGGTTTGATTGCCACACCTTCTTTTTCCTAGAGCATTCCTCCTCCCCCAGCTAAGCTATGGTATTCTACCCACATGTTATGACTGCAGTTGCATTCTTGAATGACATAGTACAGTTTTGTACCTACCATAAATGTAGATGTCCGATAGACATGCAACTGCAGTCGGATTTTCCCTCCCTCCATACCCCTCTATGCCTGGGGTCCACTCCTATCCCTGTTACTCTTAGCTGGGGATATCTGTTATGGTGTATTTGTTTTATTGCTCTTTTATTTGTTTGGAATCCTGTTTTTGTCTTCCAATTTGATTACAGCCTTCCTTGGAGGGCACCTGGCATCTGGGGCAAGAAACACTGAAGAAAATGGTGTCGGCTGATGCTTATGTACTCCAGCCGCTCTGACGTCGGAGAGAAATGCGACATCAGCCGACGTCGGACCCAGACTTTGGAATCCGGCCGACCGAGGGCTGCCTGAGGCAGGACAAACCCACATGTTATGACTGCAGTTGCATGTCTATCGGACATCTACATTTATGGTAGGTACAAAACTGTACTTTTCTTCACTTCCGGCTGGGAGTCAGTTACTTCCAGTTCAGAGCTCTACCCTTTGGTCTCACCACAGCCCCCAGGGTGTTTAACAAGGTGATGGCAGTAGTAGCAGCTCACCTGAGGCTTCAGGGAATTCAGGTATTTCCTTACCAGGACGACTGGCTCTTCGCTGCGTCCACCAAGCGTCTTCTTTGTCTGGCCCGAGACACTTTTCTTCTTTTGGCAGATCGGCTGGGGATTACAGTCAGTGTTCACAAATCCCTTTTGCAACCAGTACAAGTTTTAGATTTTATCGGGGCAAGGCTAGACACTTTGCAACTAAACGTCTTCTTAACGCCAGACAGGATCTTAAACCTCAGGTACCACATCGCTCTAATCCATGGACCTCAAATTTCGAGCGATGTTCTCCGGGCCCTGCGCTCCATGGCTGCCGCGATCTCTATTCTCCCCTGTGCATGCCTTTACATGCGGGTCCTTCAATGGACCCTAGCTGTCCAATGGTCTTGGCTAGACCTGCCCATGTATTTTCCGATAAGGATCAGTCACACATGCAGGACGTCTCTCCTTTGGTGGCTTCATTCACCGGATGTTGCAGCAGGATGCCTTTTCGTGTCGTCTCCAGCCCAAGCCACAGTGACCACAGATGCCTCCCAACTCTGGTGGGGGGGACACTGTTCAGGAAGGACGGTCCAAGGCACGTGGTCCCAGATAGAGACCAAGTTGCACATAAATGCTCTGGAGACGAGGGCAGTGCTTTTAGCATTGAAAGCCTTCCACACTGTCCTTCCTGTGGGTACAATTGCAGTTCAGTCAGACAACATGTCTGTTTGGTATATCAACAAGCCGGGGGGACCAGATCTTACCCTCTGTGTCACGAGGCCATGAGAGTGGGCGATTTCTACCGGTGGGTTTCTGATCCCAACGCACATCCCGGGACGCTCCAACATTTTAGCGGACAGATTGAGTCGGGCTATTCTGATGCTGTGCAAGTGGTCTCTGAAACAGTAGCGAAGGAGATATCCCTTGCATGGGGACAGCCTTGCTGCGATCTCTTCGCATCTCCTTCTGACACAAAGTGCAGCAAGTTCTTCGCTTCAATTCCCTCACCAGGGGATGCCCCCAGAGATGGTCTAGTCCATGATTGGCCTCCCGGGTTACTGTACGCTTACCCACCATTACCACTCATTCCAAAGTTTCTTTAGAAAGCTTGCCGACTGGGGGTGCAAAGTGATCCTCATTGCCCCATTCTGGCCTTGTCCAGTTTGGCTCCCCTTCCTTTGGTCTCATCTTCTAGCTCCTCCATGGATTCTGGATCCCTGCTTGGATCTAATCTCTCATCCTTCGGGTGCCTACCCTCCCAATCTGGACAGTCTGAAGCTGACAGCTTGGCTGCTCCAGTTCCCTTGATTGCCAGGACTCCCGGTCTTTCATCCCCTGTTAAATCTATACTAGTGGCTTCTCTTAAAGATTCCAGTAGGAAAGTTTATCGCAGTAAATGGAGACGTTTCTCTATGTGGGCCTCTCAGAGAAACCTGGATCCTTTTACAGCCCCTGTTCCAGCGGTGTTGGATTTCTTGACTAGTATATTTCAGCAAGGAGCTAGTTCCTCCATGGTGAAAGTACAGCTGGCAGCCATTTCTAATTTTCATGTCGGTGAAAATAAGATTGCCCTGGCCTCTTCTAGGCTGTGTAAAGCCTTTCTAAAAGGCACTTTTCTTTTGCGTCCTCCCATCAAAGATTCTGTTCCTCCTTGGGACCTCACTTTGGTTCTCCAGTCATTAGTAACTCCTCCTTTTGAACCTGCAGCATCAGTGGATTTAAAGTTTTTATCTCAGTTTTCCTGGGAGTTTCAGGACAACTCATTCTCCAGAGACAGAGGGGGACAGGATCGACGCCGACCTAGAGGTAGAGGGGGTCCCAGGATTCCTAGTGGCTATTACGTCGGCTAGGAGGGTCTTTGAGCTTCAGGCTTTGCCTGCCGTGCCTCCTTATTTTGCCTTCCATAAGGACAGGGTCTCTCTCCATACAAATCCTTCTTTTCTACCCAAAGTGGCATCTCAATCAAACATAAACCAAACAATTAATCTACCTGATGTCCTTCAAGAATGCAACTGCAGTCATAACATATGGGTTGTCCTGCCTCAGGCAGCCCTCGGTCGGCCGGATTCCAAAGTCTGGGTCCGACGTCGGCTGATGTCGCATTTCTCTCCGACGTCAGAGCGGCTGGAGTATATAAGCATCAGCTGACGCCATCTTCTTCAGTCTTTCTTGCCGTGCGGTGCCCGAAGCAGAAGCAGTTCGCAAGTGCCGGTTGGCCAGCTCCTGTATTCTTCGAAACTGAAGACATCAAAAAAGCTAAGTACCCCGTTGGGGACCTTTTCTTGCCTCAGCCGATGTCAGAATTAACTGAAAAAGTAAATAATTGTTTGTCTTGTGGTAAACAAATACCTCATAAGGATTTCCATTCTTACTGCCTCCCTTGCCTTGGCCCAGACCACAACGTCTCGGCCTGTGCCGCCTGTACTCGCTTCAATAAGCGCACTCTCAGGCGCCGGGCGGAGTTCGCTGAAGACTTTTTTGGTGAAAAGTTTGCTTACATTATGCCATCGGAACAACCGGCTACACATATTTCTAAAAAAACGGAAAGACCGGGACCGACCTCCTTGGCCCGCGACTTCCTCCGACTCCACGCCAAAACTTAACGCGAGTGCCCCGGTTCCCTCTGAGGCGGTTATTCCACCGCTTGGAACCGAAGACACTGCACTACCGATACCTCCGACTCCGGAGGCCACACCGACGCCAGTTATTGATTTTCCTCTGGATACTGTAACCGAGGAAATGCCCGTGACCATTGCTGTGGATAAGGTTACCCCTGCACATGGGGCTGCCAGGCCTCCCATGTCTGTCTATCAAGGCCTACACACGTGCTAAGGCAGCAAGCCAGACCAAGCCTGCAAGCCAGGCCAAGCATCACTCAGTTAAAACCTTGCCTCAGCCTAACCCTGAAGCTCAAATTATGTCCTTGGCTGCAGATCTAATTTCTATGATCAGAGGCTCCCAGGCCCATCCTGAGAGAGGATCCCAGCCTCCTCCTGATAAGAGGCCCAGGGTTGAACCACCTGACCCCCTTTCTTCAGATGAAGATTCTGGGGACTCTGTGCTTTCCGAATCCCAGGAACCCCCTTTTCAGACTTTCGAGGATTCGGATGCAGAGGACTCCATTCCTTCGGCCTCCTCCTGAGGATATTTCTTTTGGGGAAGTTCTGCATTCCATGAGGGAGCATTTCCAGTGGCAAGGTCAGGAATTTTCTGATTCCAGGAAACGCCTTCGAACTTTCCTTAAAAAGCCACAACACAGACCCTTAGCTATTCCTCCTGTGCTTGATGTGTTGGATGACCTTTACTTTGACTCCAGTGCTACCCCTCATTCTCTGCCCCCGGCTCCTGTCAAGCCTGACAGATACTATAGGGTCCCTGAAACCCATTCTCATTTCTTTAGGGCCCATGCTGTAGACTTAGAAACTATTTCCCAGGGGCCTAAGGGGGTTTCTGCTACCACTTCCAAAAATCCTTTGCCTTCCGACAGAGAGGCAAGGTCCTTAGAGAGATGGGGGAAGAAGGTTTACACCTCTACTAACTTAACTATGAGAGCTCTCAATTGTCTGTTTCATATGTTTCAATATCAGGATTCCCTGTTGGATGATTTACGGAAAAAATTAGCCTCTCCTGACTCTTTAGATAGGAAGTCTTTGCAAGAGGCTGTCCATAACTCTCAGCAGGTTAGTAATCATTTTCTGCAGTGTGGATATGATGCATTGGAAGCTTCATGTAGGGCAGCTATGACAGGAGCGGTCATTCGTAGACATGCATGGTTAAAAGAGCAACCCTTACCGGATCATGTTAAGGCAAAGCTACTGGATGCTCCCTTGGAAAAGAACAAACTTTTTGGTGATAATGCTAAAGATGTGTTAAAGACCATTGAAGAAAAAGCCAAGTCAGTTCAGACAGTCAAAGATTTTCTCCAGGTTCAGCAGGAACTGGCCTTCTAAAAACTGGTCATTCCCAAATCCTGAAAAATTTCAAAGGGGCAAGAACAGGCGTGCCCGTGGCAGAGGGCAATATAGAGGATCCTACAGGGGACGCCAATGGCAACCAACAAACCAAAGAGGTGACACAGGGGTTTCCCCTGTCATTCAGGGACAATCTCAGTGACTTGACTCTAACTTCTCCAACCAAGGAGCAAGAACAAGCCCCTTTGGGAGGAAAGTTATCTCTGTTCTCAGAAAATTGGCACAAACTGATAAAAGACAAATGGATATTGGACATTATAGATCATGGTTACAGGTTCTATTTTCATACCTTACCAAGAAAACAAGGCATGCCAAATCTTCCACAAAATCAAAAGGCAGAGGCTATCAAGCAAATTTCTCTGCTGGCTCAGATCAAAGCAATAGAAAAAGTGCCTCAACAAGAACAAGGTCAGGGGTTTTACTCAAGACTGTTCCTTGTTCCAAGAAAACAAAATCAATGGAGACCGATACTGGACTTGTCCGCTTTAAACACTTTTCTCATAGTACCAAAGTTCAAAATGCTGACCTTACAGCAGCTCCTTCCCATGCTGGGCAAGGGGTCTTGGCTGATTACTCTGGACCTCAAGGAGGCATACCTGCATGTCCCGATCAGACACAGCTGCAGAAGATACCTCAGATTTCTTGCAGGGCCAGAGCATTATCAATTCTCAGCATTGCCTTTTGGCTTATCTACTGTGCCCAGAGTATTCACGAAATGCCTGGCATCAGTAATTGCTCATTGCAGACTCCAGGGGATTCAAATCTACCCCTATCTGGACGATTGCCTCATACAAGCGGACAACGAACTAGCCTTGACAAAAAAACTTGAATTATGTCATGCACTTGCTACAGGCTTTGGGATACACAGTCAACTTTCAAAAGTCAAGACTTCTACCATCCCAGCAAATAACTTTCTTAGGAGCCAAACTAGACACAGCCTCTCAAATGGCCTACAACATGTCAGTTGTGTTTTACATAAACAAACAAGGAGGAACCAGATCTTTACCCCCCTTTGTTGGGAGGCCCTGAGAATAAGTTAACGAGCGACCTTCTCCCAACGCTTTCTGATAGCAACGCACATTCCGGGGAAATCCAATGTAATAGCAGACATACTCAGCAGAGCAATTCTGATGCCTCATGAGTGGTCCCTGAAACAAGAAGTAACAAAAAAGATTTTCCACAATTGGGGCCAGTGTTGCTGCAACCTTTTTGCCACATCCACGAATGCGAAATGCAGCAGCTGCTTTGCCCTTATTCCCCCTCCGGCGGAGTCGCCAAGGGATGCACTTGTACATGATTGGCTCTCTGGTCTTCTCTACACCTTTCCTCCCTTTCCATTGATACCACAAGTGCATCAGAAAGCCAGTTACTTGGGAAGGAACTTGATACTCGTCGCCTCATACTGGCCTCGTCAAATCTGGTTCCCCTTCCTTTGGCTTCATCTCCAGGAGGAGCCGTGGAGTCTGGACCCAGTTCCAGACCTCCTGAATCATGCATCAGGGATGCTCCACCTCTCTCTTCAAACCCTCAAATTGACAGCTTGGCTGCTCCGATTCCAAACATAGCCAGGCTCCCTAACTTTTCTCAGTCAGTAAAACCTACCCTGATCTCATCTCACAAGGCTTCGATGAGAAAGTTATATATAAGCAAATGGAAAAGATTTTCTTCATGGGCCTTGAATAATCATATTGATCCCTTATTTGCCCCAACAGCTTCCATTCTTGAATTCTTAGCTAAACTGTTTAATGAAGGCGCAGCTGCAGCTACTAATCAAGTTGAGTTAGCAGCAGTATCTCATTTCCATCTAGGTGAATCGGGCACCAGTGTCATGTGGCACAGACATTGCAAGGCATTTCTTAACAGTACTCTTTTTTATTAAAACCACCCATTATAGCACCTCCAGCATCATGGGACCTGAATTTTGTCTTATCCTGTTCGATTCTTCCCCATTCGAACCTGTATCATCATTTAGGAATGCTGAACAGATGCAGACTAAAGAAGGCCAACCATTCTCAAAGCAAACTGTTGCACGATGGTTGTCCTCTGCCATTATTTTCTGTTACTCCCACCATGGTAAATCTCTTTCAGACAAGGGTAAGGCTTACTGAACTAGGGTCTTATCTTCTTTGGTGGCACATTGGAAAGTAGTGGACTCTGGAAACATTCTAGAGGCAGCAACCTGGCCCTCTGTTCATACTTTCACAAAGCACTACAAAGTGAATTCCTTTTCAAGGTTCAGAGCAGCCTTTGCTAGGACCATTCTCAATGTTCTCCTGGATCCCTATCCTTTCCACCTCCCTGGTAGGGTAAGCATTGGGAAGCTACCCAAAATGCCAGGGAGGCAGTTACAGTTGATAGCTCCTACTTGCCTGCAACAGTAGTTGTTTGAACTCCTCCCTGTCTCTGTGGCAGTACTCAACCTGTTTGATGCAGTTGTTGTTGGATTTGTTTTTTATATGGGGGTGTGATTGGCTGAGAATTTACTATTGTTAGATGATTCTGGTTTTACGTACTTTCATCTCCTTTGTGGATGTGAAAAAGCCTGAAAACTCACTTCCTGTGGCAGTGGAAGGCTTCCTTCTCAAAAGATGCTTTGTCAGTCAGTTGTCAAAGGAGGAGAGAGATAAGGGAGTCTGAGCTTTTGAAAGCTGGACAGTACTGGTTTGTCATGTCATATAACCCAACATGCCACTGAGTTACTGAGGAATTTGAACACCTGCTGTTACAAGTCAGTAAGACTTGCACAACTGTACTTAACAGGCATAGTGCCAAGGTTAAGATTCCACCCCTTTGGTGGAATCCTAACATAAATAAGCTCTATATTAACAAACCCCTGACTCCTAGTAATACATTGAAAGTCTCACACCTCAAATCTAAACTCAAAAAATTGAACAGAGAGCTGAGAGAACAAAATCAAATCTTCCAAGACCAAGTATGAATTGAAAATTGCCTCCTGTGTTAAATACAGTAACAAGTCATTCTTCACCTTTATCAGGATATTTAGAAATAACACCAAATGCTGCTCTGAGTTGATACATAACTTTACCTGCTGTGCCCATGAAGCCATAACTGACCTACTGGTTGACAAATTTAGTTCAAACTTCTTCCAATCTCCATCTAGCCTAGGTATGGTTGATCCCCTTGCTAGCCACCATCCCCTCCAATCATTGCTCCTGAGTAAGTGCTGAAGGCTCTCTTGTAAATTAAAAATACTGTCTTACTGGAGCCTGACAATGTGCCAGGGTGCTTCCTTGCCATAGCCTTGCTGACCCACCTCTGAGTTTGTTCAGCCTCAACCTTTCTGCAGGGTTTGTGTTTGTAGACTGGAGAGCTACTTTTATCAGTCCTCTACACAAGAGACCCCACTACTGATCCTGGTAACTGTAGCCCCATAAGCTTCACAAGTTTTGTATGTAAGACAGTGGAATGCATCATCTGGAGTGCATCATCATCATCATGGATCTCATAAACATGGACATAGGCAGGTTGAAGTCCAGCAACCCAAATCTGTGTTTGTGAAGGTTAGATCCTGTCTGCTTAACCTGGCCGATTTCTTTAAAAGGTTACTTGAAGCTCTGGATGAAGGCAAGTTAGTACACACATTTTACCCGAACCTAGCCAAAGCTTTTGGCACTATTCCTCACTTAGGCATCACAGCTAAACTTAGAAAATAAACTAAATGCAAACCCTTGTATTAATGTGATGGATAGCAATCCGACTCACAGACAAAGCCCAACATGATAAAGGGGCACACTTTCCTCAAAAAGACTTATCAGTGGTATCCCCCAGGATGTTGCACTGTGGCTTCTTCTGTTTAGTATTTAGTTCTCTGAAGTCCAAGCTGATGGTTATGGTCTTTGTCTGACTACATTTGCTGGTGACTGTAAACCTGAAATCATCAACTGTCATGCAGACTCAGAATGTATAAGAAGGTCTAATACACACAACCAAATGATACCACAGCTGTGATCTCTAGCTAAATGTCAACAAATTTGCTATTGTACCTTTTAGAATAACAGGAATGCCCTCTCTCCTACCAAATTAATAGCATATTCTCAAAACAGGTACAGGTGTTGGAGACTTGGGCACATTTGTTGACAGTAAGCTGTCCTTTGACCACCATGTAGCCACTGTTAGGGAAATCTTCTGTGATGTTATGAGGTAGTGCCATCTGTGTCAGGGAGATTAGGGTAATACATGTGTACATATGCCAGCACAGTCAGCTGGAGTTTGGTTAAACAAAAAAGTGTGTCATTTGATTATCCCTCTGATTTGTACAGATCCTGGTGTTAAAAATATGTTTGTAAACATACCTGTGTTAAAAATGTATAAATGTATATTGGGTTGTATTGCTGTAACTGATCAAATGTGAATGTGTTATTCGAGATCTCTATAAGTGTGGACAGTTTGAAATTGTGTTATAGCTTTGAGATGCTGCCAAAGATCTTAGCAAAGCTGTGTGTGTGTGTGTGTGTGTGTGTGTGTGTGTGTGTGTGTGTGTGTGTGTGTGTGTGTGTGTGTGCGTGTTGTACCAGAGTCAGGTGACGAGAGGTGATGTCATCCTCTAACCAGTTGAACTCTTTGGAACCCTCACAGCGGCATAGAATCTGATGGAAAAGATTTCTGACAGGAGACACACATATGTATGTACGTGTGTAATATAGATATATAATATATATATATATATATATATATATCACACATCCACACAGTCAGGAAGATTCAGTAGTGATAGTGAGACAGACATCTGGCTTTTGCTGTGGTAAGACACTTGGCACACATCAGCTTGCCTTGCCTTAGTAAGCAGTCATGGAACAGTAATACTTTAGTTATACAGGAACATGTAGTGAGAATAGCATTGTATTTGATGTCCATTTCATTATTCCTCATCAATGGGTCCTTGGATCTGATATCTGATGCAAACCGGCTGTTCCAAAAAACAGATGCTACTAATCTTGAGCTCCTCTCACTCTCATAATGCCCTCCATCTCCCCCAAGTCCTCGGGTCCCATTTACTGCCTTCCTGGCTAGACGCCGTTCTGCTGATCTTGAGCTACTTCTCCAGATAAGTGGTATTTTTCCATGCTTATGTGCTACTTATTTGTCCTTATTTCTAGCTCAGAGTCTGTTATAATCCTTTTCTATTCCTCCCCACCCATTCTTCAGAGTTTGTTGGCATTAGGGCTGTGATTTTTCTGCCTTCCCTCGCTTTCCCATCCATAGGCCTACATTCCTTCCTCCTTGCTACCGCTTTCCTTTACTTTACAAAAAAAAAATCCCAGTATTTTTTAGTAGTTACAGTTGTTGTGTGTGTGGTTTTTGCTGTTCAGCTGTGTCTGTGTGTGCTGTGGTGTACTCCGTGGTGGTACAAGTCCAGCAGTTTTAAAAAGTGCGTCTCTTGCAGGCATAAAATCCCGCATTCAGACCCTCATGATAAATATGTATACTGCTTGGGTGCTGCTCATTTGGAGCAGGAATGTGAAGTGTGTGCAGCCTTTAATGCCCGAGCTTTAGTGGATCGCCACAATAAGTTAAATTAGAAAGAGATTTTACCTTCATCTAGCCAAGATTCTATGAAGCATGAAGTCTCAAAGGAACCTCAGAAACGGGCCCCTCCAGCCTCCTCTTGGGCTTCTACTCCAGTTCCTGAGAAGAAGAAAAAATTGATCTTTGGAATTTCTGTCCTCTTTTGGATCATAGGAGTACCTCAGAGCCAGTGTTATTTACTCTGGATGTTGTGCCTTTTCGGATCTGACCTACTTCGGGTCCAGTAACTATGGCTTCTAGGGTGTCTGTGCTTGCTGAAGGCTCAGATTGAGATGGGGCTTTTACCCTCTCCAGTCCATCTTGGATCCATGACAGCTTCATCACCATTTCTTGCGATTCCTCATCCGATCTGACAGTTTGCTTCAGAACCTCAAGATCTGGATGCCCTGAGAGATTCATTGTCTGAGCCGAGGGTAGTCCTTTCCTCGACTCCAGCAGTGTCCCATATTGGCTCAGCTCCAATATTCTTGGATCGGTGTGGGTCCTGGACCCGGGATGTCGGTTCCGTCTTGAGGGGGGTGGATTTGGCCCCAACCTGGTCAGTTCAGATGTTCTTTGTGTTTCTCTGTTGCAGTCATTACATTTGGGTAATCTGCTGGCAGGTTGCCCTTAGTCGGCCTGAATAACAAAGTCTTGGGTCCTGCGTCGGTTGCTTTCTCCTCTTCCATGACATCAGGGGTATAAAACATGCAGCCAGCGTCATTTTATTCAGTCTTTCTTGCCGCACGGTGACCGAAGCAGAAGCAGTACGCAAGTGCTGGTTGGCCGACTCCTGAAATTTTCATATTCGAGTTTCAGAACCGAAGTCTTCAAACTAAAGCTAAGTACCCTGTTGGGGAAACTTTTTCTTGCTCCTTACCGATGTCAGTAAAAGTTAATAATTGCATTACTTGTGGGAAGCAAATACCTCATAAGGATTTTCATTTGTACTGAATTCCTTGCCTAGGCCCAGATCACAACGTGCTTTGCTGTCGGTTTTGTGATAGATTTAGCCAACGCACTATTAAGCGTCGGTATATTTTTGCTTCTAAATATTTTGGTTCAATATTTAATTATCCTGAAATGTCGTCAGTTAGCAATCCGACTACCAGAGTTCATAAAAAATGCAAAGAAAAAGACCGAGGCAGACAGTCTAGGTCCAAAACCGATGACGAAGCTTCACCTAAGCCAGTCGCCGGTTCGCTGGTACTCAGTGAGGAGCTTTTGCAGCCCCTGATACCCACTACTTTTGATTCGCAGGCCTCTACCGAGATCCATTCAGAGTCCGGTATACCACGAGAAACTCAGAGTATTGAACCCGCGGATGTTTCTCCCTTGGATGGGTCTGGAGCCGCTGAGCAGGCACCGGCTTCTGAGGGTGTTTTCAGGCCTCAACATTTTTATATTAAACCGACACCAGCATCAAAAACAAGGTAAAAAAACAACTGCTATGTCTAAAAAATCGACCCATTAGCCACATGCTCAGGCCCCTATGCCTAAAAACAGATTATCAAAATGGCTGAGGATTTAATTACCTTGATCAGGGTTTCCCAACCCCCCCCCCCCCCCCCCCCACTAAGAGGCCTAGGCAAGGCACTGATTATGAATCTTCAGATCAGGTTTCCATTTCTTCTGATCAGGAATTTTCTATTCCACCCTATGAGGATTCTGATGCAGAGGAATCCATCCCATTTGCATCTCCTCCTGAAGATTACTCTTTTGGTGAGACTTTGCATACTTTAAGGGAACATTTTCACTGGGAGAGTCAGGACTTCTCTAAATCAAAAAAGAGGCTTAAGGATTTCCTTCTTCCTCAGCATAGACCTTTGGCAATACCTCCTGTGTTAGACATTGTGGATGATGTGTTCTCAGAATCAAGCATGGCTCCTGATTCCCTGCCTCCAGCTCCTAGTAAGCCAAACAGATATTACAGGGTTCCTGACTCACACAAATTTCTTTTCAAAAATCCTGCTGTGATCCTGAGACTCAAGGGTGTAAAGGCCTCTATAGCGAAAAATCCTACTCCTTCTGATAGAGATTCCAGGGCGCTGGATAGATGGGATAAGAATGTTTATACATCTGCAACTTTGGCAGTCAGAGCTTTAAACTGCCAATTTCATATGCTTAAATATCAACAGCATGTTTTGGGCGTACTGAAACAGAAAATTATGTTGATTTCTGATTGTGTGGAAAATAGAGTTACAGGAATTATTGCATTCAGCAGAACAAGTTGGAAAGCATACTTTGCAATGTGGTTTTGATTCCTTGGAGGCCTCTTGTAGGGCTGCCGTTACTGGATCTGTGATTAGAAGGCATGCCTGTCTCAAGGAGCAAAATCTGCCTGATCATGTTAAAGCTAAATTGTTGGATGCCCCTTTGCAGCATGATACTCTGCTTGGTAATAAGGCAGAATAGGTTTTAAAGAAAATGGAAGACAAAGCTAAATCTATACAAACTGTAAAAGATTTCTTGCAAGTGCAGCCACCCAGGTTCAGTAGGCACTGGCCTACTAAAAATTGGTCCTTTCATGCGTCCAACAGAGCCACTCAGGGCAAATCCAGGCGCCCAAAAGGCTTCAGATACCAATCACAGGGTTCTTACAGGTCAAAGCAGTGGGGTGCCTCCACCTCCAAATCTGGAGTAAACAAAGCACAGCCCTACAGTAAGCAGTCTCAATGACTTTCCTCTACCAGCACCAAGCACTTATCTTTTGGCAGCCCTTTTGGGGGGAAAACTAGCACTTCATGTTCAAAATTGGCAGTTAATTACCCAGGACAAGTGGGTATTAAACATAGTATCCCAGGGGTACAGATTTGATTTCCATACTTTGCCAATTCCAAACGGATGTCCGGATCTGCCACAAAACCAGTGGGCAGAGGCCCAGAAACAAGTCATGTCCCTCATGGGACCATTCAGCCGGTACCAGAAAAGGAAAAAGGACAAGGTTTTTATTCAAGACTTTTCCTGGTACCCAGAAAAGACAATTCATGGTGTCCAACACTGGATTTATCGATTTTAAACATGTTCCTGGATATTCCAAAATTCAAAATGCTGACTTTACAACAGCTTCTGCCTATGCTAGGCAGGAATGCTTGGTTAGTAACTCTAGACTTAAAAGAGGCATACCTGCATATCCCAATAAGGGAATCATGCAGAAGATACCTCCGCTTCAAAGCAGGTTTTTTGCATTACCAATTCTCTGCACTGCCCTTTGGCTTATCTACTGCGCCCAGGGTCTTTACAAAGTGCCTGGCACCAGTAATTGCATTCTGCAGACAAAGAAGCATTCAAATTTATCCTTATCTGGACAATTGTCTCATTCAAGCAGAGGAAAAGGACACTCTCTTCTTCAACATCTGGTATTTGTAAAAAGGCTTCTAGCATGCCTAGGGTACACTATAAATGAAAAGAAATCACAACTGGTACCCTTTCAAATAATTACGTTCCTGGGTGCAAGCTTGAATACAACTGCCCGGATGGCTTACCTCAAGCCAGACAAAGACAACTGGCAACTTACTTCGAACAAATGGCACAAAAACCCAGTTATCTGCAAGACAAATTCTGCAGGCTTTGGGGTTCATAGCATCCTGCATTCTACTAATTCTGTATGCGAGACTGCATATGAGGAAACTTCAATGGTACCTAAAAAGTTTATGGAGTCAACATTGTCACAGTCTGGAAACAATGATTCCTCTCATTCCCTGCCTACAACAGGAGTTTCTTTGGTGGGCAGAGACATGTCACCAAAACAAGAGACTGTCATTCACTCTACCCCCTGCCACCCAAACCCTAGCTACAGACACATCAGACTGTGCTGGGGGGCCCACCTAGCAGGGACATGCATTCAGGGCAAATGGAGCCCAAACCAAATGCATCTGCATATCAACCAGAAAGAGATGCTAGCTGTTCAGAATGCTCTGACAGCCTTCAAGGACTTACTTCATCCAGGACAACTACTGATAAAGACGGACAACACCACAGTTATGTGGTACATAAACAAGCAAGGGGGTACACATTCCTACCCCCTTTGCAGGCTAGCCATGGCCTTGTGGAACACAGTCTTGACTTACCAAATACATCTTCAAGCTCAATTCCTGCCAGAAAAGCAAAATACTCTGGCAGACGACCTAAGCAGAAATCTTATGGACCCGCATGAATGGAAACTGGATCCACAAATCTTCAGCATGTTAACACAGAAGTGGGGGAGCCCAGACATATATCTATTTGCCTCTCCCCAAAATTATCAGTTGGACAAATTCTGCACAAGAATTCATCACAAAAAAGCATGGAAAGTGGATGCCCTATCCTTCAGCTGGAAAAACCTGTCAGACTATGCCTTTCCCCCTCTGCCTCTACTCTCTTACTAAAAGTCAGACAGAAAATAACAAAAATGATACTGATTGCTCCGGACTGGCCTTGCCAGCACTGATACCCACTTCTAAGGAATATGTCTCACCTTCCTCCCTGGTACTTGCCTCAAATACCTCATCTACTGTCTCAGCAGAACTATCAAATTCTGCACACTCAGCTCCAAACTCTGAATCTTGCAGCATGGCTAATCAACTAATTATTCAAACAACACCTCTCAGTAAATCTGTGATGGATGTCATTTTGGAAGCCAGAAGGCCTAGTACTAGAAAATATTATGCTGATAAATGGAAGAGATTTTGTGCTTGGAACCAAGCACAAGGAATAGACACAGCACAGCCCAATATTCCTCAGATTTTACAATATTTGACTGAGATGCTTGACAAGGGCTTATCTTTTTCTTCAATAAAAATGCATGCCTCTGCCATCTCGGCTCATTACAACACAGAGCCTCCCCTCTTTTCTCATCCTCTGCTTAAACAGTATCTTAGAGGGGCCAAAAATTTAAGGCCTCCCAGAAGATCACCAACTCCTGCATGGGACCTCAGTTTTGTGCTGAAAAAACTCACCCTGCCTCCTTTTGAACCAGCAGCTACTGCGGATATAAAATGTCTATATTGGAAAACTGATTTTCTCTTGGCAGTCATTTCAGCAAGAAGGGTTTTAGAACTACAGGCTCTCATGGCAGTGGAGCCTTTTATTATATTTTACCCGGACAGGGTGTCCCTTGGGACCAATCCTTCTTTTATGCCTAAGGTGGTATCCAGTGTGGCTCTTAACCAGAACATTCACCTGCCAACATTTTACCCAAATCCGCAGAACAAGGGGGAGCGGATTCTGCATTCATTGGATCTACACAGGACAACTAAGATTCCACTTAAACAGGACCAGATCTCTAAGAAAGTCTGAGCAACTACTGGTAGCATTTGCTGCAGGGTCAGAGAGGAAGGCTATATCGAAGCAGACTTTTTCTAAGTGGATAAGCCACTGCATTTGTTTATGCTATTTTGCATCATGGTAAACCTGTGCCCCAGGGAATCAGATCACATTCCACCAGGGCTGCCTCTACTTCAGCAGCTTTTCTCAGAGGGGTCCCAACCAAAGACATACTAGAAGCTGTTGCTTAGAGCTCTGTTCATACCTTCACAAAGCATGATCATTTACCTCTCTTCTCCAAATCCAGGGCAGGCTTTGCCACTGCAGTCCTGCAGGGCCTTTTAGCCACTCCTAATGCTATTTAGTTCCATCCTCCCATCCATAGCTTTGGGATTCTACCCAAATGTAATGACTGCAACAGTGAAACACGAATAACATAGTACAGTTGTGTACACTTACCATAAATGTAGATGTTCGAATGTATTCACTGTTGCAGTCCTGGTTTCCCTCCCTCCAGCACCCTGGATTTCTCTGTCCTTTCTACCTATCCTCTTTATGGCCATCTTATATGGCAGGGGTATTTACATTTTACTGGAGTTATTCCACACCATGTAGATGTTCGAATGTATTCACTGTTGCAGTCCAGGTTATCCACCCATCATCTCCCTTTCTGTACTTCTTCTTTCCTTCACTATACTCAAAAGCCTTTGTGGTGTATTTGCTTTTAGTTGAAGGTAAAGTTTGTTTCTAAAAGTGCAGTTATTTATATTTACTGTTTATTTATATATAAATGTTTTCTCCCCATTTGGGGGCACCTGACATCTGAGACGAGAAAAACTGAATAAAATGGTGTCGGCTGCATGTTTTATACCCCTGACGACCTGACATCATGGAAGAGGAGACAGCAACTGACGCAGGACCCAAAACTTTGTTGTTCAGGCCGACTAAGGGCAACCTGCCTGCAGATTACCCAAATGTAATGACTGCAGCAATGAATGCACTCGAATATCTACATTTATGGTAAGTGTACACAACTGTACTTGTCTTCCTCTCGGGGCTCCAGATCTTGGCAGTTCTGGTTTGATGTTGTCTGTAGGCCATGAATCCAGAGTGGTATCTTCCTTTTCTCCTCCTGTCTCGACCTCAAGTAGACAAGGGAATAGATATTTGGGTTTGTGTGCTTTCCAGGTAGAGAGGACATTCTCTAGACCCAGAGATGTCTCCTCTTCCTCCAGAACCTACACAGTACTCGTCTGGTTTGAGCCTTGATCACACTCATCCTGCCCACGGTCATCCCCTCCAGGAAATGCTCCAGTCCCCCACTGTGTCAGGGACCCCTTCCTTTTCCAAGTCCTACCCCGACTCTCCCACAGAGGAGGTGCTTTGGAAGAGGATGTGAAGAGGAAGCATGTAGACTCCCCTTTGGAGTCTTTGATAGAGGACACCAATCTCTAAGATGGAGATGGGTCCCCTCGATCTCCATCTCCTTTGGAGATATCCTAAATATCGTGAAGCACAAAGGTAGATGGTCTGCCCAACCCCCGTCTGAGGAATCAGTGTTTCTGGAGGTGTTGGGATGGGCCCATCTACATTCTGGGTGTCCTCACAGGTGCACAAGCTTATTAATTTGGTCTCCTGCCAGGCTTGGAAGGCACCTGATTCCATGGATCCCATCTCTAAGTGTACTGACAAGTTCTTGAGTCCCTCATCATCTCATCCCCGCATTCCGGTTGATGCCATCATAGTGTCAGTGGCCACAAAGAAGGAGATAGCAGAGCTCCTCTGTCCATCCCCTGAACAAGGAGTCCCAGGCCTAGGACAAACATGGGAAGCACGTATATGCCTCAGCAACTTTTTCTGTGAGAGCGCTAAACTATTTGGCACACTTTACATGTCTTCAAAGAGATCTGGTCAAGGAGGTCACCAGTTCTGTGTCTGAGTGGATGTCAGAGGAGGACTTTAGTAAGGTCTCTCCCCAGTTGTCAACTCTTACATCTTTGGCTAACTCATCCACGAGGTTGATTTCCAGTGCTGCGGAAGGTACCTCTCGAGCAGCCAAATCGGGCATAGCCTAAGGAGATATGCCTGGTTGAGGGTTTGTCGAACCCTTTAAGGTATCTTTTACCAATGCCTCCTTTGATGGGACTTCATTGTTTGGACTATTGATAAAGGATGCACTTACTTGTAGTGAGTAAGAGGGCAAGACTCTGCTGTAGTGATTGTTTTCTCCCGCTCAGAAGCCTTTTTTTCCAAGGAACCAGCGTACTGGGAAGAAAATATGGTTCAAAAAGTCTCAGAGCTCTTTCCCAGATTCTCACGATGAATCCTCATCCAGAGGCAGAGGACAAGGGTTTAATGGAAGGTGCTGCCTGAGGGGCAGAGGGGGTCCACAGAATCAAGGCTTCAGAGAACCTTTCTTTGACAACCCCCATCAGTGTTCCTGAATCGCTGCCCGACTGTCCTACTCTGCAGGCATTCGGGGGCAGATTGTCATTGTGCCTAGATGCCTGGACAAAGCTAACAAACAATATGTGGGTGATGAACATAATTTCCAGAGGTTATTACATTCCCTTTTTCCTCCCCCCATCTTCTAGAAAGAAGATCCCTGATGTCCCACCCAGTCAAAGGGAGTACCTCCTCAACAAAGTTCAATTATTTCTAGAAAAGGAGTCATCCAACTAGTCCCAGCCGAACAACAAGGATGCAAAACTTAATCATGCTTCTTTTTGGTGCCAAAAAAGTCAGGGGACCTGCAGCCTATATTGGACCTGAACAATCTAAATCTGTTTGTCAAGAAGTCAAAGTTTTGCATGGTGATGGTTCAGTCCATTCTGCAATTACTATACAAGGACGATTGGATGTGCTCAATAGACCTCCATGACAAGTACTATCACATAAAGATTGACAGATGCTCCTGGGGACATCTTCGCTTCCGGCTGGGAACCAATCATTATCAGTTCAGAGCACTACCCTTTGGACTCACCGCACCCCCCAGGGTGTTTATCAAATGCATGTTGGTAGGGACATCACACCCTAGACTACAGGGATTCCAGGTGCTTCAGCACTTAGACAATTGGCTCCTGACGGCACTGTCAAGGCATCAACTGGAACTGGTGACACAGTACCTTTTGCATACCTTCCATCAGCTGGGGAGCGCAAAAAATTTGGCAAAATCTAATCTGACACCCATGCAGATGATGGAGTTCATGGGAACGCAACTGAATACTGTAACGCAAATAGCAAGCCTACCGTTCAACGTTTGTCACCTCTGAGACAAGTTCAACTTCTACTAGATACATCCTCTCCCCCAGCAAGACTTATTCTAAGAGCTTTATGTTCCATGTCGACTGCCATACTTCTAGCACCCTTAGCAAGGTTTGATATGTGAGTACTTCAGTGGACACTAGTGTTCCATTTTGTATCATCTCTTAACTGTTCTCATCAAACTGACTTCTACCTGCAGGTGGCATCTTCAGTGGTGGATGCTATCGGATGATTTCCACCTAGGCAGACCCTTTTCCTTCCCACCCCCATCAGACACAGTGACCATGGACGCTTCCTTCAAAATGCCCCCCCCCCACCCCAAAAAGGAAGAATGGTCCAAGGCATGTGGTCCAGCTTAGAGACCTAATTGCACATCAACATTCTGAAGATGAGAGCATCCTTTTTGATATTGCAAGCCTTTCAAGACTGTTTATCTCTGGGAACGATCGCATTTCATACAGACAACATGTCAGTAGTCTGGTATATCAACAAGTAGGCGGGGAACTTGCTCTCATCCATTATGCAGAGAGGCTATTAGAGTTTGGGAATGGGCTATCTCCTTGAAGAAATTTTTGATTGCAGTGCACATTACCAGGGAGACCAGCGTTCTTGCAGACAGATTCAGCTGATCCATTCTGAGTCCACATGAATGGCTCTTGAATCTGTCAGTAGCGAACCAGATATTTCGCCGATGAGGCCAACCTTGCTGCAACCTTTTTGCATCCCCTTGAACACCAAATGCAGTAAGTACTTTGCTCTGATCCCCCAACTAGGGAGCCACCCAGGGATTCTGTAATACATGATTAGCCTCCGGGTCTCCTGTATGCCTGTGTCCCAGTCCCATTGATATCGAAAGTTCTACATAAAGCCAGCAGGTTCAAGAGCACACTAATCTTCATAGCCCCTTCTGGTCTTGTCAGGTATGGTTCCTCTCACGCCAAGTATCCACCATGGATACTGGATCCCAGATAGGATCTGATCTCTCACCCATCAGACCAGCAGTCCCGCAGTCTAAGATCACTGAGACTAACCGCTTGGTTTCTCCACTTCCAGTGAGTCTAAGAAAGTCCAGGCTAGCCTCTCCCATCTGAGATACTGTTCTAGCTTCTCAAAAGATCTGCTACCAAAAAGTTTACAATAGCAAGTGGAAAGGATTCTCAGTGTGGGCACGGAATCAGAACATAGACCCTTTCTCGGCTCCCATTTCAGCCATCTTACTTTTCCTAAGCCCTGTATTTCAAGAGGGAGCCAGTTTTTCTACAATTAAATTACAATTGGCAGCAATTGCTAATTTTCACATCACGGATGATTTACATTCATTAGCTTCCATTTAAACTTCTAGGTTATGCAAGGTTTTCATGAAAGGAATATTTTTTCTTAGGCCGCCTATTAAAGATCTCCTCCTCCTCGGGATCTTAATCTGATTCTGCAAGGTATTAATCAGAGACCCATTGAACTGCCTGATTCCTGTGACATACAGTTTTTAACATGGGAAAACATTTTTCCTGTGGCCATTACCTCAGCCAGTTCCTGTGGCCATTACTTCAGCCAGGAGGGTATCAGAACTGCAGGTCCTGTCATCTAAACTGCCTTACATTTACTTTTTCAAGAATAGAGCATCTCTGAGGACGAATCCTTCTTTTATGCCTAAAGTGGCCATGGAGGCGAATATAAACCAGTCCATTTATCTTCCAGTTTTCTTTCCCCACTACTCCAACAAGGGTGTATATACGCTTCACTTTCTTGATGTTCATACAAAGCTGTGTTTCTGCCTGCATAGGACAAGAGAATTTGGGAAGTCTGAGCAACTATTCATATCTTTTTCACCTAATTGGTCAGGCCAGTCAGTGTCAAAAGTAACTTTAGCTAAATGGATCACCAGTTTATCTTTATCATTTACTCCTTGAAGGGACTGCAATTGTCCTGTCCACTGAAGGGCCCACTGTGCCAGATCAGTGTCTCCTTCTTCGGCCTTTGTAGCTAGAACTTCTATTGATGACGTGTGCTGTGGCGACCTGGTCCAAGTCGCGTACCTTTGTTTCGCATTATAATCTGGGTATAGGTTCCAGAAACAGAGCATCCTTGGGCTCCGCGGTTCTCAGGCCTATCCTTCCATAGGGCCACCCAGGGTAATTCTGTAGCTGGGGACTCTGACCCATTGGTGAGGATTAATGAAGTGGATAACATCAGAATTAGAAGTTACATACTTACCATAACTTGGTATCTGTGTTGTCCTATTTCATTATTCCTCACATCCCACCCAACCTTCCCCCTTCCAGGAAGTCTAGAGGTTTCTAGGAGAGTTTTGAGTTTTCATGGTTCGCTATCTTGAACTCCAGCTGAGAGTATGGTTGTTGCTGTTCATATTTGTTGTAATCATATCTTTGCTTCACACTTTTCTGAGGCAGTGAACTCGATCTGAGGAATTGGGAGAGATGCAGGGTATTTTGGGAGTGGGAGGAGCTCGAAATTGGTCACATCTGTCTTTTGGAATGGCCAGTTCAGATCCGAGGTTGGGTCCAAGGACCTAGTGGTGAGGAATAATGAAATAGGACAACACAGATACCAAGGTGTATGGTAAGTACATAGCTACTAATTTTATAAGAGAACTTTTCAGTTGCCTGTTGGAATCCTTTTTCTCTTGAAATGAGCTATGGAGAGAGGATGAAGCTGCCATGTATAGAGTGCGTAGTACCAATACATTGCTGTTTTTAAAGAGTATTTTAAAAGTGAATAGCTAGCATCCATATTTACTACGTCCATCACCAACAAGCTTGAGATATAAATGTTTCCTTTAGGTGGACAGCATTTATAGTATTCTTCTAAGGTGTCATGCATTTGCCTCTCTAATGTCTAACTGCAATGGAAAAGCTGTCCCTCTTGCATTTTTACTTTCTTACAAGCATTCTGTTACAAGGTAAATAGTATAAAAGTTATAAAATAGTATAAAAGTTATACACCTGTAGAACCTTAGTAGATAAGAGTATTAAAATATTTAGATGACATTTTTAATTGATACGGCAGTACCGTTGTTACCTCACAGCAAGAGGTTCTCCCGTTCGATTCTCGGCTGGGCTTGGGAGTGCCTTCTCTGTGGAGTATCCATGTCATCCCTGCGGTTGTGTAGCGTTCGAAAGACATGCTTGCGTAAATGCACGTGCCTTCGTTGAAGGTTGGGCTTCGAGCTGGCACCTCGGCGTTTCGTAAAAATCTACTGCCAATCATTAGCGGACCGGAGTTCCGCTGTGGCGACCCCTTACCGGGAAAAGCCGGAAGACAAACAACAACAACTCTTGTTTTTAGAGCAGATTAAGAAAAATATAGTGTGTTCTTTTTAGCAGTATTACTAACAGAACAGAGAAGCTGGTAGCTGAAATGGCTGAAGCAAGGAGTTAACACACAAAAATATGCTTGTGATGATGTACTTAAGCTGAAATTGTCATGTCAGCAGTTCTGAGACGGCATTGTTTAGAGGAGCATTTTATAATGCCAGTATTAGATCTAATTGAATTAATTTTCCTGTGACACAGCAATTCTTATTTAGTCTGTCAGCTGATGATATCGTTACTTGGAAAAGAAAAAATTTAAAAAGTTGTCTTTTAAAGACATGTACATACCATCGCCTCTTCATTATCAGACAGCTTTCGCTACAAATAAGAAAACATTTCATTGGGGAAGACCTCTTTCTCAAAAGTTTCATCAACAAGCAAAGCAAGCCAGTTTATATTTCAGAGTCCTTAGGAAAACAATTATCTGCTTTTCTGCTCCCTAGTACCTCTAGTATGGAAGCTTTAGATTAATCTTTTGCATAGTTAAGTAAATATAATCACAAATCTGTTTTGCAGACTGTTCTCAAGGCTGTACAATAAGATTCATTCATAAGGTTTAAGATCCTCTTGCTGCAGAGACGCATTGACAAGTTCAGTAAGTGTTAAAGCTTATAGTTTATTTGTACAAAAAGGCACCTTTCAGCAAAAAATGTCAACTGGAGTAAACTCCAGTCCAAACTGTTTCTGGTTTCAGACAAGTCAGACCTCTACACTAGAGCTACTGTTCAAGAGAAAACATTTATATAAATACAGAATTAACTCAGAACAGTACTGGGTGCGATTATTATTTCACAGTATTTTCACAGTACTTAAAAGAAAGCTTTCCTGTACTGTACAGTTGTAGGAATTTTATCTACAAGAATCAATGCTTCAAGACATAATGGAAAAGAAAACCAATTTTGTGAACTATGTTTGAGACGTGCACTTCAGCAACCTATTACTAAATGGTGACTGCCTGAAGGAGAAGAAAATAGTGTCCAGGGCCCTGACAGCTTTCTGCCACATTTTACTACGTACCTTTTCAAATGAATAATCGTCAACTGTGCACTAATATAGTACATAGAGAAGTGGGGAAGAATCAGAGCTTTGCAGCTTTGCGAAGTAATACCTAGTTGGGAAAGGGCCTTGCAACACAGCTTTCACTGTTCACATTTTTTATTACAGTTTGGCAAATCCATCTCGCTCCTGCTTTTAGCAGGAAATGTAGCTCACAGATGAAGATCAATCTACATAATTCAGTGTATTGTACAATTGTGATGTCTACCAAAACTGGTCCTATCATGCACCACAGCAGTTGAGTTAGTGTTTTATTCCCTCTTGCCTCATGAAGCAATTTGGAGAGGTATGCTTTCTCCTTTCCAGGAACTTTGAGCGTCATGGATGCCTGCCCTCCTTGGAATGTACTATTCAAGTCAGAACTGGGAAAGGCTAATCTGATTTTGGTAGTTCCTTCTTGGGGGTGATAGCCATTATATTCATTTTTTTTTTTTTAGAGAGACAGTTTCTGTTCCAGTGCAGCCATTATCTCTAAGTCCTTACTGATGCAACAACAGGGCAATGCACTATATCCCATTCTCAGAACTTTGAATCTGTTAGCCTTAAACCTGTATGTATATTTTTCCAAATATCTTTATTAAATTTACACATATATCAAAGGCAATCTTACATTTATATAAATGAAAAGCATACACAGTATCACTTTAGTTGCAGTTTACATCACAAATGCCATTGAAACAACTGTAGTAAACATTATACATCACTTATAAACCATCCAGTCATTGTCAGTTAAGCATTATATAGCTCATTCAAATCCTGCCTGTTAAACCTCGTCTCTGCTCTGTATATATTGTTCCCACATTTTCCATTTTTTTCCTGTGTAGTTTGCTCCTTCCTTTTTCTAAAGATCCCAATTCCAGTTGATCTCTGTTACTATGTTCACTACTTCTAGTAAAATTGGTCTAGACTTTGATTTCCATTTTCTAGTAATTGCTTTTGTGGCAGCCACCATAATTAAACTCGGCAAGGCTTTACTATTTCTAGGTAATTCCGATTTTGTAGCATAACTAAAAAAAAAATTCTCTCCCCAGTCGGTCCAGTCCGCTCACCCAGCATCTCAGACTGAGCGGTCCACAGGGAATTCCAAATGTCTGCCAGCTCATCACACTTCCAAAAAATATGTTCCCAGCTACCTCTTTCTTGCCTATGACACCTCCAACATTTGCTATCCACTTGAGGAAAAATCCTTTGTAGTCTACTTTGGGTATAAAAATACCTATGTAAACATTTCCAGGCAAAGATCCTAAATCTTTTAGATTTTGTTGCATATTTGGGAGATATGCATATATCCCCCATTGACTCTTTGTGAATTGTTCATCCAATCTCTCTTCCCAATCCTTTCTAAGCTCCTCTGATTTATTCTTAAAATTATCATGCAATATTTTATGTGCTTTACTAATTATTCCCTTTTTTTACGGCAGCTTCTGTTCTACATTTAAGTAAAAACTCTACCAGTGCTGGTCTTTTATTTAGGAGCCCCCTATTTCTTTCTCTTTGCCTGTACTCTGATATCAATCCTTGATAGGGAAGGCAATCTCTAGCCTCCAGTCCAAATAAATTCTTGGCCTTTTACCATTCTATTACCTTTCCCTTTCTAGTTATTTGCTCCCAGTACCTTGGTTCCTTTGCCAATTTTCTCCAATAAATTCCAGCCCTCTCTTGCCTATTATCTGTATCCCTGACAACAGTCAATCCTATCAACAAAATCTCTTTTCTCCATTCTCGTACTGGTGTGGTTCTTAGAATACTCCTGCTATTTTATGAATATAATACTCTGTATGATTTTGGTTGTTTTCCTTAAGAGTACATCCAAAAGCCCAATCTCTCCTTATTTATTGAGCTTCCTCCGTGTGTCAGCATAATTCATTTCCACTTTGAATTGTAGTTTTCTGCTTGTGCTATGTATAGCCTTAAACTTATAATTTTGATTTTTTTATTAGTACCTATTTTACTTCACAAGTAATATGAGAAAATTTTGCATGCTGATGTGGGAGAGATTTGTTTCTTTTTCTGTATCACAAGCTGGAAGACCTAATATGCAAAATTCACACATACCTAAATGACAAGGATTTCTTTCTTGGACTGTGCCACAAAGTCTGGATACTTTATTCATTTATTTATTGTTTCAGATGTGGCATAGTCATTTATCAAAATTCACGGCTGATAGTCTGTAATATCTGCATCTGTACCAGACATCTCTTGGAGCTTTTACAAGGGCTTTTTAAGATAACTCCGATATGGTAGGAGGACTAATGGAATGAAAGACTGATCAATCATATTTTTGTTCAGTTGAAAAAAAATAACAGAAATTCTACTAGTCATTAACTGACTCACCCCCTACAGCTCTGATCTTGCGCTTTCATTCCTGCAGTACTAGCTCTGTGATCTGTCTTGTTTCATTCAAGCCTCCAGCTTTTGAAAGACACGGCACAGTGTTTTTTTTTTTTTTCACTGTGATGTAATCATGTTACTGAATTTGTTATATTCCATTGCTGCGGTTAAACACTTAGTGTTTACTCTTACACATTTAAAATGTGTAAGATTACTTTAACTGGACAAGTTAAGGCAAAGAGTTGCTTTATTCATTGAGTTGAAAATACTTTCTCATTTTAACTTTTGAGTTCCATACAGTTGCTGTCTAGCCTGCTGACAGATAGGGATACAACACCTCATTGTTCACTACCAGTAGGTGTCAGAGTTACATAGACTAAATGATTATTCCATTGTATTGCCTTTCGCTGTGAAAAGTACAGTAAATCTTTACAAGGTGTAATAAGAACTCACTGGACATCGACTTCATGTGCAGTTTATTTCACAAGTATTTTGTGTGCATAACATTGTAGAAGCTACCAAATGGGCTCCTTTGCTCGCATTCAGAAGTAATACAAGTTGGTTGCACAGTCCAGAAGTAGGGCAGGTTTTGCCATGGCTGTGCTACAGTGGGAATGTGCAAGCCCAGATGTTATGGTTTACTGTTAACATTTATTCAGATTGAATAGTGTATGTTTGTAAATATACTTGCCATAACAGTAGATGTTTGAGTAATTGTTACTTGGACAGTAAAGCAAGTGTTATTCCTTTTCCCCTTAGAAATGGTATATTATTTTATTACAGTGTTTTATTGTATAAACACATCTTCATCTAGCAGTATTTTGTTATGCTTAGGATAATGACTTAATACATTCACTAGTCACTATAAGTGTAAGAAGTGGGTTTCTTTAGCTCCGAGCAATACTGTCCATTTAAGAGTGCCTTGTAAACAACTAAACTTCCATGGAACACAGGTGTGAGACCAGCAGTGGTCCTTATGGTAACAAAGGTACAGCTGACAAAAAGGCTAGTCAGCTAGAAGTCGCATAAGGTGGTTAAACTCAAGATAGTATGGTTTACTTTACTTTTGTTGCATCAACCTGTCTTAAAAAATCTACTGTTTTGGTAAGTGTACTCTCACAAAACTGTACTTTGTCAAATGTAATTAAAAAAGTACAGCTAATTTGTTTAGCAAACAATTTAGAATACTTGTCTTGGAAGTAGAAAGAGTGCATAAAATTCATGGCTGTGCACTACAACTGCAGTAATCTGTTAGTCATTTCATTTTTATACTTGAGATTTACTTGTTTAATTATTAGAGATCATGTATATGATAGGACCGTGTAGAAGTAAATTAACTGAAGGATTCCATCCCCTAATGCATATTCATTTGCTGATTACAGTTTAAGTGCAGTACCTACATGAGTATTGGTTCATTACTCTTTTAAATATCATTTTGTGACCAGTTATATTATCTCAACAGTTCTATTCACTCATTGCCATTTATTGGGGTCAAAAAATCCTTCAACAATCCTAGGTAGGGTACTGCACCTGAATTCTGCATTATTCATTTCCAGAGAAAAAGACCAACTTTTTTTTCACTTCACTGTCTAACAACCATCAACTTTCCCATGATTGATCAGCCTATTTTTCTCCTTAGGATGAGATAGTTACAGTAAGCTGTCATCCAGTCAGCCTTCAGAGGTTTTTGCTTGACAGTTTAAGTTCTCACTCCCTGACTTCTGACATGTCACTTGAGGGAGTACCTGAAATGCCTTCCCCTACAACAGCTCAGTTCACTCTTACAGATGCTCTCCAAAAGGCCACAATATATTACAGCTTGCAGACCCAAGAACATATCCCAAGCCCTATTTCCTGTATGCTATACTCTTGCTTCACTGTGGGAGTCAAAAATGGACTGGGCTTTTCCTTCCATCTAAAATGGGTAAGTGTGTTGGTGGCTCAGTTCTGTCCTCTATAGTTGCCTGCTTCATTGCCAAAACTGGTAATCAAGCCCTGGACATCTGGGTTGTAGTCAGGCATGCATCTGTTTAAGCTACTGATCTGAAACGATCTAATTACTTTTTGTGTGAGATAAAAGTCTGTATCCTTAGCTTCCTGTGTGAGACCTATTCTGTTTCAAAGTTTCATTTTAGCTGACCAAAGAAGAGAACTTGTCTGCATAAGTATCACAGGCCTTAACCAGATCAGGGGAGGTACCTGTACTTGGCAAGTGTCAAGGTTCCCAGTAACAAGAAAGCCATGAATCGGTTCACAAAACTAAAACAAAGACAGCTGGATGACTACCTTCAACCTCATCTTAATGTGCGCTCTATTTTGCTTGGCATTGTGGTGCAGAAGGATGAAGATCTGACTGACACAAGAGCAACTGTGGTTTGAGTAATGGCTTGCAGCAATGGAAGAGCCAGGCAGAGAGGGAGGGGAATGAGGAGATGTAGCCTGCTCACCTCTTCCAGGGATGGAGGATGTGTACTAGCATTCTCTGAGCACACAGCAGCCCATTCCTTATCCCCTCCCCTCCCCTTGTGAACAGAGTATGTGCATAGGTGTAGGACATTTAGAAAGTGTCTTAAACCATCCGTGATATGGCTGTAAATGATGGCACCCCCCACCCCCACCCAGTCGACCCGAGCCCCTGGTTATTGGGAACAAGTGGATTGATTGTCCAGGAAGGTGCTGATGACTATTAGGCAGTGGGGACTAATACCTGAAAAAATGTGCTCTGTATTACTCCCCAAATCATCAAGTAAACATAGAAGATGCAGAATTAAATAGGCATCACTTCATTTTAACTAGAGTGCTTCCTTTCTTTTTTTCCATAATTGGAAAGATTTAAATTGTTTCCTGATTCTTTTTCCTCACTGCCTATCAGTCATCAATCACCACTAAACCAGTTGATCCATTTTTTTCCCTGTTCAGTGAGGATGATATTTCAAAAGTACTACTATAAAGAATGGCACAGATAAGTCACCACCTGTTTGAAATGGCAAAGTATCCAAAATGAAGATACATTTTTTGATAAAACACTAAAAGCAGATGACAACAGCATTGAACTCATTTGCATTTCTGCATCAGACGTGAACCAAAACATCCCAAGCAAACCTTTGATTTCTGCCCATGTAGTGTGAGCATCACCCAAAATCCCTTGACCCAGAAATCACCTGAAAGATATACAGGTGGCGGCAACAACAGGAACAAAAGGAAATTTAAAATTTAAACTGAATGTACAAATATCCCACAGCATGTACAGTATTATGCTAATAGTGACAGACTTATACAGGGATAGCAAATAGCCAGTAAGGGGTGGGACTGGATAACACAGGGAAGGGTAGCTAAGTCTCTGTCATGCCATGTAATGTGAAAAAATACAATTAAGAGGGTTTATAGTTTGCCTTATTGAGCAGACCCTTAAGGGGAAACCTGTTCAGTCAAGGATTGTTTATTATTTATTTATTTATTGACATTTGTTTTGTATTTTGGATTGTAAAGAAAGATGTTATGTTGTCCCCATCTCACCTTCATTCTTGCTTGGTGGGTTCGGTGATGATACTCTGTTCCGACTCGGCCATATCCTAAAGGTCGAGAGCTGCCACTGGCTCGAGGCTAGACCCTATCCCAACATGCCTAGCGAAAGTTACCCAGATCTCATTTGCCGCTTGAAGCTTCAGGATCGTCTGCGACAGGCTAAGTTTTACTTTTTCTTATTTTTTGCAAGAATCTTGATATTTTCTTAATTGTAGTATTCCTTGTAGTTGGGGGTTGCTAACTGTTTAGGTACTTCCTATCTATTGCCCTAATTTTTGCTGTTTGTTGTTGAGGCCGTTGTTTCCTTCTCTCAGGCCTACTAATCCCCCACAAATCCATTTTAGTTAGAGAATTCATTTCTCCCCTTCAGCCCATTTTAGTTTGAGGGCATCTCTCCCCCCCCCCCCTATTTTTTTTACTTTCCCTTTTTCAAGGGGAGCTCGCCGTTTAAGTTGGAGGCATCTCCCCGGTCGGAGGGGTTGTCTTTTAACTTAGAGATTTTCCTCCTTCTGTCCCTTGTTTCACATCTGCTAAAAAAATAAATAAATACCCTGTCCTTTTCGCTGTTTTTTCTTCTGCTACTGTTATTAATAATTGTTGTGGTAGTTACTCTGGTTTATCAGACATGTCCAAGGAGTCAACAAAATAATCCAAGCCTTCAAGATTAAAAAAATGTGATTCCTGCACTCGGAAGATGTTATTGAATGATGGCCATACTAGCTGTGTGTACTGCCTGGGAGCCATGCACCTGCAGGACTCTTGTTCCATTTGTCATGCTTTTAGCTCTAGGGTCCTGAAGGAATGGAAAAAAAAGTTGATTCTAAGAGGGTTACTGAAAGCGCCCTTTGAGGCACATATGGAAGGGGATCAGGCAGGCAAATCAGATGGGCCCTCCAAGAAAGCATCTTCATCGGCTCGGAGCTCGGAACCGTCGAAGGCTCATGACAAGCAAACAAGTTTGTTGGATCCGAAGTCAGTCAGGCCCAACAAGACACGATCTCCTTTGGTTCCTCCAGTGTCCTTGGAACCGACCAGGAGCCATAAAAGAAACCGGTCTCTCTCCCTGGAGCCAGTGCACTCTGTACTGCAGTCTCCTCTGCTCCAGTCTTTGACAGGTAGGCACCGCTTGTCCACCCATTCCTCTCGATCATCCAGGAGCATTTTTGATGATTATGTGGAGAGGGTGGTGAAGAGGTTACTTAAGACTCCAGCCTTGGCAAAGATTTTATCGAGCCCAGCCCATATGGATGTGGAGCCGACTGTCCAACCTACTTTGTCGTTGATTCCTCCTTTGATTCATTTGAGTTTGGAGCTGGAGTGCATGGAAGTCATAGTGGTGGAACCGTCGGACCCAAAAAACACTGGTCTCCTGAGTCCGTCTGCTCCGATCTCTTTGATACCACCTTCTGTCGAAGGATCTGGGGGTCAAGACTCCCTCATCGGCTCTGGAGGGGGAGAGCGGGATCGGACCCTTGTTGGTTCCTGTTTCGGCGCAGGTGAGTTTGGCTCCTACATCAGTCTTGGGGTCATCACCCTTGGTGCGGGGGACATCTCCAGGCTCTTCGGAGCCGGAAACTCTCTTGGGCTGGGATTGTGGTGCTTTCGATGTGATGTGTGTTGTCCTCCCAGACCACTCCACCCTCTGCTTCAGTTGCTATGTCCACTTCAGAGCCGGTGTCTACCTCCACACCACCCCTCCATCCAAAGCGTAGGGAGCCAATGCTTCAGGACGCCCCTTCGGGTGACCCCCCCCTTCTGAAACCTCCCCAGAGTACCCCTCTGAAGAGGTCCTTCGGAGGAGGACTTGTAAGAGGAAGCATATAGACACCCCCTGAGTCTCTCACTTCAGACATGGATTTGGAGGACTCAGAAGGGTCCCCATGGTCCCCCTTGGAGGATGTCTCATTTTCAGACATCCTGGAAATCCTCCGGCAGTGGGGTGGCTGGAAATCCCATCTGAAGATAAGTCTGTGTACCTGGAGGCATTTGGCTCCCGACACTCCACCTCTTGGGTGTCTCATTCTTTCGACCAGCTACTGGGGGTGGTCAGTCGAAAGGCATAGAGCTCTCCAGAATCTATGGAACCGGTTCCTAGGAAGCCCAATAAATTTATTACAGTGCCAGAGGACAAGCTTTTCCTGACTAAGGGTGTTCCAGTTGATGCTATGGTGGTTGCGGCAGCCACAAAGAAGGAATTAGCAGAAACGTCTTTGCCCATCTGCTGAACAAGGAGTACCGTACGATGGACAGATATGGGAAGCGTGCGTTTTCATCAGTGGCCTTTACCCTTAGGTCACTGAATTATTTGTCCCATTTCACCCATCTACAGAGGGATCTCCTGAAAGAGCTGGGAGATACTCTTCAAGATCCTACAGCTGCAGGGGCTTCAGATAAGACTGCTTCCCAGCTTGCGACCTTGTCTTCTATAGTCAACTCCTCCATGCAACTCATCTCTTACACAGCCGATGGAGTGAGCAGGGTAGCAGGCACAGGAACTGCCTTACGAAGACATTCCTGAATGCACCTTACGAGTTTGCGGAGCCCTTCAAGTCCTCCTTTACCAAATTCCCATTTGATGACTCGTCATTGTTTGGGCCCAAGGTAAAAGAGACTCTTACCAGGTGCGAGCAAGATGGCAAAACTCTCTCTGCTCTGGGCGAACGTTTCTCTGCCCCTACTAGGCCTTATCCCAAAGGTTAAAAAGGTGGGAAAATGTGGTTCCGGAAATCTCAAGGAGCTTCGCCTGATGCATGTGGTGATTTTTCCACCAGGGGCAGAGGGGGAAGTAATAACGGGAGATGCCACCCTTGTGACAGAGAGATTCCTTAGAATCAGGTCAGCAGAGCTGCGTTCTCTGGTAGGCCCTTCCAGTGCTCCTGAAAGGAGGCCCGCCTCTCCACCTGTGGAGGCAGTCAGGGGCAGATTGTCACTGTACCCAGAAGCCTGGCAAAGTATCACAAAAGACACATGGGTACAGTCGATAATATCCAGGGGATACAGTATTAATTTCTCCATGCTACCTCTTCCCAGAAAACAAAAATTAATCCCAGATGTGCCACCCAATCTACAGGATCAAGCAAACCTAGAAGTTCAAAGGTTGCTAGAAAAACAAGCCATCTAAGAAGTCCCCACAGACCAAATCGGATCTGGAACTTACTCGAGGTTCTTTTTAGTTTCAAAGAAACTGGGAGCCAGTAATTATCAGTTCAGAGCTCTGCTCGTTGGTCTCACTACAGCCCCCAGAGTGTTCACCATATGCATGGGCAGTAGTTACAGCTCACCTGAGGTGTCTAGGATTCTGGGTGTTTCCATATCTAGACAACTGGCTCCTTACTGCCACCACCTAGCATCTTCTAATCATAGCAAGGGACACCACAATTTGTCTCTGCTCATAGTTGGGTATCACGATCAGCTATGAAAAATCTGCCTTGTTGCCCTGTCAGCAAGTTACATTTATAGGGGCAGATCTAAATACAAAAGATATGATCGCTAAATTGCCTCAGGAGAGAGTGTCAGCCATAAAACATCAGGTGTCAGTCTTGATCAGGAGAAAAAAGATTTATCCTCAAAGTGCTAGGCTCAAAGGCAGCAGCAGTAACACTAGATGATCGTGTTTCACTGTTGCAGTCATCACACTTGGGTTATCTGCCTGCAGGTAGCCCTCAGTCATCCCAAATACCAGAGTCTTGGGATTTCTCCATCAGATGTTGTCACCTCTTCCATGACGTCAGGTCGTCAGGGATATAAAACATGCAGCCGATGCCATTACATCAGTCTTTATTGCCGAGAGGAGCCCGAAGCAGAAGCAGTTCGCAAGTGCCAGTCGGACGCTACCTGAAATTTTCATTTTTTCGAATTTCAGACCTGAATTCTTCTAAAGCTAAGTACCCCATTGCAGATTCTTTTTTCTTGCTCTAACTGATGTCAGAAAAAATTAACAATTGTCTTGCCTGTGGAAAGCAAATACCTCACAGAGATTTTAATTCGTACTGCATCACCTGTTTAGGCCCAGACCATGACATCCCTCGCTGTCAGTTTTGTGCCTTGTTTAACACCCGAACCATTCGTCGTCAGGCTATTTTTGTAGATAAATTCTTTCACTGTTGTTCTCCGTATTCCGAAATGGCTTTGGTAAGCCATCCGACTACCGATCTTCTGAAAAAGCACAAAGACAGAGACAGACCCATAGGTCAAAAACTGCCGACAACACTTCCGTTAAGCTAGTCCCCATTCCGCCGGTACTCAGTGAGGCACCTTTGGGAACTCTGATGCCCACTTCTACAGATTCGCAGGCCTCTGCTGAGACCCATTCGGAGTCCGGTATGCCACGAGATGCTTCTTCGACTATGGAACCTGAGGATGTCTCTACCTTGGATGGGTCCGGAGCCGCTGTGCAGGCATCGGCTTCTGAGGGTGTATTCTGACCTACTGATATTCATATTAAACCGACAACTTAATTTCCAACTAAAACTACCGAGTTTCTCAGGCCCAGAGTTCGCACTACACCTAGAAAACCAACGTCCAAAGCGCATGCTCAAGCTCCCATGCCACAAAAACAAATGCTTAGAATGGCTGAAGACCTTATTACTCTAATTAGGGGAAGCCAGCCTTCTCCTGCCAAAAGACAAAGAATTGAATTTCCGTCTGATTCTACAGACCAGGAGTCTGATGACTCTGACCCTTCTGATTACCAGGACATACCGATATCTACCTGAGGATTCAGATTCAGAGGAATCCATTCCCTCTTCCTCCCCTCCAGAGGATTTTTCTTTTAGTGAAACCTTGCATTCCTTAAAAGAGCATTTCCACTGGGAATGCCAGGACTATCCTCAGTCCAAAAAGAGACTGAGGGAATTTTTAGATTTGCCTCAGCACAGGCCTCTAGCTATACCCCCTGTCCTGGATATTGTAGATGATGTCTTCTTGGAGTCCAGTCTTACTCCTGACACCTTACCAGCAGCTCCTAGAAAACCTGACAGGCACTACAGAGTACCTGACTCTCACATATCTCTCTTTAAGAATCCTACTGTGGATCCAGAGACCATTTCCCAGGGACCTAAAGGCATTAAGGCTGCTACAGCCTAAAACCCTATCCCTTCAGACAGGGATTCTAGAGCTTTAGACAGATGGGGTAAGAAGGTATATACCTTTGTAACTCTGGCCATCAGGGCTCTGAATTGCCAGTTTTACATGTTGAAGTACCAGCAACATATTATGGAATTAAACAAAAAATGGTGTTACTTCCAGATTGTGCAGAAAATAAAGATTTGCAAGAGTTAATGCATTCTGCAAACCAAGTTAGTAAACATACTTTGCAGTGTGGGATGTTCATCATGTTACACTGCTGCAGTCATCACACTTGGGTTATCTGCAGTCAGGCGGTCCCACAGTCGTCCCGAGTTCCAAAGTCTTGGTCTGGTGTCGGTTGCTGTCGCTTCTTCCCTGACGTCAGTGCGACAGTGGTATAAAAGAGGCAGCCGACGCCATTTTCTCCAGTCTTTCTTGCTGTGCGGTGCCCGAAGCAGAAGCAGTTCGCAAGTGCCGGTCGGCTGACTCCTGAGATTTTAAAATCGAATTTCAAACAGAAGTCTTCAATAAAGCTAAGTACCCCATTGGGGAACCTTTTCTTGCCTCAGTCCGATGTCAGAAAAAGTTAATAATTGCATTTCTTGTGGGAAGAAAATACCTCATAAGGATTTTCATTCTTATTGTATCCCTTGCCTAGGCCCAGACCACAACGTCACAGGTTGTCGGTTTTGTGCTAGGTTTAACAAACGAACTATTAAACGTCTGTTTGATTTCGCTCAACATTATTTTGGTAGAAAATTTAATTATACCATGCCGTCGGAGCAACCGACGACTGGGATGCATAAAAAGCTCAAAGATAAGGATAGGCAGCCAAGACCCAAACCAGACACCGAGGCCTCTGCTAGGCCAGTCGCCGGTTCTCCGGTTTTCAGTGAGGCGCGTATGCAGCCCCTGGCGACCGCTGATTTAGAACTCCAGCCTGCATCCAACTCCCAAGCGGAGATTGCAGGGCCTCCAGAGCCTTTATCTTTAGGCCCTACCAACTCCATGGCTGATGGGGATTCTGGTGCAGTTGAAAGCCCATCAGTTGCTGAAGGTGTCTTCAGACCGACTACACTTACTATTAAATCCTTTGCAAAACTGAAACCTCCATTAAAGTAAGGAAGCCTGTACAGCAGTCTCCAGTGCAAGGCCCCATGCCTAAGAAACAGATGCTTAAGATGGCCGAAGACTTAATTACCCTAATCAGGGGTTCCCATCCCCCACCTGACAAAAGGCCTAGACAGGAAGAGGACTACGCTTCCTCTGACCAGGTTTCAATTACCTCAGATTCTTTTGAGGAACAGGAGTACTCTTTTCCCCCTTATGAAGACTCTGATGTTGAAGAGTCTATTGCTTCAGCATCTCCCCCAGAAGACTACTCTTTTGGGGAAACTTTACATACCATGAGGGAACATTTCCACTGGGAAGGCCAGGATTACTCTGATTCTAAGAAAAGGCTCCGAGAGTTCCTCTTACTACCCCAGCACAGACCCCTTGCTATTCCACCTGTTAGACATTATGGATGATGTTTATTCAGAATCTAGCCTTAACCCAAATTCATTACCTCCTGCACCAGCCAAACCAGACAGATACTACAGAGTCCCTGACTCACATAAATTCCTATATAAAAACCCTGTTGCTGACCCAGAAACCATTTCCCAGGGTCCCAAAGGGGTTAAGGCCTCTATTGCTAAAAATCATGTACCGTCTGAAAGGGATTCTAGAGCACTAGACAGATGGGGAAAGAAAGTATATACCTCAGCTACTCTAGCTATGAGGGCCTTAAATTGCCAGTTTCACATGCTGAAATATCAACAATATTTGATGTCTCAAAACAAAAAATGAGCACTCATACAGAGCAGCCTAATTACAAGGAAATGCAAGATTTGTTGTATGCAGCAGAACAAGTGGGAAAACATACTTTGCAATGTGAATTTGATTCATTGGAAGCTTCTTGCAGAGCAGCTGTAACAGGGTCTGTCATTCGTAGGCATGCTTGGTTAAAAGAACAAACTTTACCTGATCATGTTAAAGCAAAGTTATTGGATACACCCTTACAGCAGGATGTTTTATTTGGTGTGAAAGCAGAAGAGGTTTTATAGAAAATGGAGGATAAGGCAAAATCTATGCAAATGGTCAAGGATTTTTTCAGGTCTAACCCCCTCGTTTCAGCAGAAGTTGGCCAACCAAAAACTGGTCCTTTCCAACTTCTGACAGACCTCAGAGGGGCACAGACTCCCAAGGGGCAGAGATCAGCCACAAGGCTCTTACAAGCCACAACAATGGGGTGCCACAACCCAGAAAGGGGGAGAAGACAGGTCTCAAACTATCAGAAGGCAATCACAATGACTTACCCCTCAGACTGCCAAGCAAATCACTCTTGGCAGCTCCCTTGGGAGGAAAACTTGCACTTTTTGCAGACAGTTGGCACATCATCACAAAAGACAAATGGGTCCTAAATATTGTAACTCAAGGATACAGGTTCCACTTTCACACTTTACCAAGGATAAAAGGAATGCCAAACCTGCCATCAAATCAACGGGCAGAGGCTCAAAGACAAATTACAGCACTCATGGACATGAGAGACATTCAACATGTTCCTACACAGGAGCAAGGACAAGGATTTTACTCAAGACTCTTTCTTGTTCCCGGAAAGGACAAAGCCTGGAGACCCATTCTGGACCTTTCATTTCTAAACACATACCTGGAAGTACCCAAATTCAAGATGCTCACACTACAGCAACTTCTTCCCATGCTGGGCAAGAAGGCTTGGCTAGTAACGTTGGACCTCAAGGAGGCATACCTGCATGTCCCCATCAGACAAAATTGCAGAAGATACCTCCGATTTATAGCAGGAACAACTCATTACCAATTCTCTGCACTACCCTTTGGCTTGTCTATTGTGCCCAGGGTCTTCACAAAATGCCTGGCACCAGTAATTGCATACTGCAGACAGAGGAATCCAAATATATCCATACCTGGACGACTGCTTTATTCAAGCAGATAGCAAGGACATTCTTTTATAACATTTGGCATTTGTAAAAAAAAAACCTACTAAGTTGCCTAGGGTACACAGTAAACGAAAAGAAGTCAAAACTAGTGCCCTCAAAAGACATAATATTCCTGGGTGCCAGCTTAAAAACAACGGCCCAGATGGCTTATCTCACGCCAGGCAAGCAAGGGCAACTGAATCAATACTTCAAACTGATGCAACAAAGACCCAACTCCCTGCAAGAAAAATTCTGCAGGCCTTGGCATTCATGGCATCTTGCATACTACTAATACCATATGCCAAACTGCATATGAGGAAATTACAGTGGTACCTGAAAAGCGTATGGACTCAACACAGCCACAGCTTGGAAACAATAATACCACTAATTCCCTGCCTTCAACAGGAGTTTCTATGGTGGACTGAGGCATGTCACCTCAACAAGGGTCAGCCTTTCACCTTGCCCACAGCCAAGCAAACAATGACAACAGATGCATCGGATTACGCCTGGGGAGCACACATGGCAGGACAGTGTATTCAGGGCAAATCGTCTGCAGATCAAATGCATCTCCACATCAATCAAAAAGAGATGCTAGCTGTACAAAAATGCCCTAACAGCTTTCAAGGACCTCCTACATCCAGGACAACTTCTAATAAAGACGGACAACATCACAGTAATGTACATAAACAAGGGGGCACACATTCCTTACCTCCTATGCAGGCAAGCAATGACCTTGTGGAACACAGCAATGACCTACCAAGTTCAACTACAAGCACAATTCCTGCCAGGAAAGAAAAATACATTGGCAGACAAACTAAGCAGAAATATCATGGATCCTCACGAGTGGAAACTAGACCCACAAGTATTCACAATGATAACTCAAAAATGGGGGAGCCCAGACATAGATCTGTTTGCCTCCCCCCAAAACTACCAACTGCAAAAGTTTTGCACAAGGACATACCACACTCTAGCTTGGAAAGTGGACGCCTTCTCATTCAGTTGGAACAGACTAACAGTGTATGCCCTTCCTCCACTGCCTCTTCTGGCAAAGGTGCTGCTAAAAGCCAAATTAGAGAGGCCACAAATTATACTCATTGCTCCAGACTGGCCACGCCAACACTGGTATCCAATATTAAGGAAACATGGCTCAAGGCCCACCATGGATTTTACCTCAAATTCCTCACCTGCTGACTCAGCCAAACAATCAGATTCTACACAGCCAGCTCAAGACTATATCTGGCTGCATGGCAGATTATCTAAACAACCAGTCAGCACTTCTCTCTACAGCTGTTATGGATGTCATTTTGGAGGCCAGGAGACCCAGCACCAGGAAAACATACTCAGACAAATGGAAAAGATTCTGCACCTGGAACCAGGCTTAAGGCCAAAATCCTCTTGTCCGAAATATTCCTCAGATTCTGCAATATTTAACTGAGATGTTGCACAAAGGCCTTTCCTTTTCGTCTATAAAGATCCATGCTTCAGCTATTTCAGCTCATTACAACACGGATCCTCCTTTTTTTCACATCCATTATTAAGACAGTACCTCAGAGGGGCTAAGAACATAAGACCGCCCCAAAGAGCACCAACACCAACTTAGGACCTCAATTTTGTTTTGGAAAAACTTACACTACCGCCCTTCGAGCCAGCTTTTTCAGCTGATTTACAGTTTTTATCTTGGAAAACTGCCCTGCTGCTAGCAATAACTTCAGCACGAAGAGTCTCAGAGCTATAGGCCCTAATGGCAGTGGAGCCTTTCATCATTTTTCATCAAGACAGAGTCTCTTTACGAACTAACCCTTCCTTTATGCCAAAGGTAGTATCCAGTGTGGCTCTAAATCAAACCATTCATTTACCCACCTTTTATCCGAACCCCCAGAATAAAGGGGAAAGGCTCCGACACTCTTTGGACATTCACAGGCAATTACGTTTCTACTTGGATAAAACAAAGGTTTTCAGAAAATCTGATCAGCTCTTTGTATCCTATGCTGCAGGATCTCAAGGAAAGCCTATATCAAAACAGACCATTTCAAAATGGATAGGACATTGTATCCGTTTCTGTTACACACACCATGGGAAACCTGTACCTGGTAACATTAGGCCTCATTCCACCAGGGCTACAACAACATCAGTAGCCTTCCTCAGAGGGGTACCAACCAAGGATATTTTGGAAGCTGTAACTTGGAGTTCAGTGCACACCTTTACCAAGCACTACCACTTACCTCTATACTCAAAAACCAGAGCTGGCTTTGCCACTGCAATTTTGCAGGGCCTACTAGCTTCTCCAAACCCTGTTTAGTACCAACCGCCCAGCCTTAGCTTTGGGATTCAACCCAAGTGTGATGACTGCAACAGTGTAACATGATGAACATAGTACAGTTTTGTACCTACCATAAATGTAAATGTTCGAGTGTTCACACTGCTGCAGTCCAGGTTACCCTCCCACCTTCCCCTTTTTTCACTTGGGTTTTATCTATAGCTCCCGGTTTATACAATCTCTAAGATGTATTTCTATATGGTGTATTTGCTTACAGCTGTAGCTATTGTTTTCTACTTATGTAATTTACTTAGGATTATGTATTGCCTTCCTATTTGGGGGCACCTGACATCTGGGGCAAGAAAAACTGAAGAAAATGGCGTCGGCTGCCTCTTTTATACCCCGGTCGTACTGACATCAGGGAAGAAGCAACAGCAACCGGCGCCGGACCAAGACTTTGGAACTCGGGCCGACTGCGAGACCGCCTGATGGCAGATAATCCAAGTGTGATGACTGCAGCAGTGTGAACACTTGAACATCTAAATTTATGGTAGGTACAAAACTGTACTTTTCCAACTCAAAACCAGGGAGTGATAAGCCACCCCCTTATGGAAAAAGTTCACAGTGACTTTCCAATTATCCTTCCCAGCCATGCCCGAGTACTTGCGCCCCTAGGAGGAAAACCCATTTTTTTGCATGAAGGGCGGATGTCCATTACTCAGGACTGATGGGTTGTAAACATTTTATCACAGGGATACAGATTCTACTTCCACTCACTGCCAACACCAAGCGGGTTGCCAGTCCTTCCTCCAAACCAATGGGCAGAGGCTCAAAAGCAAGTACTTTCCCTTCTCCATATCAGGGCTATTCAGCCTGTTCCAATTGAACAAAGGGACAGGGTTTCTACTCCAGACTGTTCCTGATGCCCAGAAAAGGGAGCTGTTGGCACCCTATCCTGGATCTATCAATTCTCAACACCTTTCTGGTAGTCCCAAAATTCAAAATGCTTACACTGCAACAGCTTCTTCCTATGCTAGCCAAGGATGCCTGGTTAGTCACCCTAGACTTAAAAGAACCTTATCTGCACATCCCCATAAGGGAGTCTTGCAGGAAATATCTACATTTCAGGGCAGGCACTATCAGTTCTCTGCACTTCCCTTTGGCTTCTCAACTGTGCCCACAGTATTCACAAAATGCCTGGCTCCAGCCATTGCATACTGCATGCAGAGAAATATTCAAATGTATCCATACTTGGATGATTGTCTGATTCAGGCGGACAGTCAGGAATTGCTACTTCAGCACCTGGCATTTGTAAAAAGCCGCCTTCACTGTGATACACCATCAACGAAAAGAAATCACAACCGGTGCCCAGCCAACAAATTGTATTCCTGGGAGCAAGCTTGAACACAACTTCCCAGATGGCATTCCTCACTCCAGAAAAGCAGGTCCATTTGACAAACTATTTCAAACTAATGGCCAACAAAACCCAGCCATCTGCAAGGAAAATACTGCAAGCCCTAGGGTTCACGGCCTCGTGCATTCTGCTAATTTCATATGCAAGACTGCATATGAGGAAACTTCAGTGATACTTAAAAAGTCTCTGGTGTCAACATTTTCAGGACCTGGAAACAGTGATTCCTGTCATACCTTGCCTAAGGGCAGAGTTCCTTTGTTGGGCAGAAGCATGCAACCACAACAAGGGACTTCCTTTCACTCAACCCCTCGCCACCCAAACCCTGACAACAGACACATCAGACTATGCATGGGGGGCTCACATGGCAGGCAAATGCATTCAAGGCAAATGGAGCCCAGAACAAATTCCCATGCATATCAATCAAAAAGAGATGCTAGCTGTACAGAATGCTCTTTTAGCCTTCAAATACCTTATCTTGCCGGGACAACTCCCGATAAAGACAGACAACACCACAGATGTTCTTCATCTCACATTGCTGCAGTCCTTACATATGGGGTAGTCCGCTGTCCTCGGTCGGCCCGAATACCAAAGTATTAGGCTGACGTCGGTCATGGGCGCTCAGATCTGACATCAGAGCGTCAGGGTATAAAAGCGCATGACCGACGTCATATCCTCAGTCTTTTTTGCCGCATGGTCCGATGCAGAAGCAGCGTTGCAAGTGCCGTTCGGCGTTCTGAAATTTTCGAATTCTGAGTTTCAGACCGAATCCAAGTTGGGCTAAGTACCCCGTTGGGGAATATTTTTGTTTTTTCTTGCCTCTGTTAATTCCGGATGTCAGAAAAAGTGAATAATTGTATTTCTTGTGGGAAACAGATACCGCATAGGGATTATCACTCTCTTTGCATTCCTTGTTTGGGACGGACCACGGCGTGAGTCGGGTGTCGGTTTTGTGCTAGGTTTAATAAGCGCACTATAAAAAGAAGGTTAGATTGTGCTAGGTTAGTCTTTGGTAAGCGGTGTAATTATAATATGCCGTCGGATCCTCCGGCGCCCGCTTCCAAGAAGCGCAAAGACAAATCCTTGAAACCTAGACAGGTTGATTCGTCCGTTTGGACGCCGGTCCTGCAGAAACTACAGTGGAGCAGGTGGATCCGCTGAAGTTTCTGTTGAGTCTCAGGGGGAAACTTTGATTTTGCAGGATGTGGCCTCTCAGGAGTCAGGTCAAGCTGAAGGGGCCTCTCAGGTTACTGTTCTCCCTTCTATGCCTAAGGTGGTTAGGCCTTCTGCTACTATTTCTAAGGCTTCTTCTAAGGGCAGGTCTGTTTTGCCTTCCTCTGGTGTCCCTCCAGGTACTTCAGGGTCTGTGCCTAAAAAGCACATGCTTAAAATGGCAGAAGATTTGATTACTTTAATTAAAGGTTCTATGCCCCCTCCTGATAAGAGGCCCAGGGTGGAGCCAGAGTTGGAAAGTTTGGATCAGGCCTCAGATGACTCAGACTCTTCTGCTGAAGATTTTCAAGATTTTCCCCCTTATTCGGATTCTGATGCAGAGGATTCCACTCCTTCTGCTTCTCCTCCAGAGGATTTTTCATTTTCAGAAACTCTGCATTCCATGAGGGAGCATTTTAAATGGGAAGGACAGGATTTCTCTAATTCACGGAAGAGGCTTAGGGAATTCTTGTTTTTACCACAGCATAGACCCTTGGCTATACCTCCTGTTTTGGATGATGTTCAAGATGTTTTCTCGGAGGCTTCCCTTAATCCAGATTCTTTGCCTCCTGCGCCAGTTAAACCGGACAGGTATTACAGGGTGCCTGAGGCTCATAAATATCTGTATAAGAGTCCTAGGGCGGACCCAGAAACTATTAGTCAGGGGCCTAAGAGTGTTAGAGCTTCTGTTGTAAAGAATCCGGTTCCTCTAGATAAGGAAGCTAGAGCTTTGGATAGATGGGGTAAGAAGGTGTATACCTCTTCTACTTTAGCTATGAGGGCTTTAAATTGCCAGTTTCATATGTTGAAATATCAGAATTTCCTCCTTTCTCAGCTAAAATCTAAAGTGGATGCTTTGGCAGAGGGCATAGAGTGTAAAGAATTGCAAGATTTAGTACATGTCTCTGAGCAGGTGGGTAAGCATTCTTTGCAGTGTGGTTTTGATGCTGTACAGGCCTCTTCTAGGGTGGCTGCCACTGGTTCAGTTCTTCGTAGGCACGCCTGGCTTAAGGATCAGAATTTGTCCGAGCATGTTAAAACTAGAATTCTGGATGCCCCTTTACAGTCTGAAGTTTTGTTTGGTCCCCCGGTGGAGTCGGTTTTGAAGAAAATGGAAGACAAGGCTAAGTCCATGCAGACTGTTAAAGATTTTTTAAAGGTGCAACCTCCAAAGTTTAGTAGAAATTGGCCTACTAAGGGGTGGACCTACCCTTCTTCTGATTCTCAGTCTAGGGGTAGATCTAGACGTGGCAGGGGCAGAGCTCACAGTACATTCAGGCCTAGACCTTGGAGTTCGCCTGCACAATCTGCAGGTGAGGGCAGGGGCCAGTCCTTTCGTAAACAGGCCCAATGACCTGCATTTCCAGCTGCCAGATTCTTCTTCCCTGGCAGCTCCTTTGGGAGGAAAGTTAGCACTCTTCAAGCAAAACTGGCTTTTAGTCACCCAGGACAAATGGGTATTGGACATTATAAACCGAGGCTACAAGTTCTATTTCCATACATTGCCTCCTTTCAAAGGGTTGCCAGACGTTCCTCCTCGGCAAAGGATAGAGGCTCACAAGCAGATTTCTTTACTTCTTCAAATAGGAGCTATACAGCCAGTTCCTCTGTCAGAAGTGGGACTAGGATTTTATTCTCGCCTGTTTCTAGTACCAAAGAAAGGGAACACGTGGAGACCAATTTTGGATTTATCTATCCTCAACACTTATCTGGACATTCCAAAGTTCAAAATGCTGACGTTACAACAGCTTTTACCTCTGTTGGGAAAAGATCACTGGATGGTAACTCTGGATCTCAAAGAGGCTTATCTTCATGTTCCTATCAGGCCCAGTTGCAGGAGGTACCTGCATTTTCGGGCAGGAAATTTACATTATCAGTTCTCTGCATTGCCCTTTGGCTTATCTACTGCGCCCAGAGTGTTCACAAAGGTTCTGGCTCCAGTGATAGCCTTTTTCAGGTTGAGAGGAATACAGATTTATCCTTATTTGGACGATTGCCTGGTTATTGCACAACACAAAGACGAACTTCTGCATCATCTACAGTATGTGATGGTAGTGTTAAGATGCCTAGGGTATTCTGTGAACGAAACAAAGTCCAGTCTAGTACCCTCTCAGGACATGTGCTTTCTGGGTGTGAGACTGAATACAGCTTCCCAGATGGCCTTTTTGACCCCGGACAAACAAAGAAGCCTTTCTCTTTATTTCCATCAAATGTCTCTACAGACCAGGCTGACTGCAAGGACAGTCCTTCAAGCCTTGGGGTTCATGGCATCTTGTATTCTGGTGCTTCCCAATGCCAAACTGCATATGAGGAAGCTTCAATGGTATCTCAAAATGTATGGACACAACACTGCCAAGATCTAGACACTGTCATTCAGATAATACCTTGCATTCAGAAAGAATTTTTGTGGTGGGCTCAGGAATGTCACCTAAACAAGGGACTCTCTGTGACCCGACCAGAGGCGAGTCAGATTCTAACGACAGATGCCTCGGACAAGGCTTGGGGAGCACACCTCAATGGAAAATGGGTGCAAGACACGTGGCCTGTCAGACTTCAACATTTACATATCAACTTGAAGGAGATGTTAGCAGTCCAATTTGCATTGATGGCTTTCAAGGATTTACTTCACCCAGGACAGGTGTTGATTCAAACATACAACACTACTGTCATGTGGTACATCAACAAGCAAGGGGGAACCCATTCGTACCCTCTTTGCAGGCAAGCGATGATTTTGCGGGAGACTGCTCTCAGTTTACACCTCAATCTTCAGGCAAGGTTTCTACCAGGAGCACAGAACTCCTTAGCGGATGTGTTGAGCAGACAAATTGTGGATCCTCACAAGTGGAAACTGGATCCTCATGTGTTTCAAAAGTTAACAGTGTTATGGGGGACTCCAGACATAGATCTGTTCGCTTCTCCACTAAATTACCAGTTGCCAAAGTTTTGCACAAAAAGGTTTCATCCCACAGCTTGGAAGGTGGATGCTCTATCATTCAGTTGGAGAAATCTTCATGTCTATGCCTTTCCACCTCTGCCTCTCATTCCCAAGGTACTCCTGAAGGCCAGAAAAGACAAGCCATCCATGATTCTGATAGCGCCGGATTGGCCTCGACAGCACTGGTACCCACTACTGAGGAGTTTGGTGGGAGCCTCCATGGCCTCTGCCTTTGATTCCGCATCTTTTGTCTCAGGAGGGCAATCACTTCCTCAATGTCAAGATTCAGTCTCTGCATCTCACAGCCTGGCATATTCTGTTTTAGACCCTGGAGGGTCTCAGCTTCCACAACAAGTTTTGAATGTTATTTTGGAGGCCAGAAGGCCTAGTACAAGGAAAGTTTACACTGATAAATGGAGGAGATTTTTCTTTGGAGCAAAGCAAAGGACTTTGATGTTTCCAAGCCTGATTTAAGTGTTTCTCTTCAATATCTTACTGAGTTATTGGACAAGGGTTTGTCTTTCTCCTCGATAAAGGTTCATGCTGCAGCCATTTCTGCTCACTATGACTGTGACCCTCCTTTATTTTCCCATCCTTTGTTTAAGCAATTTCTTAGAGGGCAAAGAACATAAGACCCCCACGTAGAGCTCCTACTCCTGCTTGGGATCTCAATTTTGTGTTGGAAAAGCTTACTCTACAACCTTTTGAGCCTGCAGCTACGGCCGAGTTAAAGTATTTATCATGGAAGACTGCTTTTTTGTTGGCCATTACCTCTGCAAGAAGGGTTTCTGAATTACAGGCCCTTATGGCAGTGGAACCTTTCCTGATTTTTCATAAGGATAGGGTATCTTTGCGTACTAATCCTTCCTTTATGCCTAAAGTAGTTTCTAGTGTGGCCTTGAACCAAACTATTCATTTGCCTACTTTTTATGCAAACCCCCAAAATAAAGGGGAGAAGATTTTGCATACTTTGGATATTCACAGGCAGTTACGTTACTATTTGAACAGAACCAAGGGGTTCAGGCAGTCTCAGCAGTTGTTTGTTTCTTTTGCTTTGGGTTCTCAGGGAAAACCTGTTTCAAAACAAACTATTTCTAAATGGATTGGGGTTTGTATTTCTTTCTGTTGTTCCCATCATGGTAAGGAGATTCCGGCTGGAATCAGACCTCATTCCACTAGAGCTACTGCCACTTCTACTGCCTTTCTAAGGGGGGTAGCTACAAAAGATATTTTGGAAGCAGCCACTTGGAGTTCAGTACATACTTTTTCCAAGCATTACCACCTTCCTCTTTATTCTAAGTCTAGGGCTGGATTTGCCACTGCAATATTACAGGGCATTTTAGCAGCCCCTAATGCTTTATGATTTTGCCATCCTCCCTTTACCTCTGCTTTGGGATTCTACCCATATGTAAGGACTGCAGCAATGTGAGATGAAGAACGTAGTACAGTTTTATACCTACCATAAATGTAGATGTTCGAAGATCCACATTGCTGCAGTCCAATTTACCCTCCCTCCTTCCCCTCTGTAGTTTGGCATGGTTATATGGTTTGGGTGGTGGTTGTTGTTGGGCATGTTTTTGGGAGGTATCCTGTTTTTGGGCTGTGGCCTTTCTTTTTAGGGCCTTCTGACATCTGGGGCAAGAAAAGACTGAGGATATGACGTCGGTCATGCGCTTTTATACCCTGACGCTCTGATGTCAGATCTGAGCGCCCATGACCGACGTCAGCCTAATACTTTGGTATTCGGGCCGACCGAGGACAGCGGACTACCCCATATGTAAGGACTGCAGCAATGTGGATCTTCGAACATCTACATTTATGGTAGGTACAAAACTGTACTTTGTGTTACATAAACAAGCAGGGGGGAGCTCACTTCTGCCCACTCTGCAGGTTAGCCATGGCTCTGTGGAACACAGCCTTAAACAACCAAGTGCACCTGCAAGCTCATTTCCTGCCAGGCAAACAAAATTCACTGGCAGATGACTGAAATCTAATGGACCCACATGAGTGGAAACTGCAACCAAACTTATTCAAACTTATAATACACAGGTGGGACACTCCAGAGCTGGACCTCTTTGTGTCCCCCCAAAACCATCAACTAAACAAATTTTGCACCAGAATTTGCCACAGCCAAGCTTGGAAAGTGGATGCCCTATCCTTCACATGGGAAAACCTCTCAATCTGTGCCTTTCCCCCTCTGCCCCTTCTTCCAAAATTACTCCTCCAGATCAAACAGGACAGGCCAAGGACAATCCTTATTGCACCAGACTGGCCACGCCAGCACTGGCACCCACTCCTATGCAGTTTGACAGCAGTGCCACCCTGGCACCTACATCAGACCCCCTCTCTGCTCTCCCAGCAGGAGGGACAGATTTTGCATCTTCAGCTGCAAACCCTGAACCTGGCAGCCTGGCTTATTCCCTGAATACATCACTAGCAACCCTTAGCAAACAGGTGCTGGATGTTATCCTTGAGGCCAGGAGGCACAGTACTATGAAATCCTATTCAGAAAAGTGGAATAGATACTGCTCTTGGAGCCAGTCTCTAGGGAAGGACACAGCCATGCCCTCCTTGCCTCAAATCCTAGATTACCTAGCAGGGCTACTCCACAAAGGCCTATCCTTCTCATCAATTAAGATTCATGCCTCTGCCATCTCAGCTTATTACAATACTGAGCCACCCCTCTTCTCTCACTCTCTGATCAAACAGTTTCTGAGAGGAGCTAAAAATTTAAGACCCCCAAGGAGAGCTCCCACTCCTGCCTGGGACCTTAACTTTGTACTAGAGAAGCTCACACTTCCCCCTTTTGAGCCTGCTACTAAAGCAGAGTTAAATTCCTATCTTGGAAAACAGCCTTGCTGCTAGCCATCACTTCAGCAAGAAGAGTGTCTGAGCTACAGGCCCTTATGGCTGTGGAACCCTTCATTATCTTCCATGCGGACAGGGTTCCCTCAGGACTAACCCATCTTTTATGCCCAAAGTAGTATCCAGTTTGGCTTTAAACCAATCCCATCCATTTGCCAACCTTTTTTCCTAATCTTCAGAATAAAGGGGAAAGGATCCTGCACTCCTTGTACGTACACAGACAGCTCAATTTCTGCCTTGACAGGACTAAACCTTTCAGAAAATCTGACCAGCTGCTAGTCAGCTTTGCTACAGGGTTAGAGGGCAAGGCCATTTTGAAACAAACCATTTCTAAATGGATAGCACACTGCATCCATTTCTGCTACAAACACCATGGAAAACCTACCCCACAGGGGATCAGGCTTCATTCCACTAGGGCTACATCAACCTCTACAGCTTTTATCAGGGGAGTCCCTACCAGGGACATCCTGGAAGCTGCAACCTGGAGTTCTGTACACACCTTCACCAAGCATTACCACTTGCCTATCTTTTCTAAATCCAGAGCTGGATTTGCCGCAGCAGTCTTGCAAGGCCTGCTAGCCAGCCCTACTACCTCTTGACTGCCTCCACCCTTCCTCAGCTTTGGGAATCAACCCAAGTGTGATGACTGCAACAGTGAAACACGAAGAACATAGTACAGTTTGTACACTTACCATAAATGTAGATGTTTAAATGTATTCACTGTTGCAGTCCTGGTTACCCTCCCTCCAGCCCCCTGTCTTTCTGTACCTTTTACCTATCCTCTTTTTTGGCCATATCTTATGGAAATTGTATTTATTTTGTACTGGAGGTGTGTTCCACACCATTTGATTGCTTCCTATTTTGAGGGATCCTGACATCTGGGGCAAGAAAAACTGATGTAATGGCATTGGCTGCATGTTTTATACCCCTTTATATACCCACTTTATACCGAGGAGTGGACATCACCTTCTATGGTAGTCTTATTTCTTTTCATACCTGTTGTTGCACTTTTAGTACTGGCAGTTATTTAATATCATTTTTTTTTTTGTTTAAGGGTATTTCTTTAGCCTTCTTGAATTATCTTATGTCACAGATAGGGTGGGTAATGGGGTCTTATATGTTAGTTTTGGATCATATTTATGTATATTTTAAATGTTTTATGAAATACAGTACATATGTACCAACGATCAGGTTTATTTCTGTGGTTATAGGGATTAATTAAATTGTCAGTATATAGATATATATATACATATATATTTTAACTATTATTCATTTTATTCATCATTAAGACTTAATTTTGATTTTATTTAAGATCGAATCCAGTTATCATTGTGGTTACATTGTTATTTCTTGTACTGGCACCTTTAAATTGAGTGGAAGGAAGGGGGGGCGTGTCTTGGGGTGATTTTATTTGAAGGGAATTATTGCAATGGAGCAATTTTGTATATTCTGGGGAAGTTGGTGCAGAGCGCCGACGAAAAGCTACAACTAGTTGTTTGGCTTAAATTAAACTATTGATTTTCGTTTATTGGTGTTCAGCGTTTTTTGTATGTACCGTATTTGGATTACTGAGTCAGAGGATATCGCTGGTGAGGTTGTGTGTCAGCGGTCGCAACCTTTTGAGTTTGTCTTTTCGTCTTTTTGGTAGTTCAGTAGTTTTTTGATGTCTACCGCTACATCAGATGCCAGGGGTATAACTGAGCCAGGTGAACTGACGATTCTGATCAACCTTTTGACTGACAAGGTTGACCAGTTGTTCTCAACGAGTGGATGGTTTGTTGCAATCTGCACTAACAGGGACCAGACTTCCATTTTCTGCATTACGACCCCCTAGAATCCAACTGAATGGCTCACCGGAATTGTTACCAGCCAGTGGCATTGTAGCCGAGCCGGTTGTTGATTCTAATTTGTCCCCTTGTCAACAGAGGCAGGAGCATGAAGGAGTAGCCAGGGGTTTTACAGAAGGCAGTATGAGTACCTCTGGGGATGTTGGTGCCCCAACGCCTATGAACAGAGATGTGGAGGGTACGAGGAGAGGGTATGTGGATCTTAATTTGAATCAATGGCTTAGTCGGCCCTTCTGTTTCAATATTAGTGATGACTATGCAAACCCTGATCTCCGTTCAAATGCGAGTTCGAATTTGGCATTTAAGCTTAATTTGTTCGATCAGAAGTTGCTTAAACTAAGGAAACTGCAGCTAGAGGTATCTTACTTCAGTGAATGTCGGCGGGCGAAGATAGTCCCGAAGGGACTCCGCTTCTGGCAATATCCAACTGGGTTGGAGGAGGGCTCCAAGTTCTATCAGGACCTTCTTGTATTATTTGATAGACATGGGAACGAATTGGTGAATTTGATCAGCACACATTACCAGGAATCGATTAACCATCTAACTAGGGGAATTATCGACCTTGGATGAGGAGATCAAACTGGACATTTATTTTTCGAGGTATAGATATGAGTATGAGAGGATATATACTAGTATAGACCAGTATATATCCAAAATTACCTCGACTAAAATTAAGAAACTCCAAAGGGATATCAAGGCATATAAGGATGTGGCAGCCTACCCGAGACCCCCCAAATCCCAAGGGAATTTTTCAGGGGACAGTAGACGAGCCACAGGTTGTCCGAATGAGTCCTCAGAGGACAGGCAACAATCCCAACACCAAGATCAGGAGGTTGGGGTTACTAATAGGAGATCCATTCAAGAGATCCTGAATGAGGGGAGACAACGCAGTGGTTCTCATACTAACCAGGTTTATCAAGTCCCTGATTTGGATGGGACAAATTTTCAAGCCCAAGCCTCGTCCCCACTAGAATCATCGAGTCGGAAGACAAGAAACCGGTACAAAACCAGAAGAAATTAAATGGGGATGTTGAGGTCAGTCAAAACCCCCCCTTGTCAAACCTATGGAAGTTGTTTACAACACGGGGGGGTGATTTCAAAATTTATAACTACTCCCATTTCGTCTTTCCTCAACCCTTGGTAGACATTTTAGCCAAGGAGTTATCGTTTGTTCCTTCAAGGAGAGCCAGTGTGGAGAGATCCATTTTGGATCTGAAACTTTTTGTGAGAAAGCTGAATTTGTCCATTTTGCTGGGAAGTTCAACCAAGTCAATGAATCCCTATCACATACCAAGTTCGTATAACCCCCCGTTGCTCCCCTTTGTGGGTGTGTTTGAATAAATGTGTGATTTGGACATCTGTCATCTTCTTGATTCGAAACGTCCAGCTTAATTCAACATAACAAAGGAAGAGAGGGACTTGCTGGATGTCTTATGTTTTTCATCAGTGAGACTCATGCAACCTGACAAGGGGGGTGGTTTGGTGGCTATGGACTTGGACGAGTACAATGATAGGATGTTAGCTATACTTTCCTCCGATACATATAGGGAAGTATCAAAGAATGAATTAAATATAAGCATGAGCCGGGTTTGTTCTTACTTCGAGGATATGTTTATCAATGGAGTGATTGACTTGGATGTGTTCAACTTCATCTCAGTTTCTACATCTCGAATTCCAGTGTTGTTTGAGAATCCTAAGATTCACAAGAGCATTGAGGATCCACCCATGCGCCAACTAGTGAGTGCCAAAGGCAGCATCACTTATGCAGCGGCCAAGGTGGTGGATTCCATCCTCAAAAAATATGTGGCATGTGAACCACGTATCTCAAAGGATTCTTAGTTATTTCTGGAGAAGGTTGGACCAACTCCATTCAGTGGGGATAGTCATTTTTTAACCATTGATGTCATTGATTTATATTCTTCTATTCCCCATTGTGTGGCCGTTGAGTGGATCCAATTAGAAATTACCTCCAAACAAGCTTCAGCAGAAGAGATTTCGATGGTTAGTGAGTTGCTGGACATCATTTTGACGTGCAATTTCTTTACATTCAACAACCGATGGTTCCACCAGTTGATAGTGATAGTCGATGGGGTTGCCTTGTGGGGCCAGTGTGGCCAATCTGATGATGGCTCACTGGGAGAAGGATTTTGTTTTTTCAAATACTATCGTCCAGGAGAAAGTGATATTATATACACGGTTCTTGGACGACATTTTTATTCTCCTCAAGGGCACCCAAGAGGAGGCATTTTGTCTGGTTGACAGTTTCAACAGGTCATCTGATTTTTTTTAATTTACTTCAACTTTTGATTCAGAAAGGATAGCCTATTTGGATGTGGAACTTAAGGATAGAGGTAAGAGTTGTTTTTTAGGCAAATTCCATCGGAAACTGACATTTTCCAACTCCTATTAACATTTCGACAGTGACCATCCTGCCCACCAGAAGACAGCTTAGTCAAGGGCCAACTGGTCAGGGTGGCCAGAGTGGTGTCTGAAGACCGGGATTTCTTGGATGAGTGTAGGTTCATTTCGAACCTCTTTTTGTGCTGTGGATATCCAGAGGACCTCATTGTTGATTTCTGCTTGGTGGTTAAATGTAAGAGGGCTAATGGTCATTTTCAACCCATTTTGGGTAGTTCTGAGCCAGATTTGATGGCTCATCCTCGACCCGACCGTAGTGGTGACAGGTTTCATTGCAATTTATTTACTTCTTTCAATTCAGACGCCAAGGAGATCATGTCCATCATCAAGAAGAATTGGCATTTGTTATCAGCCAAATTTATGGGGATGCCTGGGTTGAATCCTTACCTTACGGTGACTTTTAGGAGAGGTCCCAATATCAAGAATATTTTGGAGATGAAATTTAAGAGTTTATCTGCACGATCGGGGATGTACAAGTGTAATATGTGCAAATACTGCAGATTCGTCAAAGCAGGCACATCTTTTTTTGATAAGGGATAAGAAGTCCCTCATCAAAGAGAGATATAATTGTGCAAGTAACCAGGTAGTATATTTGGCCCAATGTTAGTCTTGTCCTGGTTTTTATATAGGCAAGACAGACAGAAGGTTACAAGAGCAGATGTATGAGCATTTGTATTCCATAAAGAAAGAGAGGTTGAACAATGCCCTGGCGAAGCACATACAAGATAATCCTGGTCATGAGTTTACTTTCTCGGCGATAGACCAACTATGTACTGGGAACAGGGGGGGTCCGGAGTCACTGAGATTAGAGTTTAGGGAATTAATGTGGCAGCTGAAATTGGAGGCTTATCATTTTCCCAGCCTCAACAGTGTGTTATCAATTAGCTGCGTTTTAAAATTGAGAAGCCTAGAGAGATAAGGCTTTTCAACCGAGGAGTGGACATAACCTTCTATGGTAGTCTTATTTCTTTTCGTAACTGTTGTTGCACTTTTAGTACTGGCAGTTATTTAATATCATTTTTTTGTTTAGGGGTATTTCTTTAGCCTTCTTGAACAGATAGGGTGGGTAATGGGGTCTTATATGTTAGTTTTGGATCATATTTATGTATATTTTAAATGTTTTATGAGATACAGTACATATGGACCAACGATCAGGTTTATTTCTGTGGTTATAGGGATTAATTAAATTGTCAGTATATAGATATATATACATATATATTTTAACTATTATTCATTTTATTCATCATTAAGACTTAATTTTGATTTTATTTAAGCTCGAATCCAGTTATCGTTGTGGTTACATTGTTATTTCTTGTACCGGCACCTTTAAATTGAGTGGAAGGAAGGGGGGCGTGTCTTGGAGTGATTTTATTTGAAGGGAATTATTGTAATGGCGTGATTTTGTGTATTTTGAGGAAGTTGGTGCAGAGCGCCAACGAAAAGCTACACCTAGTTGTTAGGCTTAAATTAAACTATTGATTTTCGTTTATTGGCGTTCAGCGTTTTTTGTATGCTACCGGATTTGGATTACTGAGTCCGAGGATATCGCTGGTGAGGTTGTGTGTCAGCGGTGGCAACCTTTTGAGTTTGTATTTTCGTCTTTTTGATAGTTCAGTGTTTTATACCCCTGACAACCTAGTTCATGGATGAGGCGACAGCATCCGATGCAGAAATCCCAAGACTCTGGTATTTGGGCCGACTGAGGGCTGCAGGCAGATAACCCAAGTGTGATGACTGCAGCAGTGAATACGCTCAACCATCTACATTTATGGTAAGTGTACTCAACTGCATTTTTCTTGTCACTTTTAGCTTTTGAAAACTCAAAATCCTGATCAGATTTGGGATGCATGGCTATGCTTAAAAAGGACCTTGTGGCCATTAGCCTAGTAAACTCCTATGATCCTATAAGTAATTCCCAAAGTATATATTTTTTAAATAGCGTGTTGGTAGTTCATGTTTCAGCGTGTACATTATTTACATGCATGATGAATTTTACCTGTTCTGATGAAGTGTTTGATAGTGAGCATGAAACCACTTAACCTTGTATTAAATAGTTTTATTTTAATCAGCAGTGTGTGGTCCTTGGTATACATTTTTTATTTTTGTTGAATTTTACCCTATGACTGAATGCAGGTCTAATCCAGTTATGCCTTTAGTGTGATTTGAGCTCTAAAGTGTATATTTAAATTTGTCACTTGTTCCTACATTAGTCATAGCTTACTATAAGTGTAGATTGACATTAATATTTTAATTATGTGGTAAAACTGCAGCTGCTGTTTAGTTTATTTTATCACCTTCTGAAGAGGACAGTATTGCTCTAAGTGCATGTGATCATGTGAGGAGATAGCCTTTCAATTATATGCTCTACTCTAATCTGCAAAATAATAAGAATAGTTTTTCCTTGTACTGAACTTTGCAAAATTTATTTTGCTGTGTTGTCAGATATAGCTATTAAGTTGAATCTGTGAGAATTTGAAGTCACGATGATTAAGCAGTAATTACTGTGTTCTCCTGAAGTGCAAACAGTGGTGACAAACATCCATGTGCTCTTCTTTGTAGTTTACAATTATTTTCTACTTATCCATTTTGGGTTTGCTGCTGCTGTATATGTTTTATCTCATGCTGCTGGAGCCCATGCTGAAGCGACGCCTGTTTGGACATTCACAGCTGATGCAGAGTGATGAAGACATTGGGGTAAGTCATTTTTTCCACAACATATTTTACCTTTGTCTCTTGCAGTAGCACAGTGGTGAGTTTTTATTTTTTATGTCTTGCCAAATGCTGCACAAGCAGCAAATGGTTAATAACCAATGGAAAGTAAATAGGCACCTGTCTTCATATCAGAAGATGTTTGTTATATTGATCACTGCTGCAGTAGCCTTAACTACCTCTTTTTCCTGAAGAGATTCAAGTTTCTGAATTTGGACATGAAGATGAAGGGAAAGATGCAGGGTTTTCTCCTCAGATTTCTGATTCAGACTCCAAGGAGAGCTCAGTTTCTGATTCTCCCTGTGGAGGTTTTCTTTATCTGAAGCTATTTCCAAAACGTGCCACTGTTTTCTGAGGAAGAACACTGAAGTTTCTCAGTCCCTCAGAAAATATGAAGTGTTAAGATGGATTTTTAGACCCTTCACTAGTTTTTTCCAGTTCTGTCAGCTTTGGAGGATGATAGTCACCCCACTGCCCCTAAAAGGGAAAATAGAATGGGGAAAGTTCCTCATCCTTTTCAGTTTTTAAACATTCTCCCTAAACCTGGCCCAGCAACTAAAGTTGTAGTTAATCCTACTGCTGCTAAATATTTTTAGTTAATTCACACATACCACTGGTATTCAGGGTACATCTGAGTATTCAGAAGGAATATTGCCCCAAAATAATTGTCATGACTCCCTTCAGACACAGGCAACAGTAGTTCTCCATTCTTTTTGGACATGGCCATGGGCAATTACCACACGCTTCCTCACAGAATGGGTCTACTTGCACAAGATCAGGGTTGTTTGATACATTCTGGCCCCAATCGATTTCATTTGACTGCCTGGGTGATAGTCTTAATTTCCTTTACCTGTTTACTGAAGACTTGCAGCAGATATTTATGGCGGCAAGAAAGCCTGCTACTAGAGCATCATATATTAGCAAAGGTAAAATGTTTTCTAGTTGGTGCCAACAACCCACTGGTGGCTAATTGTTCTGTGGTTCTACAATATTTTACAATATTTGTGTGCGAGTTACTATCCTATGGCTTTTCTTACTCCTCCTTCCTATCATTCATTTTAGCATGTCTGCACATGGGTCTTCCTGTTTCAGTGCAATCTCATGTCAAAGGTTTGCATAAGAGGCCTTCTAGAAAATCAGTAGCCCTCCTTGGGATCTTAATTTTGTGTTAGAGAAGCTAACACTTGCTCCATTTGAACAAGCTAACCTGGCTGACTTGAAGCTGCTAACATGGAAAACAATTTTACTGATTGCTCTGACCTCTGCAAGAAGGGAGTTGCAAGCTCTTATGATTTGTTAGCCCTATTTCATTTTCTCCAGAAACAGGGTATCTAAAGTAGTTAACTTCATTTGATCAGCAACCTGTGGGTATCGGATCCGTCCTCGGATCCGAGCCGGCAGCTTTCCAAGCTAAAAGATCCGAGCTCTCAGCTCCTCCCCCGTACACATAATGCCCTGCCTCCTCTCTCCAGTCCTCAGATCTCATTTGCCACGGTTTCTGATAGCTTCTAGCGACGAGCTCTTGGCATTGGGTGTGAGTTTTAAAAAACCTTTTAGAACTTTTTTTGTGTGTTGAGCGAGTGTAGTAGGCCCTTAGTTTCTGTCTATATACTTTTTTTCGGTTTTCTTGTGGTAAATTTGTTTAAATTTAATTTTTCCCTCCCCTTTACTGTGTGTGCGTGGTCGTGCAATGGCTGAAGGGCCTAAGGCCATTTTTTCAAAATGCACTGAGTGTGGCCATAAGCTGTCCCCAGCGGATGGCCACACTCCGTGCTTTCTCTGCCTAGGGGTAGCCCACTTGTCTTCTGGCCGCCAAGTGTGTGCGGCCTTCAACCCCTGGGCTGTGAGGGATAGGAGGAATAAGTTAATCCTGGTGGGGCTTTTGCCCGCCTATTCTTCTTCCTCCTCTCCCTCTAAGGCACCAGCCGCGGCTGCGGTTGTCCTGCCTTCAGTTCCCCCTCTCCTGACTGGGACTCAACCTCCCTCTGTGTCTCAGGGAGAGGGGGACTCTTCTTCTAGAGAGAAGAGGCACAAGGACAAGGAGCAGCATAAAAGCCATAAGAGGCAGGCAGAGTCTCATCCCTCTGCTCCGCCAGCTAAGGTAGTTAGCCCTCCCAGAAGGGTCTCCGGATCTCCACCCTCTCGGCTACGTTCCCCCCGCTTTTTCCCGGAGGTGGAGGAAAAGTACCGGTCTCCCTCTAGGTCTTCGAGGCAGCCTTCCCGGCCCGCTTCGGCGACCTCTTCGAGGTCCACCAGAAGCATGTCTAAAGCTGATTTGGACCGGATGATGCGTCAATTCTTGCAGACCCAGATGCAGAATGGGGGTGCTCCTGTTGCTATTGGGTTTCAGAGTCTTTGGATCCGAGCCGTCACGGACCTGGGGAGTCGTCGGCGCCGACAGTGGTGGCTACTTCGACGCCGACAGTACCCTCGAGCGTGTCGGATCCGAGCTCTCGGGGCCAAGAGCCAAGCTTCGGATCCGCAGGGGTGAGTGTGTCTTCAGCTCCGTTTTGGTCGGAGCACACTCCCCTTTCGGGTCCGATCACATCGGCTCCGACACCGGTCTTTGCGTCGGAGCCATGGGGGCTGCTCTCGGAGCCAGGGGAGAGTGGTTTGCCCTCGGCTTTTGACGTAGTGGAGAGGGTTCTGTCGAGAAGTTCCAGGTCCCTGGTCCGGGCTATGGATCCACCCATCACTCCTGCGCATTTGGGTCTATCTTCCATCGTCCGGCCCCAGGGACAGCCTGCGTTGGCGCTCCAGTTGGTTCCCGTTGGTGAGCCCTCCTCGGACAGTCCCTCCGAGGAGGTGCCTCACAAACGAAAGTGCGAAAAGAGGCACATGGACTCCCATGAGTCCCTCACGGAGGACACAGACTTAGAGGAAGGGGAAGGTTCCCCTGAAGACATCTCCTTTGGAGACATTATGGAAATGCTACGTATCAGAGGGGGGGGGGGGTGGTCTGCCCAAAAATCTTCCTCTGATGAGTCTGTGTTTCTGGAGGCATTTGACGCAGGCCCGTCTACCTCTTGGGTGCCCCCCGGCTGATCCCCTGGTAGACTTGATTACTACCAGGGCTTGGAAGGAGCCGGACACCATGGAGCTAATCCCTAAAAGACCAGAGAAAATACTCAGTAGACAGGCATGGAATAAAGGGTCCCCAGTAGATGCCATGGTGGTGGCGGCTGCCACTAAGAAGGAACTAGCACAGGAAAGTTCCTCGGTCCATCCTCCTGATAAGGAATCTCGGACGATGGACCGTATTGGAAAGGGGATGTTTGCTTCAGCTACCTTTTCCATAAGGGCACTGAATTACCTGGCACATGTCATCAGGCTCCAGCGGGACTTGATAAAGGAATATGCTGGAGCTCCCCCAGAGTCCATGGCGGCCGAGGACAAATGGACCTTCTCGGCTCACATGGCCACTCTAAAGTCAATTTCTAACACTTCCATGCGGCTCCTCTCCCATGCCATGGAGGGAGCAGCTAGAGCTAGCGAAGCAGGGGGGTCGCCTTACTGCGCCACGCCTGGCTTCGCCTTTGTGACTTTGTGGAACCCTTCAAGGCGTCCTTCGAGAACGCTCCCTTTGATGGTTCTACGCTATTCAGCAAAACCGTCCATGACACGCTGCTCCAGAGCGAGAAAGACGGGAAGACGCTGTCTGCCATCGGGATCCGCTTCTCTAATCCACAAAGGTCCTTCTCAAGAAACCAGAAAGGACAGAAGAAGATGTGGTTCCGGAAGTCCGAGCAGTCCCGTCCTGCTCCGGACCCCTCGTCCTTCAGAGGCAGAGTAGGACAAGGTGGACACCGGCCCAGAGGCAGAGGGGGGTTGAAGAATTTCGGGTCCAGAGAGCCTTTCTCAGACCAACCCGCGCAGCAGCTCTGAGGGCTTGCCCTGGCTGTCCCTCTCTGGAGGCAGTCGGGGAACGTTTATCGGAGCACCTACAAAGTTGGGAGTCCATTACTACAGATCGTTGGGTGCTCCGAATAATATCCAGAGGTTACACTATTCCCTTTCTGCATCTTCCCCTCTAACGAAGCGCCTTCCCGATGTCCCACCCAATCAAACGGAGGCGGCGGCTTCAGAAATTTCAAAGTTGCTAGAAAAACGGGCCATCCAGCACGTCCCCCCAGAGCAGTCCGGATTAGGCAATTACTCCAGGTTCTTTTTGGTGCCAAAAAAGACAGGGGACTTGAGGCCAATTCTGGACCTGTCATCTCTAAACCTGTTCATTGCCAAAGAGAAATTCCGGATGGTCACTTTGCAATCTATTCTCCCTCTCTTACAGGAGAACGACTGGGTGTGCTCCATGGACTTCAAGGATGTGTACTACCATATTTTCATGGACAGACGGTCCAGGAGGTTTCTCCGCTTTAGGTTAGGAGCCAGTCACTTTCAGTTCAGGGTTCTCCCGTTCGGCCTCACCACAGCCCCCAGGGTGTTCACCAAGGTCATGGCAGTTGTAGCAGACCACCTGAGACTTCAGGGAATTCAGGTCTTTCCGTACCTGGACGATTGGCTCTTCACTGCCCCCACCATGCATCTGCTTTGCTCCGCCAGAGATTACTCCCTACCCATGACCCAGCATCTAGGCATTACTATAAATCTTCAGAAGTCGTCTCTTCATCCTGTGCAAGTTCTGGATTTTATAGTGGCCAGGATAAATACGCGCCAAGCCAAAGCCTTTCTAACTTACTACACGTAATGGCGCTCCTGCAGTCTCCAGCCCCACCTGCAGAGTTGGTCCTGAGAGCCCTGGGCTCCATGGTAGCAGCCATAAGCCTGTCACCTTTAGCAAGATTGCATATGAGAATTCTACAATGGACTCTTCAGGTTCAATGGTCTCTCCTACTCCATCCATTGGAGTCGCCAATTCCCCTGAGCAGGGTTTGCAGGAACTCCCTTCTTTGGTGGTGGCTCCATTCCCGAGAGCTGCGGGAGGGGAGACCATTTGTGATGCCTCAGCCCCAAGCCACACTGACCACGGACGCTTCTTGCCTCGGGTGGGGGGGCATTCTAGGGGCAGAACCGTCCAAGGCACGTGGACTCCCTTAGAGACCGTTCTGCATATCAATGTCCTGGAGATAATGGCGGTGCTTCTAGTGTTGCAAGCCCTTCAAGACCTTCTTCCTCTGGGGACTATTGCAATTCAGACAGAGAACATGGCAGTAGTCTAGTATATCAACAAACAGGGAGGCACCAGATCTTACCCTCTTTGTCGAGAGGCTATGAGAGTTTGGGAATGGGTGATTTCCACCAACCGCTTTCCGATAGCAATGCACATTCCGGGTCGGTCCAACATTTTAGCGGACAAGCTGAGTCGCTCTATTTTCACACCTTACGAGCGGTCTCTAAACCCATCAGTAGCGAATCAGATTTTTCTCAGATGGGGTCAACCTTGCTGCGATCTTTTTGCTTCTCCTTCAAACACAAAATACAGCGAGTTTTTCGCTCTGATTCCCCCCAACAGGGGAGAGCCCCAGAGATGCCCTGGTGCATGCTTGGCCCCCCGGTCTAGTATGCTTATCCTCCTCTTCTGCTGATGACAAAATTTCTGCAGAAAGCTCATCAGTTGGGGATCAAAATAATCCTCATAGCCCCATTCTGGCCTCGCCAGATCTGGTTCCCTTACCTGCGGTCTCACAGTGTAGTTCCTCCTTGGATCTTAGATCCCATTCCGGATCTGATCTCTCATCCTGCGAGATTACAGCCCCCAAACCTGGGCGACCTCAAGCTCACAGCTTGGTTGATCCAGTTCCACTAATCGCAAGGACTCCCGGTATCTCATCTCCCGTAAAATCTATTCTGGTAGCGGCGCATAAACCTTCTACTAGAAAGATCTACAGAAGTAAATGGAAGCGTTTTTCCATCTGGGCCAAAAATAGAGATTTAGATCCTTTTACTGCTCCCATCCCAATGGTTCTTGACTTCTTGTCCCATATCTTTTACCAAGGAGCTAGTGCTTCTACAGTCAAGGTCCAAATGGCAGCAATTTCCCATTTCCACATTGGGGATAACCTTGGCCCCTTAGCGTCCGCTAAGATATGCAAAACCTTTTTGAAGGGCACTTTTCTGTTGAAACCTCCTATCAAGAATGCGGTTCCACCTTGGGACTTAACCTTGGTTCTTCAGGCCTTGACTGGCCCACCCTTTGAACCGGCGGCTTTGGTTGAGTTAAAATTTTTATCTTGGAAAACGGCCTTCCTGATTGCAATTACTTCAGCAAGGAGAGTGTCTGAGCTTCAAGACTTTTGCATGAAACCCCCGTATCTGGTCTTCCATAAGGACAGAGGGTCTCTCAGGACTAACCCTTCTTTCTTGCCTAAGGTAGACTCTGAATCCAATATCAACCAATCCATTAATTTGCCTGTGTTTTTCCCCAGCTTCCAGAACAAAGGTGAATACAGATTGCACTTATTGGATGTACACAGACAATTGCGTTTTTACTTGCACAGGACGGCTGCTACTAGGAAATCAGATTAACCTTTTGTTTCTTTCGCTAAACCATCTATGGGTAAGCCTATTACGAAAGTTACTTTGGCCTGATGGATATCCCAATGCATCAGGCATGCTTATTTAGCCTCTGGCCAGCCTGAAACCTTGGGGGTCCATGCCCTTTCTACCAGGACTATGGCTACTTCTGCAGCATTCTGGTCGAGAGTACCTCTAGACCACATCTGCTCAGCAGCTACTTGGTCCTCTTCTTATACCTTCATTTCTCATTATAAGTTGGATCTGATATCCAGGAGTGGGGCATCATTTGGCTCCGCAGTGTTCCGGAATATCCCTCCTTGAGGTCCGCCCAAGGATTTAGGTAGCTGGGGACTCTGTCCCACAGGTTGCTGATCAAATTAAGTTAACTACTTCAGATAAAGAAGTTATGTACTCACCATACCATTACATCTGAGTAGGTAACTTCATTTGTCTGCAACCGACCCCCATTCCTTCCCTCAACCTGTTTTATGGTTATTCCATTACACAGGGTTTCACCTGGTCTTGCATTAGGTTAGTCTTCCTCTTTCGAGGGTCGTAGTCTGTTTCTTGTTAGGCAAACTCGATCTGAGGACTGGAGGGAGGAGGCAGGGCATTATGGGTAAGGGGGAGGAGCTGAGAGCTTGGATCTTTTAGCTTGGAAAGCTGCCGACTCGGATGCGAGGACAGATCCGATACCCACAGGTTGCAGACAAATGAAGTTACCTACTCAAATGGAACGTTATGGTGAGTACATAACTTCTTTTTTTTTTTGAGAACTATGTTCCATGTGTTAGCAAAACAGTCTGTGTGCTTTGAAAAGTCTTCACAGAGTTTGCAACCAGTGTACCCTGAAATGAACACTCTTTCTTACCTAAATATCTATTTCTTAGAGTATTCCATTTGATCAGTTCTCCCAGTTTTAAATGGTATATCCCACAATCTTCCTACTCGAAATTGAAAATATTTTATAAAACCTTAGATGTAAAGTTGTTCAATCTTGCCGTTTGTTCTTTACACGTGGGTTCGGAGCCGATCCATTGGCTCCGAGTCGGCCGTTTTCCAAGCTCAAGATCTTTGAGTAGCTCGAGGCACAGTCCCTATCCCGTGATGCTCTCCTACCAACCCCAGGTCTAGTTTGCCGCTGCAACGGATCGCACATTCTTTGGAGGAAGCTCGGGCCAGTAACCTTCTTTTTTATTCTTAAAAGAATTTAAAATTATTTATTTAAACTATCAGGGATCTGATATTTGTGAGACTTCTCATATTTCTTGTAATTGTTGTTCACTGAGTTAACTGGATATTATATTTTTGTCTTTCTAATTCGGAGCAGTTGCTCCTAGGCCTTTAGCCTTTCTTTAGTTGCATTTACTTAACAGGGCTCTGTCAAATTTGATTTCCTATCCCCTTATTTTTCATAGACTTGTTGTATTTGAACGCTTTTTGTGTCGCATTATTCTCGTAGTCATTGCAGTTCAGGGATCTGAACTTTCTAAGCAGTTCTGTGGTTTTTCGACTTTATTGATACTGTTATCAAGGATCTGATATTTGTGTGTATTTTCCTTATATGTCTGAGAAACAAAAATATGGATTTAAAAGGTGTGACTGTGGACAGAAGATGTCCGTCACCGATAACCACATTTCTTGTGTGTACTGCTTGGGTCCACTACATTTGCAAGAAGATTGCTCTATCTGCCATTCCTTCAGTGGCAGGGTTTTATTAGAGAGGGAAAGGAAATTGGTGGATAGAGGACTGTTGAAGCCAGATTGGCAAGAAGCATTGGACAAGACTGACCAGACCTCCAAGTCCTCAAAGGGGTCGAAGTCTTCTAAGGTGTTATCAGAGCACAAGTCTTCTGTTCGGAGCACCTCTGGAAAGACTCGGTCGCCGGCCCCACAGCCTTCGGAGCCGTGCACCGAAATCTTACCTCGGAGCCAAATCATAGTGTTGGAGCTGGTGTCAGAAGTTTTAAAGTCCCCGATCCTTAAGTCGATGGCTTCTTCGGCTCCTTCGACCCGTTCTTCCAGTACCCTTTCCGACATTGATGTGGACCACATGGTGCAGAGACTTTTGGTGAACCAGATTGCTTTCTGCTTCGACCCAGTTGGCTTTGAAGCCTATGACCCCCCTCCCCCCAACCATGATTTCTGCTCCTCCTCTGAGGTCAGTTGAGCCTTCAGAGCCGGAAAGAGACGATCCTATAGTGATGGAACCCTCGGAGCCAAGGTCTGTTCCAGAGCCCTCGGCCCCGTCGACCTTGACTTCTTCGGTTCCAATCGAAGAGTCTCGGAGCCGGCACTCTCTCGCGGGTTCCGAGGGAGAGAGTCGAACCAATGCTTCGGTTCCGACTCTCCCTCTCGGGGCTTCGTTGCAGATGAGCTTGGTTCCGTCCTCTGGTTTGGAGCCTGTGGTCTCAGCCCCTGGGAGGTTGCCATCTTCTTCGGAACCGGCGGACTCCTTGGGTTGGGAAACCAGTGCCTTCGATGCCATGAGGGGGGTCTTGTCTGCTAAGACCCTTACTTCTTCGTATCTTTCCTCTTCCTCCCCTAAAGGGCTGTGGTCTGTCCCTACACCACAGGTCCACACCAAGTGTCGAGACCCAGAGCCTCAGATAACCCCATTGGGTGACCCTTGTTTGACTGAGACTTCATCAGATGCCCCCACTGATGAAGTCCCCAGAAAAAGACTGCAAGAGGAGGCATTTAGATTCCCCTCGGGAATCCTTAACATCAGACACCGACTTAGAGGAATCGGAAGGGTCCCCACGGTCCTCCTCTGAGGATGTCTCATTTGCAGACATCTTGGAAATATTAAGGCAGAAGGGTGACTGGCAGTCCCTTACCCCTACTGAGGAAGAGTCTGTGCTCCTGAAAGCCTTTGGGTCTCCACCTTCTACCTCCTGGGTTACTCCGCCCTTTGACAAATTAATGGACTTGGTCGCTCGAAGGGCGTGGGAGTCTCCTGATTCCATGGAACCAGTCCCTTGGAGGCCCAACAAATGTATCAGCTCCCCTCAAGACAGGTCTTTTCTTACAAATGGAGTTCCCGTTGATGCCATGGTAGTGGTGGCGGCGGCCACCAAGAAAGAGATGTCAGAAACCTCTTCTTTTGTTCATCCTCCTAATAAAGACTCTAGGACTATGGACAGATACGAGAAATGCATCTTTAGTTCTGCGACATTTGCAATGAGATCGCTCAACTATTTCACCCACTTTACCCGTCTTCAACGAGATCTCCTCAAAGAGCTTGGAGATGCTCTACAGGGCAAAACAGATGATGCCGTTTCTGAGAAAGTAACGGCACAGCTTAACACCCTTAATTTTATTGTGAACTTGTCCATGCGGCTCATTTCTTATGCAGCCGATGGATCGAGCCGGGCAGCAAGTTCAACGATAGCACTGCAGAGACCGTCCTGGATGCATTTATGCTCCTTTGCGGAAGCCTTCAAGTCTTCCTTTGTTAATACCCTATTTGATAGCTCTTCCTTGTTTGGACCTAAAGTCAAGGAGACATTCACTAGGTGTGAGCAGGAAGGAAGCACTCTTATCTGCCGTAGGAGTCCATTTTTCCACCCCCACTAGACCATACCCCAAAGGGCAGAAAGGTGGAAAAATGTGGTTCCGAAAGTCCCAAGGAGCTTTCCAGAACACACGTACTGAACCCCTCCCCCCAATGGCAGAGGAGGGTGGTATAATGGTAGATGGAGCCCAGGCGGCAAGAGGGGGTCCACAGAACGAGGGTGACAGGGAGCAGTTCCTTGGCCAGCCCTATCAGTGCTCCTGAGAGGAGGCCCGACCGTCCTGTTCTGGAAGTAGTCGGGGGTTGCTTAGCTTTATACCCAGATGTCTGGCTAGGAATTGCATCTGATTCTTGGGAAAAAAAGCATAATTACCAGAGGTTAAATCATTCCCTTTTCAGAATCCCCTTCCATTCGTACAAAAATCCCAGGCGTTCCACCCAGTCTGTGGAATCTAGCAACCATATAAATTCAAAAGCTGCTAGAAAAAAAGAGTCATCCAGCTAGTCCCGGCGGACCAGATAGGATCTGGAACTTACTCCAGGTTCTTTTTAGTTCCAAAGAAAACAGGGGACTGGAGGCCCATCTTAGACCTCAGCAAACTAAACACCTTTGTCAAAAAGGAAAAGTTCCAGATGGTCACGCTTCAATCGATACTTCTGTTTCTCAAATGAGCGATTGGATGTGCTTTATAGATCTACCACATCAAAACGGTCAGGCCATCCAGAGATCACATGCATTTGCCAGTCACTACCAATTCGAGCTCTGCCCTTTGGTCTCACCACAGCCCCCAGAGTGTTTGCCAAATGTATGGCAGTAGTCACGGCTCACCTGAGACGTTTAGGATTCCGGGTGTTTCCATATCTGGACGACTGGCTCCTCACCCCCACCACCAGGCATCAACTAATTTGCGCCAGAGATTGCACTATCAACCTGTGTTCCAGGTTGGGCATAACCTTAAATTTTGAAAAATCTTCTTTATTGCAGTCGCAGCATATTTCCTTTATAGGAGCAGATCTAGACACCACCACCTCCCTGGTCAGATTGCCTCAAGAAAGAGTAATATCGTTGCGAAGTCAAGTATCCCATTTGTTAATGGAAAGGAGAGTTCTGGCATTCCAGGTTCTGAAAGCTGTTAGGCACCATGGCAGCTACACTCATAGCGGTTCCTCTGGGTTGAATGCACATGAGGATACTCCAATGGTTACTGTTCACACAGTGGTCTTATCAACAGCTTCCAATGTCACACAAGATTCTTCTGACAAATGCTTCCAAAAGGACCTTCTTTGGTGGTTGAACAGCCACCAAGTTACTGAAGGTCGCCCATTTTGTACTCCCCCCCCCCCCTCACAGCCACAGTGACCACGGATGCTTCCCTGATAGGGTCGGAGGGGATTTCAGGGAAGAACTGTCCAAGGCACTTGGTCATACATGGAATCTCATTTGCACATCAATGTCCTAGAGTTGCAACACTTTCACAACTTTCTACCTCGAGAAATGATTGCAATACAGACAGACAATGTCGGTAGTCTGGTACATCAACAAGCAAGGGGGAACCAAGTCTTACCCCTTATGCCGAGAGGCCCTAAGATTTTGGCAGTGGGCTGTATCCACTGGGCACTTTCTGATAGCAACACACATACCTGGGTCATCCAACGTGATAGTGGACAAACTGAGCAGAGCCATTCTGTTGCCTCACGAGTGGTCCCTCAAAGAACGAGTGGAGGAAAGGATATTCTGCAGATGGGGCCAGCCTTGCTGCGACCTTTTTGCATCCCCGATGAATGCCAAATGCAGAAACTACTGTGCTCTGTACCCCCGACCGGGAGACAGCCCAAGGGACTCACTTGTACACGATTGGCCCTCGGGTCTCCTTTATGCCTTCCCTCCAATCCCTCTAATTCCCAGATTCTTACAGAAAGCCAAAAGCCTGGGAAGGACTGTTATTTTAATAGCCCCGTTTTGGCATCGGCAGATATGGTTCCCCTTCCTACAGCAATACCAAGTAAAAGAACCTTGGGTTCTGGACCCAGTGCCATACCTTCTGACTCATTCGTTGGGAATTCGTCATCCCTCTCTTGTCTCCCTCAAACTGACAGTGGCTGCTCCACTTCCCAACCCAGCCAGGTCACATGATTGATCTCCAGCGGTTCAACATATTTTAGTTTCCTCTCACAAAGTTTCCACCAGGAAACTTTATAAAAGCAAATGGAGGCGATTTGTTCATTGGGCTTCTCAGCATGGTATTGATCCCTATGTCACTCCTATTCATAGTATTCTGGAATTCTTGACTTCACTCTTTCATGATGGTGCGGCAGCTTCTACAATAAGGGTTCAATTAGCTGCCATATCTAACTTCCATGTGGGATGCAGTGGTTCAAACATTATGTCCCACAGATTATGTAAAGTCTTTTTGAAAGGGACTCATCACCTTAGGCCACCTATCAAACATCCTGTTACTTTCTGGAATCTGAATTTGGTGCTATCTCAACTCATTCTTCCACCTTTTGAGCCTGCATCATCTTGTCCTTTGAAGTTCCTTTCTTGGAAGACAATTTTCCTGGTGGCTATTACTTCGGCTAGTAGAGTTTCTGAACTACAAGCACTTTGTATCAGGCCTCCATATCTAGTCTTTTACCCCGACAGTGTGTCTTTAAGAACAAATCTGACCTTTCTTCCCAAGGTCTGCTCCGAGGCAAATTTGAACCAGTCTATTGACCTTCCTACCTTTTTCAGGCATCATGCTAATAGAATGGAGTACTTGTTACATAAGCTTGATGTTCACAGACAATTGAGGTTTTACTTGGACAGAACAAAAGAATTTAGGAAATCTGATCAACTATTCATTTCCTATGCAGACAATAAGAAAGGTTTGTCGGTATCCAAAGTTACATTGTCCAAATGGATTTCTGATTGTATAAAATTTGTATATTCTTCAGCTAAACAACCTTTAGAATGTGAGGTGAAAGCTCATTCTACCAGGGCTGTTTCTACATCTTTAGCTCATGCAGCCCGTCTACCTTTGGACACTATTTGTGCAGCTGCTACTTGGTCCAAACCTCATACTTTTATCACTCATTACAAAGTGGACAGGGCTTCCTTTGGTTCCACCGTTCTCAGGAATATACTCCCGTGAGCTGCCCAGGATTAGGGTGCTTGGGATGCTACCCACATGTAAAGAACAAACGGCGAGATTGAACAACTTCACATAAAGAAGTTATGTTCTTACCATAACGTTCCATGCGAGTTGTTCATCTCGCCTTTGTTCTTACACTGCCTCCCACCTTCCCCCTCCAGGTTACAGAAGAACAGGTATGACTGGTGGTCTGGTTGGTCTTGCTAGTGTCCTTCTTTCCAGCCAGATTATTGTTTAGCTATTGTAAATAGTTATATACTATGTACATTGATCTGAAGTAGTTAACTTCATTTGATAAGCAACCTGTGGGTATCGGATCCGTCCTGGATCCGAGCCGGCAGCTTTCCGAGCTAGAGATCCAAGCTCCAAGCTCCTTCCCCTTACCCATGATGCCCTGCTACTTCCCTCCAGTCCCCAGATCTCGTTTGCCGCAGCTTCTATAAGCATGAATGACGAGCTGCTTGCGATTAGGTAAGATAAGGATAGGAATTTTCTCTACTTTTTTACCAGTTTAGTTTAGTTTAATTTAACTTTAGTATATTCCCCTTCCCCTTATCTGTGTGTTAGGGAGTGTGATTGTGGTAGACATGGCCGAAGGCCCAAAGGCCATCTTTTCCAAATGCTCTGAGTGTGGCCATAAGCTGTCCCCAGCCAATGGTCACACTCAGTGCGTTCTTTGCCTGGGGGTTGCACACTTGACATCAGGCTGCCAGATATGTGCTGCCTTTAACCCCTGGGCTCTGAGAGACAGGAGGAACAAGTTAATCTTAGCGGGTCTTTTACCCGCGGATTCTACTTCTTCCTCCTCTCCCTCAGTGGCGCCAGTCGCGGCTGCGGCTGTTCAGCCAACAGTTCCTGCTCCCTAGCTGGGACTCAACCTTCCACTGTGTCCTAGGGAGAGAGGGAACCTAGAAAGAAAGAGAAGAGTGATAGAGAAAGAGAGAGACAAAGACAGGGAGAGATATAGGAGCCACAAGGGGTGGGCCGACTCAGCCCCCTCGGCCCCGCTGGCTAAGCAGCTCTGTTCTCCCTTGAAGGTTCCTGGGTCCTCCCCCTCTCGGCTCCGTTCCCCACATTTCTCTCCGGAGCCGGAGGAGGAGCCCCGGCCACCTTCGAGGTCATCGAGGCGGCCTTCCCTGCCAGCCTCGGCGGCCTCTTCTAGGTCTATGAGAAGCCTTTCTGACGCGGACATGGACCAGATGATGTGTCTCTTCCTTCAGGACCAGATGCAGATGGGAGTGCTCTTGCCTCCCCCCCTCTGGTCTGGGAGCTCACCCCCTTTCTTTGCCCCTATTGCTCCTTCTCCGATCCATTATCGGGTTTCGGAGCCATCGGATCCGAGTAGCCTCAGAGCCGGGGAGTCGGCACCGATAGTAATCGCTACTTCGACGCCGGCCTTACCTTCGAGTTTATCGGGTCCCTTTTCGGATCCGAGCTCTTGTGGCTGTGAGCCGTGCCTCGGATCCGGAGGGGTGAGTGTGTCTTCGGCTCCGATGCAGTCGGAGCACATTTCCCTTTCAGGTCTGACAACTTCGGCTCCAGCGCCGATCCACATGTCGGATCCGAGGGGGCTGCTCTCTGATCCCAGAGAGAGTGGTTCACCTTCGGCTTTCGACGTAGTGGAGAGGGTCCTCTCGAGGGATTCGAGGTCCCCGGCTCATGCTACGGATCCACCCGCCATTCCCTCGCAGATGGGCTTGTCCTCCATCATCCGGCCCCAGGGACAGCCTGCGTCTACGCCCCAGCTAGTTCCTGTAGAGGAGCATGACCCAGTTGGTGAGCTCTCATCGGACAGTCCCGCCGAGGAGGTCCCTCACAAACGAAAGTGTAAGAGGAGGCACTTAGACTCCCCCAAGTCCCTCACGGAAGACACTGACTTGGAGGAAGGGGAAGGTTCCCCCAGGTCCCCCCCCCCCCCCGAGGACGTCTCCTTTGGAGACATTATGGAGATGCTGCACATTAGACGGGGTGGTCAGCCCAGAAACCTTTCTCGGATGAGTCAGTGTTTCTGGAGGCGTTTGACGCAGGCCCGTCTACCTCTTGCGTGTCCCCTCCGGTCGACCTCCTGGTAGACCTAATTACTACCAGGCGTGGAAGGAGCCGGACTCTGTAGAGCCAATCCCCAGGAGACCAGTTAAGATCTTTAGTCGCCTGACAGACAAGACAGCATGGAGTAAAGGTTCCCCTGTAGATGCCATGGTGGTGGCGGCTGCCACCAAGAAGGAACTGGCACAGGATAGTTCTTCGGTCCATCCTCCTGACAAGGAGTCTCAGACGATGGATCGCATCAGAAAGCGGATGTTTGTTTCAGCCACCTTTTCCATAAGGGCGCTGAATTACTTGGCACATGTGATTAGGCTTCAGTGGGATCTAGTAAAAGAGTACACTGGGTCTCCCCCGGAATCCATGCCGGCCGAGGACAAACGAACTTTCTCGGCTCGCATTGCCACTTTAAAATCGATATCCAACACATCTATGCGGCTTCTCTCCCATGTCACGGAGGGGGCAGCTAGAGCCAGCGGAGCAGGCATCACCTTACGGCGTCACACCTGGCTTCGACTTTGCGGAACCCTTCAAGGCGTCCTTCGTGAATGCTCTCTTTGATGGTTCTACGCTGTTTGGCAAGACCGCGATATGCTGCTCCAGAGTGAGAAAGATGGGAAGACTCTGTCTGCCGTCGGAATCCGCTTCTCGGCTCCTCAAAGGTCCTTTTCCAGTAACCAGAGAGTACAAAAGAAGATGTAGTTCTGGAAATCTCAGCAGTCCCGTTATGCTCTGGACCCTTCGTCCTTCAGAGGCAGGGGAGGACAAGGTGGACACCGGCCCAGAGGCAGAGGGGGGCCAAAGAATTTCGGGACGAGGGAACCTTTTTCCAACCGACCCGTGCAGCAACCCTGAGGGGTTGCCCGACTGCTCTTCTCTGGAGGCAGTCAGGGGGCGTTTCTCGGAACACCTAGCACATTGGGAGTCCATCATGACAGATCACTGGGTGCTCCGAATAGTATCCAGAAGTCACTCTATCCCTTTCATAAGTCTTCCTCCTCAGTTGAGGCACCTCGGCGATGTTCCACCCAGTCAGAGGGAAGCGGCGGCTTTAGAAATAAAGAAGCTGCTAAGAAAAAGAGCCATCCAGCACGTCCCCCAAAGCCAGTCTGCGTCGGGCAATTACTCCAGGTTTTTTTGGTGCCAAAAAAGACGGGGGACCTAAGGCCAATTCTCGACCTGTCTACATTGAACCTGTTCATTGCCAAAGAGAAATTCCGGATGGTCACTCTTCAGTCTATTCTCCCCCTTTAGCAGGAGAACGACTGGATGTGCTCCATAGACCTCAAGGATGCGTACTACCACATTCTCATGGACAGGTGATCCAGGAGGTTTCTCCGCTTTCGGTTGGGGGCCAGTCATTATCAGTTCAGGGTCCTCCCTTTTGGCCTAACCACAGCCCCCAGGTTGTTCACCAAGGTCATGGCAGTTGTAGCGGCCCACCTGAGGCTTCAGGGAATACAGGACTTTCCTTACCTGGACTACTGGCTCCTCGCCGCACCCACCAGGTATCTACTATGCTCAGCCAGGGATTGCTTCCTGCTCTTGATTATGATTGTCTTCCATAAGGACAGAGTATCTCTCAGGACTAATCCTTCCTTCCTTACCTATAGTGGCTTCCGAATCTAACATCAAACCAATCCATTAATCTGCCTGTTTTCTTCCCTAACTATCAGAACAAGGGGGGAGTACAGACTGCATTCATTAGATGTGCATAGACAATTGCGCTTTTACTTGCACAGAACAGCTGCCTCTCGCCCACCAGTTGGGGATCACTATAAATTACAAAAAATCATCTCTTCAACCTGTTCAGGTCCTGGACTTCATAGGGGCCAGAATAGACACACTTCAGTCCAAGGCCTTCTTGACATCGGACAGACTCCGCAACTTAACTCTCCACGTCTTAGCACTTCTACAATCTCCGGCCCCAGCAGCGGAATTAGTCCTGAGAGTCCTAGGGTCCATGGCAGCAGCTATCAACCTTTCACCCCTAGCCCGCGTGAACATGAGGGTTCTTCAGTGGACCTTACAGGTCCAGCGGTCCATCCTTTGACATCCGTTGGACTCCCTGATTCCCCTCAGCAGAGTTTGCAGAGACTCCCTACTTTGGTGGCTCCATTCCCGAGAGCTTTGGGAAGGTAGGCCGTTTTTGATGCCTCAACCCCAAGCCACGATGACAATGGACGCTTCTTGCCTCGGGTGGGGGGTGGGGGGGCATTGCATGGGCAGAACTGTCCAAGGCACATGGACTCAGAGACTGTTCTGCATATCAATGTTCTGGAGATGAGGGCAGTGCTTCTAGTGTTGCAAGCTCTCCATTCCCTTCTTCCTCCAGGGACTATTGCAATTCAGACAGACAACATGTCAGTGGTCTGGTACATCAACAAACAGGGGAGGACCAGGTCTTACCCTCTTTGCCGAGAGGCCATGAGAGTTTGGGAGTGGGCGATATCCACCAACTGTTTTCTGCTAGCAACGCACATTCCGGGTCGGTCCAACATTTTAGCGGACAAGCTGAGTCGAACTATCCTCTCGCCTTACGAGTGGTCTCTGAACCCCTTAGTAGCGAAACAGATAGTCCTCAAATGGGGTCAGCCTTGCTGCGATCTCTTCATATCGCCTTCGAACGCAAAGTGCAACGAGTTTTTCGCTCTAATTCACCCGCTGGGGGAGATCCCCAGAGACGCTCTAGTTCATGCTTGGCCATCCGGTCTTCTTTATGCTTATCCTCCTCTTCAGTTAATGACAAAATTCTTACAGAAAGCTTGTTGGTTGGGGAGCAAGGTTATCCTCATAGCCCCATTCTGGCCTTGTCAAACCTGGTTTCCGTACCTACGGTCTCATCTCATAGCTCCTCTTTGGATCCCATTCCGGATCTGATCTCTCATCCTTTGGGATTGAAAACTCCGAATCTGGATGACCTCAAGCTCTCTGCTTGGTTGATCCAGTTCCGTTAGTGGCTAGGACTCCCGGTATCTTGTCCGCAGTTAAATCCATCCTGGTGGCGGCGCATAAGCCTTCTACCAGGAAGGTCTACAACAGTAAATGGAAACGTTTTTCCATCTGGGCCTGGCGTAGGAATTTGGACCCTTTTACGGCTCCCATTCCAGCAGTTCTTGAATTTCTATCTCACATTTTCCATCAA